>NC_081380.1:14696397-14999522 GCF_030684315.1 Stegostoma tigrinum
CTGAGTGAATTCTACATTTATCATTCTTGAAAAATGACACTGACCTCTACCACCTTGCCTGTCCTTTCAGAATTATTAATCTCTTTTAGGACAGAAGTGCAATGTGTGGTCTGATATTATTGTGATCATTGACTTGGTCACATTCTGTCATTACTGCTGAGCTGCTCTGTTAGAGGCCTGGCTCAAATAGTACAATCTTCTTTGTCTTATTTCAAGGAGAAGCAATCCCACTACTTGTTACTTGTGCTGGAGTTTTCAGGCTTTTTATAGACATTGCTGGGGTAGTAAATGAAGAAGCCATTTTGATACCTTGGCTCCTCTAGGTATAGTTAATTTTCTATAGTTACGTAGTTTAGTATAGTTAATGCCCTATGGTACATGCACTTACCACACTCCTCCAAAAAAAGCAACAAACTCACGTTCAGGGGCATGACACTTCTGGGACCATACCTGCCAGATTAAAATTAAACATAACTCCGTAAAATTGGCCTGGTAATTCCTTTGCTCGTTTATCATAAAATATGATTTTAGATTTAAATATTTGCCTCGCTCGTTATTGTTTAACTATTTAAAAACAGAATAAGTTTAAACAGTTTCAAACTTGTTGAGTTCCAAATTTAAACTGATGGTGTTCTTTTTTCAAATAGCTGATGCATTAAACAGAACAATTGACAGATGTTGAGAAAACAAACAAGAAAACTGTTTACATCAGGAACTGGTAATGTGGTGTGGGGTGGCTGTGGTGATGAAAGACTGATGTTGTTCTTGGCTCAGACAATCATGATTTCCCTTCTGGATGCTGGGAAGGCCTCACCCAAGATCTGCCACAGAGATGGGACTTGAAAATGGAGAAAATTGCCATTGGAAGGAAGCCAATTGAGAAAGAAAGATAATGAGCCAGAAAACACTATCTAAGCAATACCTTATGAGACAACATGGATAACTAAAGTCAATATTAATCTAAATTCAACCTTCTTTTTTTAATACCTGAAGTAGGGAGAAAGTTTGGAGTTTTGCCACTCATGCCTTTGGCAGTCCATGTTTATGTCTGGCTTGTTGACTGTTAGGAAAGTGGCTGATCTTGCTTTTCTGTAGATTTGATGATAATACAAGTCAGAATTTTGGGTTGCACCAGCTAATCCATTTGTTTCAAATTATTTTTGCCTAACATTACTTAGAATTATGAATACAGAATCAAGATGAGAATGCTTCATTTGGCTTATCTGCAATTTAGAATGTGATTTGGAACTGAATTTTACTTATAATGTACTTTTTCTTCTACATAAGTTTTTTTTTCTCAGCTTTCATACATTGTGACTAAGACTGGAGTTTAAATGTGAAAACCTACTCGGGCATAGATCCAACTTTGGACTTTTTTAATGTCACAAGTGCATGACATCCATCTTGCTTGATTTCTGCATTTCTGTCCTCCACTGTCATGGAAAGGCATGACAAATAGCAGCCAATAAAATGATTGGGAAGGATATTCAAATGTCACTGAAACACATACCCAGCAGAATGCAATTCCTAAATTAAATGAGATCATGTGTTTCTATCATGATGCCAAACCCACTTGAAACTAAAAATGATATGAGATAGAGTACAAGACACGCATAATTTTTTGACTGCCTTGGAATTATCCCAAGCAACAGGTTCTTTTTTTTTAGCTTCACGTGAAAGAGCAATATGACAATAAACTCTTTTCCCTTGAACCTAATTTTCAGATCACAAGAGTGTATTGTATTAACACAAAAATAAATGGGACAAGAGAAGACCATTTTCCCACACTCATGTTAAATTTGTTCAATTTATGCATTGTGGATTCTATCCAGATGTATTGAGTCCTATGTTAATAATCATTCATTCTTCAAGAAGAATAAAGCAAAATTCTGAAATATTTGCCACCACTTATATTTCTGTTATTCAAATTGTATTCTTGTTGTCTATAGAAGACATCCTACTATTGTTAACCACCATCAGCCTTCTGTCTCTAATGAGAGAACAACCCTATGTTCCAGTAGGACTTTGGTAACGTTATTTTTATCGTATTACTAAGCCAGTCTTGGACCCAAGTGTGTTTTGAAAGGACACAGCTGAGAATTTCCATGAGACACCTCTGCATGCTATGTGTTTGTTATAATCCTGTAAACCTCATTCTTGCCAAATTGCATGATCTGTTCTGAAAGGCAAAGGAAGCAGGAATTGGGAAAGTTAGAAATTTCTTGTGATCTGAGGGGTAAAGAACAATATTTGTATAGGATAACTTATACATACAAAATATATGGCAAGATGGTCTTGTGATGAAATGGTAGTGCCTGTGGCCCCAGTCCACCTTAAGGCTATTATGGCCAAGGAACGGGCATTGATATTGTGCCAACCTTCTGCCTTCACACAAGCACGTAGCTATATCTCTGGATAAAGTGACTGAAGGTTGGGTTTGTTGGGAGGGGGTCACTGAGGAGAAAGGGCATGGAGGCCAGTAGAGAAGACAGAAGGGTGGCAATGAACAGGCCTCCAGCTTCCCAATGTCAGATTCCTGAATAAGTGCTGAGTGCTACACAGCAAAGAAACTCAATCTTCTCAGTTGTCAGTTTTAGTATATGGTGAGTCCTATACCCACCACTGGTCTTCAACACTAAGTGTAAAAGGCAAAAATGGACTGCTGGGTATAGGATCTCAGTGATGGAGAATCTCGGGACAGGCAATAAGTGAGTACTGGGTGAGAATGCAAAATCAGGTGCCCAATGGATGACAACGTGAAGTAAATAGCAGAAGGTTGCTGGCAGGAACACTGGTAAGGTGTTCAGCGTCAGGTAAAATAAAGAAAGGGAATCTGATACTAGGGAAAGCTATGGGCAAGGGCTACAGTTTATTTTATGGGGCCCAGAGCTCATTGCTACTATATCTGACCCATAGTGAATGAAAAAAAAACTTAGATCTGAGGAGCTTTCTCAGCTTCTGACTCCTTTTTCTGTTAGGCTGGTCTGCCAGACTAAGTTACAACTTCTTCCTCATATAAGTCTCTCGTTAAAACAGTATTGTTTCCCAGATGAAACAACCATTAGCACTCTGTGTGTAAATATAAAGCAGGAGCAGGCTAGTTTCTAGTAGGTACCTCTCTCAAAACAGGCTAAAATAAGAATCTGAAGGATCTATACGGGTAAGCCTCATTAATAATATCATGCATCCACGAAAGTCATCCCTCATCAGTGACGGAAGGAAGTTATATTCTTAACATGTTCAGGGGTTGCATTCAATTAAGATTGAAATAAATTTTTGGAGGGCTGTGTCGTATTCCATCACCTCCTCACCAATATGTGCACTACTGATGTAGTCCACCTCAACTTGGCCCTTTTTTTACTAGGTTGTTGTCAACTATTAACATTGTTCTTAAAATCAGAGTCCACCTGATTCTTACACCAATACTGTTGACTAAAGGCCTTACTCACAAGAACATTAGAACTCAGTACAGAATAAGTAATTCAGCCCCTTGTGCCTGCTCGTCCATCAAAAAAATCATGGCTGATATTATCTTGGCCTCAAGTCCACTTTCCTGCCCATTCTTCACAACTCTTTAACCCATTACTTATTAAAAATCTGTCTAACTCCTCCTTGAATTTATTCAGTGTCTCAGCATCCATCACACTCTGGAGTAGTGAATTCCATAGATTTATGACCCTTTGAGAGAAGTAACTCCTCTTCATCTCTGTGCTAAATCTGCTTTCCAAACAAGGACTGATGAGTATTGACCTGATGAGCTCTTATTACTCATAGGAAGAAAGATAGATGCTGATGTGTTGGAGTACAGTGTTACGTGTAAGGAGGACATATTATGTTACATTCAGGGAGAAACAGATACTGACATGATTTGATGTGATATTGTGAGGAAGATAGATAATGATTTGACTCAGGTGATGACACATTTCCACAAGAGAGAACCACAATTTAAATTGTGCATTGTTAGCTTCTGTGATAATGCTGTTGAATGTTCTTAATGTATTGGGTGCAAAGTGTCCAACTATGGTTTTGGGACTGCTGTTTCAGTTTATCTGTTGGGTGCATACTTTTCTGCTCTTTCAGTACACATTCCAGCAATCAGGCTAGCAGAGATTACATGCATAACTGGAATTTACTCCTGACTATTCATTAATCCAGATTGATATGATTAATTGCATTATGTTTACAATTCATCAAGTGTGCCCTTTCGGCTGTGTCCAACAAAATTTAAAACAAATCTACCTTATTAAATACAGATGTTTGCTTGTTGTCTGAGTAGTGGAGACAAAATACTCTCTCATGCTTTAAGGTTGTCCACTCAATACTAAACATTTTGCTGTATTTACTGGAGTCTCAGAAGAGTACACATGTGCCTGGCATTCCAATTGCTCACATGAGCCATCATTGCAGCTTTTTTACAAGGCCCGTTTTCTACCAACATGTGCTAGGTTCTGGACAATTTGTTATTTGAACCCATGCCCACTGAAAGCTGGGTTGAGATATTTTATTCCAAAGTGTTATTGTTATCAAAAAGTAAAAACTCTTCTTGGCATGTTCACTTCTACTGACCAGAGCATTGAAATAAGATTTGGGTTTTTAGATGGAAATATTTGAATAATTTTATATTTATCTCGTATGACACCAGCTGGGATGCCAAAGTAATGACAAAGCCAAACACATGTTTTGGAATTACAAACAGAAAATTTTAGAAGTGCTTAACAGCCCGAGAAGCAGCTGTGGAGAGGGAAACAGAGGTAACATTTCAGATAATGATCTTTCATTGAGAATCATAGAATAGTTATCGTATAGAAGGAGACCATACAGTTTATTGAGCCTGTATCTGCTCTCTGCAAGAGCAATCCAGCAAATTCTCATGTTCCTCTATTCTCCTGTAGTCCTGTAAATATTTTCCCTTCATGCACTTATCTAATTCTGGAAAATCTTGATTAAATCTGTCACTATCTTTTCAGCCAATGTATTCCAGATCAAAACCACTCACTGCATAAAAAAGCCGCTCTTTATGTTGTCTTTAGTAATTTTGTCAATTGCCTTAAATCTGTACCCTTTATTCCTGAGCTTTCCACAAATTAGGACATTTTCCCGCCATGTACTTGTCCAGATATTCATGATCTTAAACATTTCTATCGAACTTCCTCTTAACCTTCTAAGCTATAAGGAAAACAACACCAATCTATGTACACAACTGAAGTCCCTAAATTCTGGAAACATTCCAGTAAATCTCTTCTGCTGCATCATTCTGAGGCTTTCACATCCTTCCTAAAGTATGATGCCCAATATTAGACAGAATACTCCAGTTAAGGCAGTTGCTAAGTTGATTCAGGTTCATCAAAACTTCTTTTGTTGTAATCTATGCTTCCATTTATAATAAAAACAAAGAACGGCAGATGCTGGAAATCTGAAACAAGAACAGAAATTGCTCGAGTAATGCAGGAGACCTGGCATATCTGTGGAGGAAAAGCAGAGTTAACTTTTTTGGACTTTAGAATAGCTAGTCACCTAGGTCTAGTGTAGTAGAGAAAATGACAAAACTGATGAGAAAAAGCACATATCTTAAATAAGGTATGGCTTATTGCATGTTAGCAAATAAATGCAACTTACGTTGGCATGATACATATTATTATGCAGACAATAAAGAGAACCTGCATGATTACTGCTACAAGATCTTTAAATGGCTATATGGCATCTTTATTATTGTAAATGATGCTTAAAGCACTCCTTAGTTACAACTCTTTTCAGAAACTTATACTGTGATACAACACACAAATTTTTGTGTGTTGGATGTCAACAATAACCCATGCTAAGGTTTTAGATTAGCATTTAACAAACGAGATTACCTCTCCAAGACACAGATACCAATAACCAAAAAGAACACACACTGGCAAGTGAAGATAGACCCGACACCACAACTGGACAACAAAGTTCTCAATTGAAGCAACACCAGGATTCAGGGACAGGTGAAGCAGAGACAAGCACGGGAATTCCTAGAAGCCTGGTTCTCCATTAAGAAAGCCATCAATAAACATATGGAACCAGACACCATACATACCCCCATTGTGAAGGAAAACCAGAAGTGAGGTAACCCAGCTCAACAGACACCAGAGTTTAAATAACAGGTGGCACAAAAAAAAAGTGTTTCATCAGAGGCTGCACTGATGATGTTACCCATCAGGGTAATGAAACGTCTGCAGAACAATGAACCAGCTCAGCGAGCCAACCAACCACAACATCCACATCCCGAGCTACAAATCTACTCTAAAACCTAAGAGACCAATAGTTGAAGCACACTCAAAATGGCACAAAAAGGAAAACTATGCCAAACGACAGAGCGCTACCTGCGAATAACTACTTCCTACAAGGATGCCTCAGGAACCAGGTATTATCATGCAATGTAAGATACAAAACTCTATCAACAACCCACAAGTTGATAGGGCAGCAGAACACAATGGCTGCAGGATGGTGAATGTAACAATCAACGATGCGCACAACCAGCTCCACACTTATGACAGGGAAACTCCCCCCAAAACTTTATTCCTAGATGCGACCAACCAAGACTGGACAACAGACCAAGAACGAGCTATTGACATCAGTCAACAGACCACAAGAGCCAAGAAAAGACAGATTGTTCAGGAACGCTTAGTCAAACTAACCCACCAAAATGACAACAACGGCAGTCACCTGGATAAGAAACCTTTTAGACAAGAAACTGACAGACACAGAGAAAGCTGTTCTAATTCACAGACTCAACTACAACCACAGAGTCGCTAACAAGACAGAATTCCTCGCCACACTAGAAGCCACACTGAAGACCAATGGCTTTAATGAAGAAATACAACAAACCATAAGACAGCCAGTGATCCCGCACTGACCAGAAAAAGCAAACTTAACAGTCTCAACACTTCAGAAAGGAAGGCCCTAGAAGGACTGAAAAAGGGCAAAAATATCGTAATACTACCAGCAAAGAAAGCATGATGGTAACATTTAACTAACAGGACTACCTCTCCAAGGCATAGACACTACTGGCCAACAAGAGCACATACCGGCAAGTGCAGATAGACCTGACACCACAACTAGGTAACAAGATCCTCAACACACTAAAGAAACTCAAACAGACTGGGCAAATCAACAAAACAGACTACCTAAGAATGAAAGATAGTAGGAACTGCAGATGCTAGAGAATCCGAGATAACAAGATGTAGACCTGGATGAACACAGCAGGCCAAGCAGTATCACAGAAGCTGCTTGGCCTGCTGTGTTCATCCAGCTCTACACCTTGTTACCTAAGAATGAGACCTGGAGGAACTAACACCCATCAATTCTACGGCCTCCAGACGATACACAAACCAGAAATATCCTACAGACCCATAGTCTCCCTTCCAGGCATGCCATCACACAGATTAGCCAAGGAGTTACAAAGGAGACTAAAGCACCTCATCAGCAAGTCAACCCACTCAATCCACTCAGCCCAGGAGTTCCTCAATTCCAATAAGGGCATAAGAATAGATGACAATGAGACCATGGGATCATTTGACGTTACTGCTCAATTCACATCATAGACATACCACGAGCAAGAGAAACACTGGCAACACTACTAAAACAAGAACAAGACCCAAGTGACACCATCTCCACAGACAACATGCTGAAGCTACTGGACCTATGCCTCACCACCGACTTCACTTTTAGTGGCCAAATACATGAACAGATCAACGGGACACCCGTCGGATCACCTACTTCCGGACTAGTAGCTGAAGCAGTGATGCAGAGACTTGAAAGTATGGCCCTTCCGCTAATTCATCCAAAACTATGGATATGATACTTGGATGACACCTTTGTCATTATTAAATGGGCCAAACAAACAAGAGACACATAAACTAATAAACAACGCCCTCATCAGGATCAGATTCACCGAGGAAGAAGAAAAGAACAAACAGCTCCCATTCCAGGACGTCATGGTGGAACGCAGGACTAATGGGGAATTCCTAACAAAGGTACACAGGAAAGCCACACACATTGACCAAGTATTGAATTTCAGTAACAACCACGCTAACACACGCAGACAAAGTTGTGTGAGAACGTTACGTAAATCGGCAACAACACACTGCAGCAGCACAGAGCTACGCCAAAAGAAGAATAGTTCCAAATATTTAACGACAATGGACACCCGAAAAACTGGGTTAGAAGATGCCTATTACACAAACAACACCAGGAAGATACTGCACACCCTGAAGCACTCATCACGCTACCATACATCAAGAACACTTCTGAACTGATCACAAGATTCCTATGATCATTGGGCATCAGAGTTGCACACAATCCCACATCAACCCGACGCTAACCTGAACCAAAGACCCCAACCGCTATGGACAGGGCCAATACAAGATTCCCTGTAAGGACTGCAACAAACATTACATTGGACAGGCAGGAAGAAAATTAGCCACAAGGGCACACAAACATCTACTGGCAACAAAAAAGACACGACCAATACTCACTCATCTTGTCAGAGGTAGTTTCTTTACTCAGAGAGTAGTAAGGGAATGGAACGCTTTGCCTGCAACAGTAGTAGATTCGCCAACTTTAGGTACATTTAAGTCATCATTGGACAAGCATATGGATGTACATGGAATAGTGTGGGTTAGATGGGCTTCAGATCGGTATGACAGGTTGGCACAACATCGAGGGCCGAAGGGCCTGTACTGTGCTGTTATGTTCTATGTTCTATCTTCATCCACATGGATAAAGAAAACCACCAGTTCATTTGGGACAACACCAGGATCCTGTGACAGGCCAAACAGACACAAGCGTGGGAATTCTTAGAAGCCTGGTTCTCGACTAAGAAAGCCATCAACAAACACATAGAGCTAGACAGCATATAAAACTTCATTGCGAAGGAAAATCAGAAGTGAGATAACCCAGCTCAAAGGACGCCAGAGTTTAAATAACAGGTTGGTAAACACAACAGCACTTCATCAGAGGCTGCACTGATGATGTTAGCCAGCAGGGTAATGAAACGTCCGTGGAACAACGAACCGGCTCGGCGAGCCAACCAACCACAATGACCCATGATCTGAAAAGCTCATCTTTTAATGCTACATTTCCGCAGTGCCCTGCTAGCCTTTGTAGGTTGGTTAAAGCTGATTCAATTGAGTCCTATTGCCTTGGGGACCTTTGGTTAACTCTTGCCCATTCAATCAGAAGTTCCATCTTTGAGCTAAAACATTCAGCAAAAGTCCTGACTATGGTTTTGAAGTCAATAGTTCTTTCTTCTATCCATGCCTTAAACAAATGTGTTTGGCTATAAGCCTGACAGCATACACAAATGGACTGATCTAATGATTTTGTCCTTTCACTTGAAAAATTGATGCTGTCTGTATCTCTGGAACTGCCAAGTCCGCAGTCCCCGTTTAAATAGGAATATAGGAACGGGGTAGGCCATTCAGCCCCTCAAGCCTGTTCTACCATTCAATGAGATCATGGCTGATCTATGGCCTAACTCCATATACCTGCCTTTGGCCCATATCCCCTAATACTTTTGCTTAGGAAAATGCATCTATCACAGATTTAAAATTAACAACCGATTCAGCATTGACTGCTGTTGAGGAAGAGAGTTCCAAACCTCTGTGTCTAGAAATGTTCCTTAACGTCTCTCCTGAATGGTCTGGCAGTAACTTTTAGACTTCTACCCTGTAGTTTTGAACCTCCAATCAGTTGAAATAGTTTATCTTTATCAGCCTTGTCTTATCCTGTTAACATATTGAAGACTTCAATCAGGTCGCCACTTAACCTTTTAAATTCTAGAGAAAATGAGCCTTGCTTGGCCTCTTTGTGGACACTCAGCATTCTCAAACTTTTGTCTCAATGGTAATGTTTTGACTGAAGTTGCTGTCTCTTTAGTCTCCAGTACCCATTAATACAGTTAGAGTGATTTTGACATTTTCACCACTCACAGGAGATCCACTGAAACACCAGCATATGTCGTGCCCATGCCATTTTTAAAAGGCACCCAGGCAAACACTGTCAGATCTGGGCTGGCCTGCACAATTCCTGATACTTCTCCCAGATATGATAGACAACGGCCAATTGGCACCAAGCCTAGATGCCCTGGAGGATGAGATACTGCAGAATTGGGATGGCCTCTTCCTGAAGGACTAGGCCACATTATGTTCTGACTTCCAGTTTGAGAATTCTCAACATCGAGATTACTCAGTACATTTGGTAAGATATAAAAATGAATGTTAATGAGACAAGTTGTGCTGGTCATGAGGTATTTAACAAGCAATAATTCCCCTTAATTGGTAACTCTCTGATACTGAGTGAGGAACTCATCTTGAAGCACAGCAAAAGCAAAAAAGATACAAACCGGTTGCTCCTGAAATCAAGATGGACCTTTCTAGGCTCCTCATCTAATTCTATCACAAATCTCAGCAGATCTCAAGTCACCAAAGTCCCTATAAGATTCTGCTGTATGTCCCAAGAATATAATATTTGTATATAGCCATAAGGCTGGTACCATATTTAAAATCAAGTTGTGAACCAAGTCACATGCTGTCAGCCTAGAGCTGCTCTCCATGGTGTGAATTGCCCAAGACATGGCAGACAGAGGGAAATTGGCACCCTGGTTTACCACCAGAGACCTAGAGGTCATGGTAGATTGGCTGGTGCAGAGAATAGCAGTCCACTTCACTCTGGACCAATAGAGGAGGCAATGGGGTCAGACACTGCCAACCTACTCCACCGCAGAGGATAAATACCACTATACTCTCTTTGCTACTTTAGATTCATAATTTTTCTGTTACTGCAATTACCTCCCACCAAGGTTCATGGTCTACCACTCTCACTATTGAATGTAAAATGTTTCATCACTCACTTTCACCTACCCAATGCCCCCTTATACCTTACTAACCGACATGACCCCTGCTTGTTAACTCACTTAGGACACTTCACCACTTTTCCCCCACCCGCACCAACATTAAAGCTGTGCTAGAAAATTTCAGCTCACTCTGTTCTGTTCCTCCATAAAATTCTAGACCCACAACAACGAACTTGACCTCACTCCAATTGCCTCTGCCTGACAAGGAGATAGTGCAGTGCCAGTTGGTAACCAAATAGAGCAGGAAACACAAGAAGGCATTCTTCAGAAGACTCCTCTTAGGACACTCCAGTGGACTTCCATATTCATTCTGTCTGCCATCCTCACCCTGTAGGAGTTCAAACCACGGAGGGTGCAGCTACCTCTGGGCAGGATTCACATAGCAAGTTGGGCATGGTCTAGCAACAAACGCCCATGCGGGGTCGCCAAACTATGACTCCAACATTAACATACTCACACTGTGACAAAGGCACATTTCAAGAGCCCAGAAATGTACCATGACACACTGGGAGGGAAAGGAAGGAGGAGAATGTCAGAAACAGCATAGGCAGCATGTGTGAAACTTCGTTGTAAATACATTCTCACATTTATAAATAAATGTTCAGTATTCATCATCTGCTATCTCTACAGCTGCAACCACACGATTGAGGGTGCACAGCTTCATCTTCCATAGCGCTACGTGATGTTTTATGATTCAAGCTGTGAAGTAAGCAGTTCCTATAGTTCCTGTATGCAGATTGAGGGATCTTAGAAAAGTCTTCCCCATATTTCCACCCAACCCATTCATTTCAAATTTTACCTCCTGAGTGCCAGGCATATCATGTCATTATGCCAGGATTAGTAATGCACTGTCAACTGCTTTGAAGTGGTACTCAGTGTTGATGATACCTCATTCTGCATTACTCCTTGTCTTCTCATACTTTACCAGCTCCCTGCAGTATATGTTGATTTGCCTTCCCTTCATTAATCCCTTGATTAATCTGTGTGTAGGTGCAGTTCTCCAACTGACTTATCACAATTCTCCAAGCTGAATACGATAGACCCACGGGATTGACAGTGGCCTACTGCTCGTGGAGGTACGGACCTCCTGACAGCCCCATGTGGCCTATTGACAGTGCCCGAGGTCCCGGACTGATATCAGAGACTGCTGGTAACTTACGGTGTGGAGGCCCCTGATTGTAGGTTGTCTCCCTTGTCTCAGCCAAGGACTACTCCGCTTAGACTTTGAAATATGACCATTTGGTTAAATTTAGTGTCTGTACTAAAAGACAATTCAAGACAGAAGAACTGTAAGCATTCGAGTAGGTGCAAATTGTATGTGGATCACTGCGATGCATGCTACTGCAAGTCACATGTTATGTGCCTGTCCCTCAACACATTGTGTCCTGGCAACAGCATTCCAGTGGAAGGTGCCAGTGTGTTCCAAATTGCAGTCTCATAAGTTCATTAGAGACATGCCTTGTGAATTTTGGTACCATGTACAATGCCAGTGTCCATGGCTGGAATTACAGACAGATGCCAACCTAGGAACATGCCTGAGATGTTAGTGACTTACATCCAAAATGGAGGGTCACAGCAGAAGGTTAGCGTTGCTAGATACCTGTTCTGATATTTGTGTCAGGAATTGTCACCATATAGCTTCTACCCGACGGTTGAAGAATTGGCTACTGCATATGATCGGGGAGAGATTAACTAACATTAACTTACGTGTTGATCCATGTAAGTTCATGCAAATAGGCCTCTCGCTATGAGATTATTGTCTCACCATTCAAACCCTAATTAGAAATCTGGACATGCTGTGTTGGAACATCAAGAATCGTCTTTATGCCAATCTCACCATTTTCCCCAATTTTCTCAGCAATGCACACACTATTTGCTGGGAAAGTACTGCACAATACATTATATTATGGCTTTGAATAGTGAGTCAAATGATAAGCTACAAATATTATGCAGCTGTGGGAATAGCAGGAGATCTTGAACAGCAACTTCTGATTTTGTGTACATAACTGCACGTGTTTTCCAAATTACACCAGCATGAAGGTAACAATATATGCTGTTAATCTTGTCATTATTTTTACAGACAAATACAACTTATAA
Source organism: Stegostoma tigrinum (assembly GCF_030684315.1). Taxonomy (NCBI): domain Eukaryota; kingdom Metazoa; phylum Chordata; class Chondrichthyes; order Orectolobiformes; family Stegostomatidae; genus Stegostoma; species Stegostoma tigrinum. Next base: position 14,709,377 of record NC_081380.1, read on the forward strand.
CCGTATAATTTACTGTGTGAGTGTAAGTACTTGAATGAAGTTCATGTGTGAAATTTTGGAAAAGTGTCTATCAATAGCTGTATGGAAATCTTGGCATTTATTTGTTTTCTTTGGTTGATGAATTTTCTGATAGCATTACAATAATAATGTTGCCTTTGGCTGTAAATGTATGTCCAATAGCTTTTAGGACAAAAATATAATGGAATGAATATTTACTGTAGGCATTTGGGTCTGGGAATATTAAGAATACAGTCAACAATAGTACTTTACTGTGTGAGAAACTTATTCATTATTGTTCTGGCTATGCCTGAATAACTAATTGCCCTTTACATTACAATCACAACTTTAAACAAAAACAGATGAAATGGCATTGATAAGAAAAATCATTCTGTGCATTTTACTGAGAACATCAGGCCTGAGATATCACATGTCAGCAATAGTGATTATTCACTTTTATGGAGGGTCTTTAATACATTTTTTGACATCAAAAGTTAAAATTAATTAAGATATTGTATCTTGACCTTGATTCAGTAGCATGAATAGCAAACTGTACAATTACAATAGCTTTCCATAGTTATTTGAATAAGATAGCTCAGAAAATTGCTAGATCTCTCAAGACTCCTTAGATCATATCAATGATTTACTGAGTCAACAGCTTTGTGTGAGAGACCAGAAGCAAATTTTAGTGAACAGATCTGTTAAACCGTTAGAATACAACAATTGCAAAAGACAACCAGAATATTTCAAAACACGTAGCAAAGGATTTAAGCTGGAAATTCAGAGAAGTAATTTTATAATTTACTGTAGGTGTCAAATAAAGTTTTAATTTTTCATCTGGAACAAAAACAGAAGTTGCTGGAAAAGCTCAGCAGGTGTGGCAGCATCTGTGGAAAAAAAATCAGAGCTAAGCTTTCGGGTCCAGTGGCCCGACATGTTAACTCTGATTTATTCTTCACAGATGCTAACAGGCCTGCTGAGCTTTTCCAGCAACTTCTGTTTTTGTTCCTGATTTACAGCTTTGGCAGTCTTTTTGAATTTTATTTTGTAATTTTTCAGTCATTTGAATTTTAGATGACTGTATAAAATGTATGATAATGATTTAATCTCCATTATACATCATTTCCATTGATGACCTTGTATTTCCAAGCTTCCATAGCACAAAGCAAGATAGAATATAGAATACAGAATATCCTTTATTGTCACTCTTGTGTTCCAGTACAGGAGTTCAGGAGTACAGTGAAAAATTTTTACTTTGGCTGCCTTTTAATAGCGCCATGGTCGGTACAAGTGCTTAGATACAAATCTTACAGTGTAAAAAAAATGTTGTTATACAAGAGGATTAAAAGGTAAGGATTTAAATTACAGTCTGGTAAGAGTACCAAATAGCAGCACCTCAGCATGTGATGCCAAGCCCAAACCCAACAACTGTCCTACATCACACAAGCCTCCAGTCCGCTTCTCACCAGTACTCAGCAGCAACAACGCAAGTTGCACTTTACTGGGATTTGCCTCTCTCGCATGCTCTGGGACTTGGAATTCCCTACGCGGTGTTCTGGGACTCACAGCCAACGTGGTGTATCAGCTCGTTCCCCATGCTGCTCCAGGACACGCTGCTCTAGGGACTTGCTGCTGGCACTTGCCGGTATTCGTCTCTGGTGCTGAGGGGACAAGAGGGGGGGAAGAAGAAAAACAGAGAGAAAAAAAGTGAAAAACAACAATCAGAGCAGAGGAGCTCCCTCCTTCTGCACCATAATAATTCTGCACTGTGATTTATTTTACAAGGAGACATTGGAATGGATGCATCTTTGACCTGAGAACATGAGAAAATGACAAATGAGGGAATGTTAACTGACATAGATCTCTCAATTAACTAACCTCACTTGCTCTAAGTTTGCAACTATCTGCACACAGATATTGAGTTTGTACACTGACAGCAAATCTAAGCAGACGTCAGTGATACTATCCATGTATAAGTGGCTTTGACCTAAGTGTTCAACTATCTAAGATTGTCACCTCTTTGCATCCTTCTTGATGGACTCAGCAAAGTGTTCAATAGAATGTGTTTAAAAGGTAAAGGACAAAGAAAGGACAGCCCTCTCAGAACGTAAATTTGATCAGAAAACTTTTCATTCATGCATTGATTGAAACAGTAATACTAATGTCAATTGCAGTTCTATCCAATTGTGGATTCACTCCCTAAACAGTATTTTGGAGATTATATCATCATAAAGGTGTGCAATAATCTGTCATAGGCTTTCTCCAGGTTCCTAAGGTATGTGTCCGCTCTCCTGTTGTACACATTGAATGATTGTATCCCACAGATGTTTGAGATGACCAGTGATTGTCCTGCTGAGTACTGCATACACCTGCTCAATGTGGATCAACAACCCTAAAGCAAATGGGATCTAAATAGCAAGACAAGCCTTGGACAGAATCTTATAGCCCACAGCAAGCAGTGAAATAGATTATGAATTTGCAATTTCCTTCTTTAGCCAATACGACTCATTGACAAGCTGTTGGTGCCTTCCTCCTGACATGTTAGCCAGAACCATACTCTCATATAGTTGCAGCATGTCTGAGCCAAACTAATCCCACCAAACTGAATACAACTCCCCCGGTAAACTGTGTCTATAAGTTTTACTCATTTCAAATGACTTGGCAGCCTTTATTGGCTCATCTAGACTTACTGCTTTGTCTTGATTCTGTCAGATAGTGTCATCCATGATCTCTGAGACAGAGAACGGGAAGGAAAGAGAGGCCAGGCTGTACTGTCTTTACATTTTATGTCACACAGTCCAGCACAAAGATTCTGAAATATGTCCACTGGACCCAAAACATTGACTCTGCTTTCCCTCAACAGATGCTGTCCCAACTTTTGACTCTGTTCCAGCTTAAAAAGAGTATGTTGTTTTTGAACATGTCAAGCTGCAACAATGTTACAAAGCCATCTGCTTTTTTGTCATTCTGTATACATTTTGGAAGATGAAACCTGAGTAGGTTTCATCCTGTTCAAACAGAGTGGACCCTAACCTAGAGGATGAACTTTGAGGTCTTTGTAATCAAGAGCGGGGTTCATTGGATCTTCACTTTTCAGGGTTTCTCGCTGAAGATCAACCCCCATCAACTGTAGCAGCAGCAGACTCTGCATGTTTTACTGCAGTTTGGGTATTTCCCAATGTCTTTCTCACATTCTGAATAACTTCGAGAATGAAGAACTACTTGATGTTTAGTGGATCACCCCCCCCCCCCCCCACCAACGCCCGCCACCAGTGCCAGGGACTTGAAGAGGCATCTCATGGTTCTCCAACCTTTGTAATGCCTTTTGAGTCCCTTGACATTTTCTGAAACCAACTACTTCATGTTCAGCTTCTTTGGCTTCCTGCCCTCTCTTGTGCTCTTCCTGGAGGTAGCAATCAGTAAAGAACACTGGCCTAAAATCAGTGTGTCTAACAGAGAATACTCAGAACACATACAGGACATCTATCCTTCAACAGACAGAACAAACTCACCTCAGTCAAGTGTATCAGTATAGTGCTTTATCAGTGAGATTGCCAAACAGGCTGGATAATTTTCTTTTCTTTTAGCAGAATCAGAAATCAGTACATAGTACCCTGCTTGGTGTTGTCTGTCCCAGATTGTCCAGCTGGTTCAGTGATAGAGGCTAAGTGAGAAATGAGCAGCTTGGAAGCCACCAGCAAAAGTCAAAGCTGCTGAAAGATAACCGAGGCATTTGTTGTTTAGAGCTGGGCCGAACCATTGATTAACTTGAGCAGTGCATTTTTGTACACTGTGCCTACTCAGATGAAGTTGCCTTCCTGAAGCAGTATATACGGGCTGGAGAGCCAGAACTAATTTTCTACTGACTGGTTCTATTACTCACGGGATTATTCTGTGTAAGTACTGAGGTGCACTATCACAAACTACACGGAAACAGCAGGTCAGCTTTGACCTTGGCAAAGTACATCAGTGCACAGTAGACTTAATACTATGCCCATTGGAGATTTTCCAACCCATTTTATAACACTTTGCTTACTAAACCAGTTATTTTAATAGGCCATTGGGTATATACATGTATTCCTGTAAATTTTGCAAGCTGTCTTACCAGTTGTGTACAGAAAAAAACATCTTCATCATCCATGAATATTGTTCTACCCAATCAGGAAGGTAGGGCATGTTGTACTGTCTTAGAAACTTGGAATCCTTACAGTGCAGAAAGAGGCCATTCAGCCCATTGAGTCTGCAACGATTGTCCAAAGACCATCCCACCCAGACTCAGATCCCTACCCTATCCCCATAATACCCATGGCTATTCCATTTAACCTGCACATCTTGAGACTGTGGGAGGAAAGTGGAGCACTTGGTGGAAACCCACAAAGTTGCTGCTCTTGACTTTTGGAAGCTGAGCTGTGCTAGCTATTTGCCCAAATTTTGAAATCCAGAATTCTCAAGCTCCAGCTTTTTTATTATTTCTCCACTTCCTCTGCACAGGTGGACAAAGAAATGGAAGATGGAATACGATATTCACATGGACTGGGAAAATCAGGTTGGTAGTGGATCTCAAGAAAAAGAACTTGTGAAATGTCCACAAGATGGATTTTTGGAGCAGCTTGTGGTACAGCAACTCTGGGACCTGGTGATGTGTTATGAGGCAGACTTGATTAGGGAGCTTAAGGTGAAGGATTCACTAGGGGGCAGTGGCTATATCATGACAGAATTCACCATGCAGTTTGAGAGAAATTGCATTGAACAACCTGACAACAAGATTGCATAATTACTTCGGCATGGATGAACTGGTGTCCACTCTGGCTAACAGAGACGGTGGTCTGTTGAATGAATAGAGCAGTGTTGCTTAATATGATGAAGTGTCTGCCGACAGCTTCCAATGCAGGTCACCACAGAATCTCTGTGGTCATGTGGTAGTGGTTGGGGTGAGGAGTTGAACCCTAAGCACCTTCACTCTGCATGCAAAGAAAAGGTTGTAAGTGAAATGTGGCTGCAGTTTTGTAAGTGCCTACTTCATGCATTTGCTCCTTTAATGCACTGGTGTTGACTATCATCAATCCTATGCTTTCATCCATCACACTGGCACAAACGCCATCTACTTCAGGCTTTGTACCAATCGCTCCTAAGATGCTGGTTGACCTGCTGTGTTCATCCAGCTTCACACTTTGTTATCTCTTTGTTCCAAACATTTTCCAGTTGCATTTACAGGAAACATAGCTCACAGTGGAAACTGTCAACATTGACCACTACCTGGCTGCCTGGTACCCTCTCTGAGCCTCCCTTTTTCATAATGCACTACCATGACAGCCCATTTCCACTCATCCATCCCAAGTGACCTCTCTCCATATTGAACTTTGCCTCCAACTGTCCTCCCTGTCCTCTGACACTCAACATTAAACCTAATATTGCTCATATCCTCTGTGTTCCCCCTGTGGATGCCATGGTGCTACTAATAACCCCACCTCTGATAGCCTATCTCATTCTTCAATGCTGCTCTAGCTACCACACACACTCCCCAAACACCTTGATCTTCTTCCTAGCATTGTCCTTGTCCCATCTTAATACCTGTCTCTACTTTCTTCCCTCAGCCAATTGGCAATGATCCCTCTATATCACCTTTGGACACTCCTCAATGATCAGTTCATGGGCTCCCAAGACTATAAATGCATTAAACCTCTGAATGATTTCAAGCATCTCCCAGACATGATTGACAAGACCCCTGGCAGTTGTTTTTGCAGTTCCCTATGATGATATGCATTTCCATTGAATGCTTCTGATGATCTGATAGTTGCCACTCCCCAGACTGTAGCTGGACATATTCACTGATTATGACCACCCTAAATGAACAACTTGACAATGGACAAGACTGTGCACACTGTGCCTATGACTGATGGAGGCAGGGACCCTGAAAGGCAGGGTACCCCATTCTCTAGATGAGGATTTATCTCCAAACCCAACTGGCAGGCAGCATGCCTGCACAAAACAGCATCTCAGTATGGTAGTGCTGAAACATCAATTGGCTAACAGGCATGGCTTCACAAGACAAGGCAAGTCATGGATACTGTAAGCATGCAACTAGGCTCCCAGTCAGCATGTGCTATGAGATCAAGTGCGCTGGCCTGAAATGTATCCTGATCCAATCTGTGATGGGAGTACCTATCTGTATGTACAAATGCCTTTCATTGCTAGTTTTTGAGCATCCAGCAATTTAGGCTTGTGCTTCTTTACTGTCCTACAAGTAATTTGGAAAGATGCCTCGAAGATCATGAGGATTGGACAAATGTCAAATGTTATTAATGTAGGCAAAGGGATGAATGTGGCTGGTGTCTATGAATCATGGCCTGAGAAGCTGTTTGGTGCTGAGCAACATGGCCACAGCCAGTGGTGACCTGAATTAGCCAGGTAAATGCTCTGGCCTCTGTCAAGAATTCTTGATGTCTGGCTTGTTTGGTGAATTTGGTAAGATAGGAAGCAGAGTATTAATGCAGTGAATTGTGGCATTATTAAGGCAATTAGCAAGCAATATGCCTCCTTAATCAGCAACTTGTCTTCGTGAGAAGCTCACCTTGATGCTCAGCAAATGCATTAAAAGGCTGCTCTGACATCAAGACAGGTCCCGATGGATTGAGGTCATACTCTCAACTCATACCACTGTACATATCATTCGGGTCCCTGAAAGATTCCACCCAATGACTCTCTTTACTTTCAGGAACAGAGGCAACACAGTACCCAAGTGAGGGCCAGGCTGAGAGGCAAACCTGCAAACCTGGCCATTCTCATCCTCCATTGAGAAGGAGATTCTGAAACTGGAAGCCAATGATCAGAGAAGATTGGTCAATATGTCCATTTGTGGGGAGTGGCAACTATCAGATCATCAAGATGAGAGGAAGGCCCCAGAGTTTTGAGGTTACAAGGGCACATAATTTCTGCAGTTCAACTCAGCCCATTGTAAAAATATGAACCATAATAGATTTAAGGTGTCCTTGAATGAGGTTCATCAGAAACAAAGTACTAATTTTGCTTTAAATCCTGTTATAAATTCAAATTCTTGTTACTCAGAAGTAAATGCAGCCTGGTAATGTCTGGAATTTAATTTAGTTTAATAATGTTTGAAGGTAAACCAGCAGTCTGGAAATTAATGGCACTTATTATGCTTTAGCAGTTATTTGATTCTGAAATGGCAGCTAAATGGATCAAGTCTGACAGTCTGGAAAGAGCCGAGCGTGACACAATCTGTAAGGGAATTGAGTTTGATACTGGATGGAATGTGAATTGAATATGATGCAGTCCAGGAGCAAATGATGACTGAAACAATCCAGATGTGAATAGTTTTCAATAAAGTCTGGAAGCAAATTATGTCAAAATAGTCTGGAACTAAATTGAATCCAATATGATCTGACACAACTAATTCCAACTGTGTCTGAAATTGAATTAAGTCCTATAAAGGTTTTGATAGTAAATTGATTCCAGAATGATTTGGAAATTAATCAAATCCAATATGGTCTGGATTGAAGTTGTTTTTTTTATAATAGGTGGCCATACAACAGGGTGTAGCCAGAGGTGACTGTAACAGGGACAGGTGTTCCATAAATGTCATAGTGATGGTTTCTGTATTGTAGAGGTATTAGACAGAGATGCCCATGACCCACATTTCCCCAGAACCCTTAATTCAGGAAATATTAGTTAACTTAAAATTTGAATTTTATTTTAGAACCATTGGTGACAATATGCAGAATTGTCACCGACAGCGAAGTTAGAAATGGTACCTACGTTCTGTAAGAGGATCACTGACAACAACCACATTTTTGTAAAAATGTAATGATCCTAAGGGGTGCATTAAATGAGAGGAGTCTGGAGAATGAAGGAAACTTGGCAGAGACTATTAAAGCTGAAACTAGAGGAAGGGAAAAAAAGGCTTGCCAGAATCGTCTGAATGACAGCCTGGAAGAAGCAAGGGAGGCTCCAGACAAAGTTGAATATGGGACTACAGGAAGAAAATTTACAGTATTCTCTTGTCCTTTCAGTTATTTTTAATTTTCTCATCAACTTGTCATAGTTTGTCATTTTTAAAAGAAATTATTTATATCTGTACATAAAACCAGTCAACCTGTCATGGCATTATTCATGGTTAAAGACTCAAGGTAGCCTTCAGATCAAGTCGGGTTACCAGACAGAAAATAACTGGCTATGTAGCACCGACTCTATACAATTCACAGCTGGAAAACCAGGCACCATAGTCTCAATAGTTTTGATGCTACAGGTACCAATTAAGTATGAAAATGGCATCTATGCTATTTCTACTGATTTCCAGGGTAATTTGCAACAAACATTATCCTGGTGAAAATGTTAGGGTAGGTTGTAAACCATATACTGAAGCACACAGAGCATAATTTGATGCAGATTGTGATGGTCAGGCGATCTGATATTAGACACTGCCATTTTAGAGCAAATGCAGAAATTGCTGGAGAAACTAGGCAGGTCCATCAGTGTCTATAGCAAGAAAGTACTGTTAACATTTCAAGTCCAATGACTCTTCTTCAGAACAGCCATTTTGTTCTTCTTTTTCTCTAGTTAATACCTTCTTATGCAAACACTACTTAACATGCATTTGGCATCATCAAATGCTCCCACAGTCCCTACCCCATCCCCCATCCCCTACCCCATCCCCAACATCTCCTGCTCTATCTAATTCTGTCATCAATAACTTCTAGGTCAGTTGCTGATTACTTTATCCTGAGTCTGTTTAGGTGTATGGAAAAGCCAACAGACTGGAGAAAACACACATAACGTGCCTCAACAATTACCGGCTGGTGGCTCTGACATCCGTATGTATGAAATCCTTTGAGAGGATAGTCATGGCTCACATCAATTCTAGCCCCCCAGGTCTACCTCAAACCCTTGCTATTTGCCTACTGGCACAACAGGTCCACTGCAGATACAGTCTCCATAGCCCTACACTCATCTCTGGATAATAAGGATACCTATGATAATAAAGCTTCTACTTATTGACTAAGTTCCACCTTCAACACTGTAATCCCAAACAAACTAATCTCCAAACTCCGAGACCTATGCAACTGGATCCTCAGTTTCCTGACCAACAGACCGCAAGATAGACAGCAGCACCTCCCTCATGATAATCCTCCACAGCGGCACCCGGCAATGTTGAGTACTCAGCCCCCTATTGTACTCCCTGTACACTTATGACTGTTTGGCCAAATTTCAACAAAATGCCATCCACAAGTTTACTGATGACACCGTGTTGTAGGCCGGATATTAAACAATAACAAATCAAGAAGGTGATAGAATGCTTGGTGTCGCCTTGCAAAGATAACAATCAATGTCAGCAGAACTAATGTCAGCTAATCATCAACTTCAGGAAGAAAGGATGAGGACACGTCTCTACCTACATCAATGGAGCTGAGGTGGAGAGGGTTCAGAGCATCACGTTCCTAGGAGTGAAGATAGCTAAGAAACAGTCCTGGTGCTCCCACGTAGGTGCGATGGTCAAGGGGCACAATAATGACTCTTCCAACCTCCTCCATCAGGCAGAAGATGCCAAACCTTAAACACACGTACCAACAGGTTCAAGAACAGCTCCTTCACCGTTATTAGACTGCTGAATGGATCGCTCCAATTTCAACTCAATGTTGATCTTCCTTTTGATCCCCCTTGTACATCCTCCTGTGTATAAATACCACATGATCATTATATCTTTATATATTATCTCTGCCTGTACTACATGCAAAACTAAAAGTTTTTTACTGTACTTAGACACATGTGACAACAATAAATCAAATCAAATCAACTTACAGTTGCTGATGTCCACTTGGAGAAATGCTACACACGGGGAGAATACCATAAAGCGCTAGCTCCTAGTGATAATACAGTGGAGAACTCTGGACTGCAGCAACTGGAATATTGTGCAGAAGGAAATAAGTAAGAGAAGGCCAAATTGCTTATGGAAGAAAAAGTAATCGAGAAGTGCTCTCAGCACTTCACCTAGTATTTTCATGGAGTGCTTTTCCAGTTTCCAAATGAACCAGAAGCAGTGTTTTCAAGGTCTTTGATTCACAAAGGTGATGCTCTCAGCGTTCTCTGCACTTCTTGGAACTGATCTGTAGTATTAGAGAGGTTAAGGATAATGCGGTCTTCGGCTGTTTGGATGAATATGGACCCTCCGGGCCAGAGCAGACGACATATCTAATATCTCCCAGCTCCCCAGCTGCTGCAACATGAGAGATGTGGCAGTGGGGTTCTATGCCAGAGAAAGGGCTTCAGTGTCTTCACTCTGACAGAGAGAAAAAGTATGGCTTTGCCAGGATCAGTCTTCTCTGGTTTGCAGGGTGCCATCAACCGCATGTATCTTACATTGCCATCTCCGCCTGTCAATGCTGAAATATGTTGCAATGACAGAAGTCCTTCGACATTGAGCATACAGTTGATGAGGAACCATGTTCAGTACCTAAAACAGGTGAATAACTCTGATCCCAAATGTAGTTATGAAGCTTTCACTCTATATCGGTTCACTGTTCCACTATGACATGACGGTAGATTGGCTGCTTCACAACTAATGTTCATATAGTGAGAATTATCATGCCATGAGAAAATACATTCAGTAAACATTTGAAATGTTTAAGCAATGGTTCCTGTGCCTCAATCCCTCAGGAGATGCCCACCAGTACTTACCAGAGCAGCGATTCCTTCCGAAATGCTATCTCCTCCACAGTCTGGCCATTGTGAAATCACAATATTTTCAGACAGTACTGAGAGAGCACATTGGGAGGAGAAAGAAGAGGAGGCGATAAAGGATGAAGAGGAAAAGGTAAAAAGGATGAGAAGTATAGAAGAGGAAGGAGGAGGAGGAGGCATCTGACATATTTTCATGCTGAAATGGCTGTCTCTGAATACATCTTTCAACACTGATTCCCAGTGAATAAAATCCCGGATTTCCACTGTACAGCAGTCCACACCTTAAATTCCTGTGTAACTGAATCAAGCCCTTCGGGCCATAATCCAGAAGTAAAAGTCACCACAAAACCACCATTCCACAGAAACCTTATTCAATAATCCATATATTAGTAAACTAATCAGCCAACTGAATTGCCTTAGAGCCTATCATGCAGGTGCCTTTCCCTAGCCCAGTGCTCCTATGCAGTACAACTGAACTGAACTGATGTCTTTCAGGAGGGAGATTTCAGATGACCAGGCATGATGCCTTCTAGAAGCTATAGGCCTTGGAAGCTCCTCTTCAACCTGCATCATCATGGTATAGAGAACTGTAGTTGATGGTGGCTGACAGGCAGTGGAAAGGCCACCAGTAAGTAGCAGATTGGGATCATGAATTCTGTTAACTTGAGAGGAAGCTGCAGTATCATTCTCCATGGAGCCATTCCCTTTCTTGACATAGGGCCTCAGTAATCTTTGTAGTCACCTGAGGTCCAAAATTTTTGGAATGCTCTAGGTCCATAGTTCCTCTGTGTACTAGTATCCTCTGACTTAATGGCAGCAGTATGAGTCAGTACTGCACCAAGCTTGGCTTGCATGGCAACAAACTTTATGACATCAGTCTGAGCTTCCACTGCAGCTCTCAGATTTTGATTCTGTCTGGGCTGAAAAGGAATTTCAAAATTTGAAGATCAGATGCTGCATTATGGCTAGGTCAACAAGTGCCCTAACAAAGATGGATGCCACTTGCATGTTAGAAAGGATAAGCTCCAAGCTTTGCACAAAGTCTTATGGCAGGTTTACATCAAAGAGGCATAGCTGGGCACCTCCATTCTCCTTGACAGTAACAGCAGAGATAAACCTGCCAGTTCACCAAGCTGTGTGCCCATTAAACTTTTACTCTACATCACCCGGCTGATATACTTGACTCAATTTTATGCAGTGGAACTCGTGCACGATCTCACCAGAGAACTTTCATGCATGCCATCTTCTCCCCATGACTTGTTCTCAGCCTTGCGATTTCTGGTACCCCAACACATTCTGGTCCTGCCTCTAAGCTACTCTCTAAAGTTGATACAAGATCACATCTGAGCTGGTGGCTGCAAATGTCAGCCTGAGTGCCAGTATTACACCTGCAACAGCCTCGACAGTAGTCATTGTATATCTGAGGGCAAAAAGGTTATACCATCCTAAACATACAAATCAGAAGAGATAATGGAATGAGACAGAAGTAGCTGTATGAAGGCAGATTAGATCAGAACATCTCAACATATTTCATAGTTACAGTCCGGTTGCTGGCTTCGGCCTCAGTTGTGACTTTTTTGGCTACACCAATTGTTCTGGTACTATATCCTATATTGGGTCAAGGACATGGAGCTGTGCCTAGCGCACAGACACATAGCCTGCCCACAGCCCCAACCACCACTGTATTTTCATCATGGAAAGAAGTGGTATGCACTCATATCATCTGGGAGAAAGTAACATGGTTAGATGTTAATGTAAGGAAAAATTCTGGATGTGAGTTTGCTCGCTGAGCTGGAAGGTTCGTTTTCAGATGTTTCGTCACCATTCTAGGTAACATCATCAGTGAGCCTCCGACGAAGCGCTGGTGTTATGTCCCGCTTTCTATTTATCTGGTTAGGTTTCCTTGGGTTGGTGATGTCATTTCCTGCGTTGGCGATGTGATTTCCTGTTCTTTTTCTCAGGGAATGGTAGATTGGCTCCAAATCAATGTGTTTGTTGATGGAGTTCCGGTTGGAATGCCATGCTTCTAGGAATTCTCGTGTGTGTCTCTGTTTGGCTTGTCCTAGGATGGATGTGTTGTGCCAATCAAAGTGGTGTCCTTTCCACATCTGTATGTAAGGATATGAGTAATAGTGGGTCATGTCGTTTTGTGGCTAGTTGATGTTCATGTATCCTGGTGGCTAGCTTTCTGCCTGTTTATCCAATGTAGTGTTTGTCACAGTTCTTGCAAGGTATTTTGTAGATGACGTTCGTGTTATTTGTACTACAGGAGCAACCATCCCAACACCCACAAACGAAGCTGCATTAGAACATTATTCCAAAGAGCCACCACACATTGCAGCACAGAGGAACTATGCAGAGCAGAGGAAAATCACCTATACGGCGTATTCAAAAAGAATGGGTACCCTATGAACACATTCCGCCGATTCCTCAGCAATAAACCCAAACAAACAGACAAAACGGGCTCAGAAACCATAACCACTCTCCCCTACATCAAAGACATTTCCGAAATGACTGCCAGACTACTCAGACCTCTTGGCATCAGGGTAGCCCACAAATCCACCAACACACTAAAACAGCAGCTAATGAACTTAAAAGACCCTATACAGACAACAAATAAAACAAACGTCATCCACAAAATACCTTGCAAGAACTGTGACAAACACTACATTGGACAAACAGGCAGAAAGCAAGCCACCAGGATACATGAACATCAACTGGCCACAAAATGACATGACCCACTATCACTCGTATCCTGACATACAGATGAGGAAGGACACCACTTTGATTGGGACAATACATCCATCCTAGGACAAGCCAAACAGAGACACACACGAGAATTCCTGGAGGCATGGCGTTCCAACTGGAACTCCATCAACAAACACATTGATTTGGAGCCAATCTACCATCCCCTGAGAAAAAGAACAGGAAACGACATCACCAACACAGGAAATGACATCACCAACCCAAGGAAACCTAACCAGATAAATAGAAAGCGGGACATAACACCAGCACTTCGTCGGAGGCTCACTGTTGATGTTACCTAGAATGGTGACAAAACATCTGGGAACAAACCTTCAAGCTCAGTGAACCAGCTTACATCTGGAACAAAATAAAGACCCACTCTCTTGTGGACCGAGAGGAGGAGAGTGCTGTCTTGGAGGTGAAAGGAGGACATCGGGTTGGCTGTGCACCCTTGCGACCAGTGGATCTTAATGCTGGCTTCGGCCTAACGCTGGTTCAGGGAGCAGCCAACCTGCAACGATGGCTGCGGCAAGTGCTCGTGCCCCAGGTCAGGGGGTCCAGAACACCATCCGTGTTTCCGTAAAGAAGGTGGATGAAGGTGCACCTGTGGACCGCACCTTCTTCGTGAAGAGGGTCCTGTTGGACTGTTGTGGGTTCGCTGCTGCGGACATTTACTGCCTGCAGGATTTCCCCGGAGGAGGTTTTTACGATGTGACCTTCAGGAGCGCCAAGCTTTGAGAGCGCTTCCTGGAGGTTTTCAAGGAGAAAGGAGGTGAGGGCCCCTTCTCTGTATTGACCGCTGTCCCGCTGTTCGTGATGCCAGCGCAGAGGAGCCGTATGGTGACTGTACACATGTACAACTCGCATGTGCCAGCAGTTGATGTCCTGATCTTCCTCGGAAGGTACGTGAAGGTGGAAGGGGACCTAACTGACATCATGGACCCCTTTGGCATCTGGACCAGTAAGAGGCAGGTCAAGGTGACGCTGAGGATGGGCGCGGACGGGAATGTCGTACACCCACCGTCCAGCTTCGCGATCGGCGGGAGCAAGGGTTACCTGACCTATGCAGGGCAACCTAAAGTCTGCCATGTCTGTGGTAGGTCAGGTCACATGGTGGCCGACTGCAAAGCCACCATCTGCAGGAACTGCAGGGAGGAGGGACACCTTGCAAAGGATTGCCCACAAGAGAAAAGCTGCAACCTTTGCGGGGAAGCGGGCCACCTCTATAGGGCATGCCCAAAGCGGGGGACCACCTACGCCCAGGTCGCCGGCAGGGGCAATGCGGGGCCAGCCCCCCCGGAGGAGAGAAAGGCACCAGGACCCAGCAAGGACCCCACTAATGTGCAGGAGGGCCAGGTTGTGCAGGAGGGCCCAGCCCCGCAGGATGGGCCCGAGGCCAGCAAAGCACCCCTGCAGGCTCCGCTCCCCCCACCGACAACCCGGAGTTGATGGAGGCGGCGACAGGTGACCCAGGGGAGTGGACGACGGTCCGGAAAGCGAGGAGGAAGGTGCGTCAACGGGCCCAGGAACCGCAACAATCATGCGGGAAGAGGCAGCTACAGGGGGGCTATAAGAGCTCCTCTGACGAGGGGGATTCGGAGAGGGCCCGCCCGAAGCAGAAGTTAAAGATCTCGAGGGAGAAGGAAAGCAGCACCCCGCTTCCAGGTGACGGGAGGCGTCCTGAGGCTCCCTCCGACACCCAGTCAAGTGCCGCTGAGGCACTGGAGGGCCCCCCGGAACTTCCAGGCGGGAAGGAGGAAACAGCGCTTCCCCAGCCTGACCCAGAGCCAGACACTCCTGCCTCTGCACCCCTGACGGGGGGATGCCACCCAGAAGGCAGCACGGACGGTTTCCTGAGCCCGGAGAGCGTCCAGCAGTTAGCCCGGGCAATGGGCATGAAGGGACAGATGGAGGGACTGGACCTTGGACTTGGGGAGGGTACTGCGGTCACTGCCCACAATGGGGGTACATGTTGCGAGCATTAATGTGCGCAGTGTCAAGTCCACCGCAAGATGTGTGTCCACGTTGGCCTACCTGACCACCATCAAGACGGACCTCCTGTTTCTGCAGGAGTGCGGGATACCGCACCTCAGCAGGTACGGGAAATGGTCCGGCGCCTGGACCTGTGGGCCTTCGATCTGGTCGGGGGGTAACGACTGTCGCTCCTCGGGCCTGGCTATTCTGCTGCGGGGGCGCGACTTCACCATCTCTCAAGTTCAGGAGGTGGTAGGGGGGTGCCTCCTAGTGGCTGACGTCACCTACAGGAACGCTCCCCTGAGGCTGATCAACGTGTACACCACAGCGGTACGGAATGAGCGGTTGGCCATCCTGCAGCGGCTTCCACCCCTGCTGGCTACGTCCAGGCCGGTCATCCTAGACGGAGACTTCAACTGCATCATCAATGCAGATGGAAGATCCGGCGTGGGGACAGCGGGTGGGGGGAGTCAACTGGACGTCACATCCAGATTCCTGATGGGCACGGTGAAGGATGCCAAGCTGTTCGATGTCTTCAGCACCCCTGCAGATGGAGCGCAGCGGAGGTACCCCTGGTTGCGGCCAGACGGGTCTATCTGCTCAAGGATAGACTTCCTGTTTGTGTCACGGGCGTTCTCGGTCAGGTCCACCGGCGTTGAGCCGGTGTTCTTCTCTGACCACTGCCTCCTGCTGGCCGACTGTCACTTACAGGACGACCAGCCGGCCGGCAAGGGGACGTGGAAGCTCAACATGACTCTGTTGACCCCAGAGAACGTCGAGGAGCTTAAGAGGGAGTACGCCGGTTGGAGAACCGTGAAACCCCTCTTTGAGTCTCCGGGCGACTGGTGGGAGACGGTGAAGGAGAACATCAAGAGGTTCTTTGTCCTCAAGGGTGTTCGGAAGGCGAGAGAGAGGCGGGGAAAGCTGTCGCGACTCCAGAAAAGGGCGCAGAACCTGCTCCTTCTGCAGTTGATGGGGGTCGATGTCACAGAGGACCTCCGTGAGGTGAGGGGCCAGCAAGCCTCGCTCTTTGCCGCGGAGGCCTCCCGGATAATCTTCCGGTCCAGGGTCCGTTCCGTGGAGCAGGACGAGACGTGCTCGCGTTTCTTCTTTCAGAAGGTGCACAAAGAGAGCTCTGTGCTTCGCCGGCTGAAGGAGGACGACGGCTCGGTGACGTCGTCTCGGCCCGACATTTTGAGGATCAGCAGATCCTTCTATGCCGCACTGTACGACACGAAGCCCACGGACAGCACGGCCTCCGAGTTGTTCCTGTCGTCTATCACGGAGGTCTTAGACGACGGCACGAGGGAGTGGCTGGACCGGCCGATATCCCTGGACGAGCTGACCAGAGCCCTCAACTCCTTGGAGAGGAATAGGACTCCCGGAAGCGACGGCTTACCGGTTGAGCTGTATTCCGCTCTGTGGGGCCTGGTCGGCCAGGACCTGCTGGAGGTGTACGATAGTGCGCTTCGGGCAGGGGAAATGTGCAAGTCCATGAGGAAGGACATCATCACCCTCATTTACAAGAGGAAGGGGGAGAGGGAAGAAATCAAGAATTGGCGTCCCATTTCACTTTTGAACGTGGACTACAAAATCCTGGCCAATGTCATAGCCAACCGGGTCAGGTCTGTCTTGGAGTCAGTGATTCACCCTGACCAAACCTGTGCTGTGCCGGGCAGGAAGATCGCTGAGAGCCTCGCGCTCATCAGGGATACGATCGCCTACGTACAGGACAGGCGGATGGACACCTGCCTCGTCAGCCTGGACCAGGAGAAGGCCTTCTACAGGGTCTCTGATGCTTACATGAGGGACGTCCTCTCCAAATTGGGGTTCGGGGAGGGCATCCGCAATTGGATCCGGCTGCTCTACGCCAACATCGTTAGCGCAGTCTCGATCAACGGGTGGGAATCAGACAGTTTTCCTGTTAGATCTGGATTCAGGCAGGGCTGCCCGCTCCCTCCTGCCTTGTTCGTGTCCTGTGTGGAGCCCTTCGCCGCCTCCATCAGGAAGGACGTGAGCCTGAAGGGCGTGACTATCCCAGGCAACGGAGGCCTTCAGGTCAAGACCTCCCTGTGCATGGGCGATGTCGCCGTCTTCTGCACCGTTCGTCGGTCGGTGAGTAGACTATTGAACATCTGCGGCCAGTTTGAACTGGCCTCGGGTGCCAAAGTCAATAGGGGTAAGAGCGAGGTCATGTTCTTCGGGAACTAGGACGACCGCTCCTTCATCCCCTTCACCGTCAGGACAGACTACCTGAAGGTGCTGGGTGTTTGGTTTGGTGGAGCTGGGGCATGCACTAAAACTTGGGAGGAGCGTATCACCAAACTGAAGCAGAAGCTGGGCAGGTGGACGCTCCGGTCCCCCTCCATCGCGGGTAAGGACCTGGTTGTCAGGTGCGAGGGGCTTTCGGTACTGTCGTATGTGGCGCAGGCCTGGCCTATTCCCTGGACCTGCGCCGCTGCGGTCACCCGGGCCATCTTCCACTTCATTTGGGGGTCGAGGATGGACCGGGTCAGCAGGGACACCATGTACAAAGACCTGGGAAATGGGGGAAAGGGCGTACCGAACGCCACCCTCGCCCTGACGGCTACCTTTGTGTGGGGCTGCATCAAGCTGTGCGTCGATCATCAGTACGCAAACACCAAGTGTCACTACTTACTGAGGTTCTACCTGTTCCCGGTGTTGCGAAGGATGGGCCTGGCCTCGTTGCCGCGGAACGCTCCAAGTAGTTGGACCGTTCCGTACCACCTGTCCTTCGTGGAGAAATTTTTGAAAGGAAACACCTTTGACCACAAGGCCGTCAGGCAGTGGTCAGCACGTAGTATCCTTGAGACCCTTCGGGAAAAGGAGAGGGTGGATCCCATCGTGTGGTTCCCCACGCAGACTGCCAAAGTCGTTTGGCAGAATGCCTCATCTCCAGAACTTTCAAACAAGCACAAGGACATTGCTTGGCTGGCGGTGAGAGGGGCTCTGCCAGTGAGATCCTTTATGCATGCCCGGAATCTCTGCGCCACCGCACGCTGCCCTCGAGGTGGCTGCGGGGGGGACGAGACTGTCGATCACCTCCTTCTGGAGTGTGCCTATGCGCAGGAGGTCTGGAGGGGGATGCAGTGGTATTTGTCGAGGTTCGTCCCGAGCAGCTCCGTGACGCGGGACTCCGTGCTCTACCAGCTGTTTCCGGGGACGCACGCCGAGACCAACATCAACTGCGCCTGGAGGACCATCAATGTCGTGAAAGACGCTCTTTGGTCTGCCCGCAACTTGCTGGTCTGCCAGCTGAAAGAACTGACCCCGACCAAGTGTTGCAGACTGGCGCACTCCAAGGTCAGGACTACGTGCTGAGGGACGCGCTAAAGCTTGGGACAACTGCCGCCAAGGCGCGGTGGGGAAAGACCACGGTATGAAACCCCTCATCCAGAATAGAAAAAAGGGCCCTATCTGGTAATTCGGCCCAGCTGGCGCCTTCCCCAACTGGTCAGGGGGCCAACTGGGACTGTGCGGGGTGACGAGTGCCGGGGTATTTTCTTTGCTTTTTTTTTCCTTCTTTGTTTTTTTCCTTTAGTTGGTGTACGTACCCCCTGGGTGACCCGGAGCAGCTTGCATGACTGGGTAGGTGTGTAAATATGTTTCTTTTTTGTACATCTTACAAATAAAGTATATTTTTTCAAATAAAAAAAAGGTGACAAACCGTCTGAAAACGAACCTTCCAGCTCAGCGAGCAAACTCACATCCAGAACCTCAACCTGAGTTACAAATCTTCTCAAAACCCGCTAGTAAGGAAGAATTCCTGTAATTGTAAACATGTCATGAGAATTAAAGTATTCTTTATAGCTAGCAGTGTACACCAACCCCAACAATTTAAATGTATTAGAATGAGGTGAAGCTTTGAATGGGGGTGGTTAATTGAGATTGATACAGGTTGTTTATAGACAAGTGATGATTGTGTAGTGAATGGCACAGTACATATGATTCATGGTGGATTTGGTAGGTTGTGGTAAATGAAAATGCAGTTGATCATTCTTGAGAGGTCATGAAAAATCTTACAGCCCTGCATCCAGGGTCTTCAGAGTGAAACAGAAAACAATGATTACCTATTCCCTTTGCCTCTGTAGTAACTGCTTGGAGGATCTCCTGGATCCTGAGCAGAGAGTCTCTCACCTCAGAGTAACACCTGTTTCAAGTCTCTCAGTGCTGCAACAGAGATCAGCCGGGCACAGGCTGTCAGGTCTATTTGCCATTTTTCAAAATTCTCACTAGCAATGAATTTCTCTTTCATCATTTGTACTCCTGCTGAAGTCAGAGATCACCTCGCCTTCAAGAGTGCAGGTTGCAGTTGAGCAGTGCAGGTGATCTTTATGTGATGCGAGTTTCCTAGCTGTTGAAACATGCAGCCGTTCAATAGCGTGATCTGTGCCAGACTGCGTGATATTACTATTATAATTAATAAGAGCACAGAATGTGAATGCTACCTGCATTACTTTGAATGGATGTGGTTAACTGTGCATCACAATTCCAGTACCTGATTTTAAGGGATATCCAATTTTTCCCCATTCCCAATTTGAAAATCATATATTTTTTTCCTTTTATTGTGTCCTTTGATTTTGTCTAATTACTTCTAATTAAGCAGCAAAAGCAAGAATAATCTGGGGAAAAACAAGTGGATTTATATCATGAAGCATTGGGAATTCTCTGCAGCACAGACTGAGGAGGTAGATGATGCAAAACTGAGCTACTAAAATATCACTGTTTGTAGAAGGGTGTAGTGACAGCATTGGAAATTAAAGATAACTTTGATTATGTATTTATGGCATACTCTAAAAGACAGAGAAGTACCCCTTGCATACTACCCAAAAACCAGATTATCTGTTTGTTATTACAATATTGTGAACAAAATTGGTAGCTACATTTCCTACATTTCAGGAGTGACTGCACTGTAAAAGTAATTCATTTGCCGTAATGTATTTTGAGAAGTCCAATGATCATGAACAGTGTTATGTAAAAACAAGTCTTTCTTCCCTTCTTTTTTGAATACATGATTTATATTCCTAATAAGGAAATTTGATCTACTTTGAGTATTAGTAGTAAAATGTCCATCAAGAAGTTATGTACATATGAGTTTGTATTAATACGAACAT
This sequence comes from Stegostoma tigrinum, assembly GCF_030684315.1. Taxonomy (NCBI): domain Eukaryota; kingdom Metazoa; phylum Chordata; class Chondrichthyes; order Orectolobiformes; family Stegostomatidae; genus Stegostoma; species Stegostoma tigrinum. The sequence goes on from NC_081380.1 coordinate 14,729,923, forward strand.
ACATACATATGAATACTGGGGCAGCCTGATGGCTCAATGGTTATCACTGCTGTCTCACAGCACTAGGGACATGGGTTTGATTCCACCCTTGAGCGACTACTCGTATGGAACATAGAACATAGAACGTTACAGCGCATTGCGGGTTCTTCGGCCCTCGATGTTGTGCCGACCTGTGAAACCAATCTGAAACCCATCTAACCTACACTATTCCATTATCATCCATATGTTTATCCAGTGACCATTTGAGTGCCCTTAAAGTTGGCAAGTCTACTACTGTTGCAGGCAGGGCATTCCACGCTGTTACTACTCCCTGAGTAAAGAACCTACCTCTGACATCTGTCCTATATCTATCACCCCTCAATTTAAAGCTATGTCCCCTTGTGCTCACTGTCACCATCCTGGGAAAAAGGCTTTCAATGTCCATCCTATCTAATCCTCTGATCATCTTATATGTCTCTCTTAAGTCACCTCTTAACCTTCTTCTCTCTAATGAAAACAGCCTCAAGTCCCTCAGCCAAACCTCATAAGGCCTTCCCTCCATACCAGGCAACATCCTGGTAAATGTCCTCTGCACCCTTTCCAACGCTTCCACATCCTTCCTATAATGCAGCGACTGGAACTGTACGCAATACTCCAAGTGCGGCCACTTCCGAGTTTTGTACAGCTGCAACATGACCTCCTGGCTCCGAAACTCAATCCCTCTACCAATAAGACCTAACACGCCATACGCCTTCTTAACAACCCTATCAACCTGGGTAGCAACTTTCAGGGATCTATGCACATGGACATTAAGATTTCTCTGCTCATCCACATTACCAAGAATCTTACCATTAGTCCAGTACTCTGTATTCCTGTTACTCCTTCCAAAGTGAATCACCTCACACTTTTCCGCATTGACCTTTTGCCACCTCTCAGCCTAGCTCTGCAGCTTATCCTGCAACATACTTCCGCACTATCTATAACTCCACTGATTTTAGAGTCATCCGCAAACTTACTAACTCACCCTTCTATGCCCTCATCCTGGTCATTTATAAAAATGACAAACAGCAGTGGCCCCAAAACAGATCCTTGCAGTATACCACTTGTAACTGAACTCCAGGACAAACATTTCCCATCAACCACCACCTTCTTTCAGCTCGCCAATTTCTGATCCAAACTGCTAAATCACCCTCAATCCCATCCCTCCATATTTTCAGCAATAGTCTACCGTGGGGACCCTTATTAAACGCTTTAATGAAATCCATATACACCACATCAACTGCTTTACCCTCATCCACCTGTTTGGTCACCTTCTCAAAGAACTCAATAAGATTTGTGAGGCACGACTTACCCTTCACAAAACCGTGTTGACTATCCCTAATCAAATTATTCCTTCTGAGATGATTATAAATCCTATCTCTTATAATCCTTTCCAACACTTCGCCCACAATCAAAGTAAGGCTCACTGGTCTATTTACCAGGGTTGTCTCTACGCCCCTTCTTGGACAAGGGGACAACAGTTGCCATCCTCCTGTCTTCTGGCACTATTCCTGTAGACAATGATGACATAAAGATCAAAGCCAAAGGCTCTGCAATCTCATCCTTAGCTTTCCAGAGAATCCTAGGATTAAATCCCATCCAGCCCAGGAGATTTATCTATTTTCACACTTTCCAGTGTTGCTAACACCTCCTGCTTATGAACCTCAAACCCGTCTAGTCTAATAGCCTGTATCTCAATATTCTCCTCGACAACATTGTCTTTGTCCTGTGTGAATACTGATGAAAAATATTCACTTAGCACCTCTCCTAAGTCTTTTGACTCCACGTACAACTTTCCACTACTGTACTTGACTAGTCCTAATCTTACTCTAGTCATTCTTTTATTCCTGACATACCTATTATAGAAAGCTTTAGGGTTTTCCTTGTTTCTACCTGCCAAAGACTTCTCGTGACCCCTCCTGGCTGTTCTTAGCTCTCTCTTTAGGTCCTTCCTGGTAACTTGTAACTCTCAAGCGCCCTAACTGAGCCTTCATGCCTCATCTTTACATAAGCCTCCTTCTTCCTCTTGACAAGAGATTCAACTTCTTTATTGAATCACAGTTCCCTTGCTCGACCACTTCTTCCCTGCCTGACAGGTATATACTTATCAAGGACATGCAGTAGCTGTTCCTTGATCAAGCTCCACATTTCAATTGTGCCCAGTCCCTGCAGTTTCCTTCCCCATCTTATGCATCCTAAATCTTGCCTAATCGCTTCATAATCACCTTTCCTCTAGCTATAACTCTTGCCCTGTGGTATATACCTATCCCTTTCCATCGCAAAAGTAAACATAACCGAATTGTGGTCACTATCACCAAAGTGGTCACCTACCTCCAAATCTAACACCTGGCCTGGCTCATTACCCAGTACCAGATACAATGTAGCCTCACTTCTTGTTGGCCTATCTACATACTGAATCCCTCCTGCACACATTGGACAAGAACTGATCCATCTAAAGTACTCAAACTATAGCATTTCCAGTCAATATTATGGAACGTTAAAGTCCGCTCTAACAACTATCCTGTTACTCTCGCTCCTATCCAGAGTCATCTTTGCAATCCTTTCCTCTACATCTCTGGAACTTTTCGGATGGCTATAGAAAACTCCCAACAGGGTGACCTCTCCTTTCCTGTTTCTAACCTCAGCCCATGCTACTTCAGTAGACGAGTCCTCTTCAAACATCCTTTCTGCTACCATAATACTGTCCTTGATTAACAATGCCACACCTCCCCTGCTTTTACCACCTTCCCTGATCTTACTGAAAAATCTAAACTCTGGAACCTGCAACAACTATTCCTGTCCCTGCTCTATCCATGTCTCCGAAATGGCCACAACATCGAAGTCCCAGGTACCAACCCATGCTGCAAGATCACTCACTTTGTTCTGGATGCTCCTGGCGTTGAAGTAGACACAGTTCAAACCACCTTCCTGCCTGCCGGTACACTTCTGCAACCTTGAAACCTTATTCATGACCTCACTACTGTCAACCTCCTGTACACCGGATCTACAATTCAAGTTCCCACCCCCCTGCTGAATTAGTTTAAATCCTCCTGAAGTGCATTAGCAAATATCCCCTCTAAGGATATTGGTACCCCTCTGGTTCAGGTGTAGACAATCCTGTTTGTAGAGGCCAAACCTACCCAAGAATGAGCCCCAATTATCCAAGTATCTGAATCCGTCCCTCCTGCACCATCCCTGTAGTCACGTGTTCAACTGCTCTCTCTCTCCCTATTCCTCGCTTCGCTAGCATGTGGCACAGGTAACAAATCATAGATAACAACTCTGTTTGTTCTAGCTCTAAGCTTCCATCCTATGCCTCTGTATTTTGAATGTGCTGCCTGAAAGATAAGTAAACTTTCCGAAAGGGAATTGAAATATATAATCGAAGAGGAAACATTTTGCGGGGGATTGGGTATAATTGGATTACACTTTCTAGGACCAATACAGGCACATTGGGCCTCCTTTATTATGCTGTGATAACCATTCCATTGAGTTGGAATTGAATATGGGAGCTCCTAGCTCTGGGTGAGGGTGGCTCAGTGGCCAGCACCGCTACACCACAGCACCAGGGACCTGGGTTCAACTCCACCCCTGAGCGACTGTCTATGTGGAGCCTGCATGCTCTCCCAGTGTCCACGTGGGCGCCCCCCCCCCTTCCCCCAGGTGCCTTGCTGCTCCCCCACATAGTCCAAAGACACGCTGCTTCAGTGGACTGGCCATGCTAAAGTGCCTGGGTGGGATGCTCTAAGGATCAGTGGGGACTTGTTGGGATGAAGAGCATGTTTCCACACAGTGGGGATTCTATGATTCAATATGAATTTGAAGGCCGGGTAGCCCCTGAAGACCACCCTACTATTCAATATGATTGTGGCTGATCTGATTACACAACATTACTGCCTATCCCCAAAAATCTTTCATCTCTTGCTTATCAAAGCTACCTCTGCCTTAAAAATAATCAAAGACTCTGCTTCTGCTCACCTTTTGGGTGAGTGCCAAAGATACTTCGTAAGAAACGGTTGCTTCTCATCTCAGTTTTAATTTGAAGAGTCTTTATTTTTAAGCAGTGACTCCTAGTTATAGATTCTCTGAAATACAATTTCCATATCTGTCAAGACCCCTCAGGATCTTATTTGTTTCAAACAAGTCTCCTCTTACTTTCCAAACTCCAGCAGATACAAGCCTAGCCTGACCAACAGCTCCTCAGAAGACAAGCTGCCCAATTTTGGCATTAGTCTATGAAACGTTCTCCGAACTGCTTCCAATTCACTTATATCCTTCTTTAAATAGTGAGACCATTAATGTGTACACTACTCCAGATGGGAACTTACAAGTACCATGTATAAATGAAGCGTAACCTCCTGGCTTTTGTGTTTATTTCCCCTTACAATAAACAATAACATTCATTACCTTGAATAATTGAGATTCTGTTTATAACTGTGAGTAGTTTTAAACTATAAGGACAATTTCTGCAATGTTCAGAATGCTCAAATAATACTTTGTAATGTTGATCAGAATATGTTAGCTGAATATTTGTAGCTTTTTCCATGTTGAATGATATTAGCATTGATAGACACCTGCAGCAAATTTGAACAGAAGGAAAACAGAGTCCAAGACGAACATAAGGGAATGGTCCTTCAGCAGAGAATCATGCTTTGGAAGAAACTTTAAAGATATGCTCGTATTTCACGAACATTTATTTCCATTAAGGCATAGTCAAAGATTTTAGGGAAAGGAAAGGAACAAAAATGATTAATTTATGTATATTTATACGCCTAAGTTCTATAGTATAGTTATGTTAAGCTGCTAAGCTGCTTCTTTTTTTGCAGATAATGTGAAGGTGTATTTTTAGTCTTTGTACTCATCAATTACTTATCAGTTCTGATGATGAGACACTGGACTCTAAACATTAACTCTGCTTTCTTTCCACCGATGCTGCCAGACCTAAGAGATTTTCTTGCACTTCTGTTTTTGTTTCAGATTTTCATCATTCACATGTTCTTTGTTTCAAATCACTTATTACTATTTTATGTATTGTATCTATTATTAAGTGTTGATAAGTTACATTTATTTCAGTGAGATAATATATTTGTTATTAGACTGTCATTATCAGAAGCACATACTGGGATATAAATGTGCTACTTCCAAAAGGAAGTTCCAAGATTTTGACCCAATAACACAAATGGAATATTGTAGTTCTAGATCAGGATGACCAGTAGGTGGCTTAGAAGGAACATACAGGTGGTGGCTTCCCCATAGGCCTACTACTCTTATCCTCCTACATTGTGGAGACTATGGTTTGAAATGCACTTTTGAATGAGTTTTGGTGGTTTACTGCAGAGCATCTTGTTGACAGCATAAAGGATCTTTAGCAAAATTCAGGTAAATGAGAATCAGGAGAAAATTCTCCACTGATTAGAGCCTTACCTTGCAGAAGGAAAGTTGGTTACATTTGTTGGAGATCGATCATCTCATCCCCTTGATGTAGATTTGGATTTTCTTCCAATAATATGCAAGCCCATACAACTTCAGCTGCTTCATCAGTGATCTCCTTCCATCATAAGACCATATGTTGGAATGCTTGTTGATGGTACAGCTTGTTGGTGATGGTATCAGTACCAGCCTCAGATACTAGAGAAAGGGAATGGTTCATGCCCATATCCAGAAACAGCCAGGAAGATTTCATGCTTGTACTGATAACTGGAATGTCACATTTGCCTCACACAAGTGTTAGCTAATGATGATTTTTTTCTTCTTTTTATTTGCAATTAGTGATGGGCAATAAAAGCTGATCTTATATCCCATGAATTAACAAAAAATTTGCCATAGCTAGGACAAAGCAAGCTACTTAATGGCATACAACGGTCATCTAAGCACTACCAATACACAGTGGCAGTAGTGTATCTCGTGCAAGATGCACGCAGCAATACACCAAGTCTCCTTCAGAAGCACCTTCCAAACCTATGATAGTAATATCTAGAAGGACAAGAAGAGCATAAGCATTGGAACACTGCTATATGAAAGTTTTCCTTAAAGCCACATGTCACTCAGACCTCGAGCTATTTCATTTTTCCTTCACTGTTGCTGAATCTCCCTACATAATAGCATTGTGAATATACTTACATGGACTGCACAAAGTCAAGAAAGTTGCTCACTGCCATTTTATCATTAGAGGGGAACATTAAATGCTGACCTTGCAGTGTCCTACATATTCATTGAAAGAATCATTTTAGATATTACTGTAATATCTGATATTCTGTATTCTACCATAATCTTTAATATTTTCAGATTTCTTTGTTCATCAGTGATGCATCTTCAATTAATTTGTAACTCTGTATTCTACTGTGTTAAGTTGCCAATAACTTATTTCTATAATTTTCTTCCTGGTTATCAAACTCATTGAAACCCATTTGATTTAATTTTATTCAAATAGAACATAGAACATAGAATAGTACAGCATAGTGCAGGCCCTTCGGCCCACAATGTTGTGTTGATCTTTTACCCTAAACCTAAAGGCTATTTAACCTCCACCCCTACCTTTATACTATCATCCATATGCCTGTCTAATAGCCACTTAAATGCCCCTAATGAAGCCGAATCCAGTACCATTTCAGGCAATGCATTCCACTCCCCTACCACTAGCTGAGTAAAGAAGCTACCTCTAATGTCTCCCCTATATCTGCCTCCAGTCACTTTAAAACTGTGCCCCCTCGTAATAGCTACCTCCACCCTAGGAAATAGTCTCTGGCTTCCTCCTCTATCTATACCTGTAATCGTTTTGTACACCTCCATCAAGTCACCTCTCATCATTCGTCATTCTAAAGAGAAAACTCCTGGCTCTCTCAACTTTTCCTCGTAAGATCTTCCCTTCATTCCAGGCAACATCCTGGTAAATCTCCTTTGCACCTTTTCCAATGCTTCCACATCTTTCTTGTAATGGGGTGACCAGAACTGGACACAATATTCCAGATGTGGCCGAACCAGGCTTTTGTATAGCTGGAGCATAGTTCTACAACTGGAACTATGCCAGTATAAGATCGGTAACACTGTGCCCTTTTATTATTGCTCCTACCATACACCTACTGCAGCTGGTGAATTTCTCATTCTGCTGTTGAACTGTATAGGCCAGTCCACAATTTCATTGTATCAGTGATAATGGGAACTGCAGATTCTGGAGAATCCAAGACAACAAAGTGTGGAGCTGGATGAACACAGCAGGCCAAGCAGCATCTCAGGAGCACAAAAGCTGACGTTTCAGGCCTAGACCCTTCATCAGAGCCGAAACGTCAGCTTTTGTGCTCCTGAGATGCTGCTTGGCCTGCTGTGTTCATCCAGCCTCACACTTTGTTATCCACAATTACATTGCACTGTTTGTAAACCTTTGTACTATCTAAAGCAAAAACGTGGTTAGAGTCTATCTTCAGTAGGTGCTTCCTCTCATCATTCCATCCCCATGACAAAGTTGAAAATACATCTCAGCATGGCACCTTTTGGTCTAATGACACAAATTATTCTCAGTAGAAGAGTTGGCATTTTTACTGCCTAATCACATGAGTTCAATTAAATGCTGGTCTTTGGCATTTGATTTCAGTCAGGATTCACAAACCCCTCACAAATCTTGTCACATTTCTCTCAGATTGAGTTCCAGCTGGAATGTTCAAAAAGCCATTCTAGTCTTGTGAAATTTAAATCAAATTTACAAGTTACACAATTTGTAAACCCCTAGAGAATTTGAGAGCAATTTGTACGTTCTAAAGTCTGGCATCTTAGAGTTGTTTCCATTCTTGTATGGAAATTCAGTACTTACTCAAAGGGCTTAATAAAGTTAAATCATATTATATTTTAGGAAGCCTAAAACATATAATGTAGCTTAAGATGATGCAGAAAACTTAAATGTTATAAGTTATTATTTCATGGGATACAATTTCTGATATTTCACCCATTTCAAAATTCAGTTGAAGAAAATATTTATCATTGTATAATATATCTATTTATGTGCTTGTATCAGAGTAGCCTTATGTCTCACTGCGCTGTATTCCAATACCGAAGACGTTTCTAATGCAGAAACCTCTCTTGTTTCAATCTCACAAGCCAGACCTGAAATTCTGCACAAGGCATGTGGGTCAGTGTTCAGTATTGGGATCTCAATTTTCCTTTGTTTGAACCATGCAGATAAAGGGACATTGCAGTTCAATATTAAAATCCGAAGGTGTTTGCTTCACTATGACACGTCCCAACATTCCTAAGTTCAAAATTAAATATTTAACTGGCAAAGCATATGTATACATAAACAACTAATAAGGAACTTTGAGTATACCGGAAGGTTTTACGCAGAAATGGCAACTTGTGTTCATATATTCAGGTTTCAGTGTCTGTAATAATTGCCTGTTGAAAAGCAAACAGACCCTTTTCAAATTAAATTATGAGTCCATGCACACCATGCCACAAAGAATGGATGGCAGAAGTATAGGACAGTCATCTAGTTATGGCATCTTACATAGCTCATCTTGCTGTTTATGAAGAATTCCTGGTACCTGCTGTCCATTTAGCAAAGACTCAAACCTAGCCTGTCTAATCGCTAGATTTTTTGCTAACTATTTGCAGGCTAAAGCTTTATAATATATACAGCTCTCCAAGTGAATCTCTAAATAGTTTGTTTTGAAGACGTTTTATGTTCAGTGTGCTTTTTCAGTACCAACATGGGAATAACACAGCCCATATATTGGCATCAATCAAGTTGAGAAGTGATTAAGTTGGTGAACCAAAAATGTGTCCATAGAAAGCTTAACATATTGTGTTTTGAGATTTTTGCTTCAGTGGTGAAAGAGTGTTTTCTGACTGATTTATACTAACCTTCCAGAATTAAGTGAAATTCAGCAAAAATTGGTTAAATTTATATACGCTGCCTATTATCTGTTGAACACTTTCAAACCTACATCAGTTTAAAAAATGGTGCTAGTAATTTCTGGTTACATTCATACTCAAAAATCTGAATATTAATCAATGTGACAGCGTCAGAAGAGGCATTAGAAAAGTTAAAATGGTGAACATCCCGAACCTGCTCCATACATCCTTTTGCCAGTTTTATGGAGATGAAGAGTATGTTACACAAATATTGCTGATTTGAGACGTGTTATTAAGAGAGTTAACTTAGGCTCCTGAAATGCAATTGATAGCCTGATTTACATTTCAGTTGCCACCTGACTTAGCAAGGCCAGGGAAACAAGGAGACCTTCAAGATCTCGCCTGTGAATTGCACCTCTCCATCACCATTTCCAATCTCTGCAACAAATGGTAAAATCACTGACAAGCCCTGTTCTGTAGCTTCCTCCACCATCCTTCAACTGCTAGGAGCCATTGAAGATGAAGCTTTCTGCCTCCCAGCCTATCAATCTTGTTGGCTGCTAGTAGCAACTAGAAGAAAAAAATTACCATCCTCCTATACTTCCATTCCCTAGCAGGTTTGTCTGAGAGCTCTAGGCTTTTTCCTCGGACAGAGGCCTGAATAATCCCCATCCACCACCACTTTCCTCCACCTGCCTGAACTTGTTCTCTCACTGAACAATTTCTCCTTTAATTCGTCTTGCTTCTACCAAGTCAAAGGGGTGACTATGGAGACCTGTGTGGGTCACACTTATGCCTGCCTGTTTTATGGGGTATGTGGAACAATCCTTGTTCCAGTCCTATACTGCCCCCTCCCACAATTCTTTTCTCAGTACATTGACAACTGTCCACCAGGGCTTTGAAATATTTGTTCATTTTGGCTCCAATTTCCACCCCTCTACAATTTTCACATGGTCCATTTCCAACACTTCCCTTCATCTCCTTGAACTCTCTGTCTCCATTTTGGGGGATAGACTGTCAATTGCCATCCACTACAAAACCACTGACTCCCATAGCTACCGTTGCTATAGCTCGTCACACCGCACATCCTGCGAGGTCTCCATCCCATTCTCCCAGTTCTTTTGCCTACATTGCACCTGTTTGAATGATGCCAACTTCCAAACTGCTCCTGTCAGAGCTCCTCTGCTCTCACTGCTCTTTTTCCTTCTTTGTCCTTTCTTTCCTCTTCTCTTTCATCTTCTTCTCTCCTTTCAGCACGGAAGCCAGCAGGAAGTCCAGAGCAGCGGGCCCTTGTGCCCCAGAGTACCGCAAGCAGCAAAACCTGCAGCAGTGAACTGCAGAGCAGGGTGGAGGAGAACTCTGCAGCAGCACATGGGGAAGCAGCCCTGGAGCATTCTGCGGGCAGCATGAGCCAGTGGCATGAGCGGGAGCAGGTGGGAGGAGGCAGCCCGGGGTGAGCCATAGAAGGAAGCCCAAGGCAGCCAACGGTGAGTGCGGGTGCAGGCAATCTGAGGCAGTGATGGAGAGGCTAAGTCCCCGGAGCATCAGGGGGCCGAGTCTCTGGAGCAGTGGAGGGATTGACATTCGAATTCCAGTACAGTGCAACTTACCCAGTTGCTGCTGAGTGCTGAGGAGGAGCCGACTGGAGACTGGAGCGATGTGGGACAATTTCTGGACTTGGGCCTGGTGCCAAATACTGAACTGCCATTATCAGACTGCAATTTAACACTTTTTTGCCATGTTAACTACCTCTGTAAATAATGCTAATACTTTCTTTATTTCTCTTTGAATAAGAACACCTTTTTTTACTTTGTATCTAAGATGGTGCCATTAAAAGGCTACCATTGTAAAAACTTTTTACAGCACTCATACTTCTGTATCGTAGTACAAGTGACAATAAGGATATTCTGTTTTATTTTGTCTGTCCTTTCAAGTCTGTCAGGAGACACATCATTGTTCTGCCACTCTCACTCCGATTACTCAATCTGAATTGTTAACACCTTTTCTACCAGCACCCTACATCCACTACATCCATACCACCTTCCCCCCACAAACTATAGCATAAATGCCATCCCCTTCACACTTCACTTCAGCTCTGATGAAAAGTCAGCTAGATTCAAAACATTAGTTTGCTCTGTCCGCAGGGATGCTGCCTGACATGCTGTGATCTCCAGCATTTGTTGCTTTCAGTCAAAAAATGTACAATGCGGTCCTTCCACTAAATTCAATATGGCTGCTGCACACCAGGCGTTATTATGTTTTTCTCAGTCTGCCACATTATCCACCACTGCAAAAACCTCCCCACTGCAAAGGGATACAGTGAAGTTTTATGCATGAGCAAATATTTAGCAAATGGAATTCAATGTGGAAAAAAGTGAATTGTCCTCTTCAACAGAAAGAATACAAAAGCAGAGCATTATTAAACTGAAGAGAGACTACAGAATTTTGAGATACAGAGGAATCAATACATATTTGTAAATGAATTACAACAAGATAGCACACCAATACAGCAAGCAAATAGGAAGGTGAACAGAATGTTGAACAATGTTGCAAGGAAATGGATTATAAAAGTAGGGAATCCTTGTTACAATTGTACAGTACATTGGAGAGACAGCATTGTTGCATTCTCAGATAGTAAGAAACGCCGATGCTGGAGTCAGAGATAACACAGTGTGGAACTGGAGGAACACAGCAGGCCAGGAAGCATCAGAGGAGCAGGAAAGCTGATGTTTCGGATCAGGACCCTTCTTCAGAAAAGAAGCTCCACACTATTGTAGCATTCTGTGCTGTTTTGGTCTCCTTATTTAAGTAGTTTACATGTGTCATGTTATGAAGAAAGATTGAGTCTATACACAGTAAAGTTTAGAAGAATAAGATGATTTTATTGAAATATAAAACTTTCTGGGGTGCTTAGCAGGGCCAGTACTGAGAGAATAGTTCATCTTATAAAGGAATCTAGATCAGGACACTCAATTTAAAAATAATGTCTTCCATTTAAGATGAAGGTGAGGAGTATTTTTTCTCTCTCAGATAGACATTAGCCTTCAGAATTCTCTTCAACAGAGCAGTGGAGGTTGGGTCATTGAATATATTCAAAGCTAGGAGAAATAGGCTTCTGATCTTTAATCTTCAAGGAGTTGCTGGTATGTGGGGGCAAACAGGAAAGTTGCATGTAAAGCCATGATCATACTGAATAATGGAGTTGGCTTGACAGGATCAGTGGACTCCTCCTGCAACTATTCTTTATAATTCTGTGATAAATCTAATGTTGGAATTACCTTGTTGTTTGAATCTGGTGGGATTTAAGAGTCCAGTGCAGATTTATTTCACAGTCAGAAATCACACAAAACCTTTTGTCCCTGCCTCCTTGGCCTGTCTGTCTTTTCTCCCACCTATCTGATCCTCCCACCTCACTGACCACCTCCCACTCCCACTTCCTACCGACACTCATCTCACCTCTACTAGCCTCATCCCTGCCTCCTTGACTTGTCCGCCTTCCCTCCCAGCTACTGCCCCTCTTTCCCTACTGACCAACCTCTATCCCAACTCCCTACCTACATTCACTTGTACTGGCTTCATCCCCACCTCCTTGACTGAGCGTCTTCTTTCCACCTATCTGCTCCACTATCCACCTGCTATCATTGCCTGCCCATCTTTCCATTTATTTCAGAGTGCCCTTCCCCTCCCCGATTTCTGAAGAAGGCTCCAGATCCAAAACATTAGCTCTCCTCCTCCTCTGATACTGCCTGGCCTGCTGTATTCAGACAGTTCCATACCTTGTTATCTCAGACTCCAGCATCAGCAGTTCCCACTATTCCTTTGTTTCAATGTTTTGCAGTATGTCCACACAATAACAGGTGTGAAATTTCACAAAGGTGAACTGCCTAGACATGTCCCTCTGCAATCTACAAGAGGAGATTTTAGAAATATGGCTAATCTGTAAGTTGTAACCTAAATCGGGAATAGATGGGAAAGTGGAGTCTGAAGCACAAACACTTCAGCCATGATCTTATTGAATGGCAAAACAGGCATGAGGGGACGAAAGGCATACTTGCATGTATCTAACTCATATGTTCTTTTAAAGTTTCAATTATGTCAATTTTTGAAACACAAAGAACAGTTTTAAACAAAATTGTAATATTCTTTGTGACCCTTTGTACGTGATAAAAGTTCATTAAGTCCTTTGTTTTATGCTGTCAGAATTGAAAATAACACAACTACTTGGATGGCTGTGTCAGTATTTCAAGGTAGAATATTATGTAGCACACCACTAGTAGGCAAAGGTTGTCATGTGAATGTGGTACAATGATAGCCCATTGAACACCACAGGACAGTATCTGCAGTGTCTCTGAAGCTCAATGAAACTTCACCAGCAAAGATAAATTAAACTATTGACAAGATTGGAAATGAACAAATACTTGGAGGCAAAAATAAAAAAAAACTGCAGATGCTGGAAATCTGAAACAAAAACAGAAACTGCTGGAGAAATTCAACCAATCTGGCTGCTTCTGTGGAGAAAGAAAGAGAGCTATATTTCAATTCTAATATGATTATTGTTCAGAACTGAAGAGGAGCTAGAAATTTATGGTTTTTGTGCTGTTGACAAAGTGGAGGAGGAGTTATTGGAAAAATGGCGAGAGTGCTAAGTAGGTTATACGTGTATTGCTGCTATGCTCATATTGTATTTGCCTGAAATATCAACAGGAGGTCACCAATTCCTCTATTGAATTCTGTCTTAATATATTAAGCGTTTGTACAAAGACAATGTTGATCATAATGTTTTTTCCCCATTTTCAGCAATACTGTTATTGAGAATGGGAAACTTGTGCTGCCATCATTTAGGTAGACTTTGGGAAGTGGGAACGATATCCCATGCTTTCTCTGTATGAATTCTTGTGCCTTTTTTGTGGTTTGTGGATCACTGAAGTGCTGACACTATTGAAACTCTCTTTAATATTTTGGACTATTTCGAGTCTTGTTTATGTATTCCAAAGGTATTCTCTTGGGCTGAGTTTCACTTATTACTGATTAAGCAGATTTAAGTTCCTTGTAATCATCTGCGTACTTTTACTGTCTAATATCCATTGGATCCCAAGGATTGTAATATAATTCCCTAGTAATGTGTAGTAATTGCCATGTTCTTTATCTTTCTGCCCTTATAGAAAACAGAAGGGCCTGGAGACTGGTCCATTTACTGCCAGGTTCAGGAACTAAACCTAGAGACACCCAAACGAAATATGACCTGCTCAGAGGTGGAACAAATGCTGAACTGTCATAAAACACCCTTGCATAGGCTAAGTATGGAAGGAAAAATCTGCATTTGTATGTCATCTCTCAGGCAAATCGCTAAGTACTTTGTAGCTAATGAAGCATTTTTGAGGTTGTAATGAAGTTGCTGTACACAACATAGAATGAACTGACTGTTTTTGGACCACTCTGGGAAATTCTAAGCCAAAGAGTGTTCCTCAGTACAACCTCAGTACTCTGAGGGCTATTAGTGACTAGGATAGGGAAGGGTAGTAAACGCATCTTTGCAAGCTCAATGTGCTTTAAAAAGGTCAAACGATTGTGCCTGAGTCTGATGATGTAATACCTCAGCTGCCAGCGGGTAAATGTCAGACACTTGGATGTTTCAATGCAGTCATTTCTTTTCCTTCCTCAAAAAATAGTCTTACTGTGCCAAATGCAGCATTGAGATTGGCACAAATGATGGAATACATGCAATAAAATAATATTTGTAATCAAAATAGTGAACTTGTGGCAGCGGGAATGATTGAGTGATACAAGCTGATGGCTTTGGATTATAATTTACTAGCTCTAATATATAAATATAAATAACAAGTAACTAATATATATCAATATAAATAAGATTCAGAAATACAGTAATATCTCAATCTAGCTTTGAATGTGTCATTAAAATCCTGTAGACTTCCCAGCATTTGTTTTATATGGACACTCTGGAAGTTAAGAACTACACTCCAACACAGGATGTGGAATCATAGTGTCACCAGTTTATTTTCATTATATCAGGGCTTGTAGTGAGTAATGAGAAAGGACATGTATAATGTATTGCTACCACAAAATCAGTATTTCAGTGCTAAATGCACCAAGGGGAAAGCAGTAGCGTAATATTGTGGAACAAATCATCCAAAGGCTCAATTTATTGCTCTGGTGAATCAGTTTGAATCCCACCATGTTGAGGGTGAAAATTAAATGCAATTGATAAAATCTGGAAATGAAAGTTAGTCTAATGGAGGCCACAAATCATTGTCAGTTGCTGTAAAGTCCATCAGTTTAACTAAAGTTGCTCATAATCGAGGATAGACTCATGGTAGTAATGTGACCATGCCTGTCTGATCCAAGGTTGCTGCCCAAGTTATTGCAGCCTCAGCTGTCTGAGGGAATGTCTAGTATTGTAGGAAGGCGGTCAAAGGCTTTTTCTACTCTAGTGTCAGTAACACTATCGTCAATCCAATATCTCATGCTCACTCTACCCCTGCTATTATTCACTCTGACCAAAGCTCACAGTCTACCATTCTCACTTTTGGCTGCAACATCTTTCTCACTACCAGTCACCTACTCCAATCTCTGAAGCCATTAAGCCTGCATGCTTTTTGCACTGCCTGTCCACTCATTCAGGACACCTCCCCTTGTGCACCAACATTACAGCTTTATCCACCTTCATCTCCTGTAATACCTGTGTTTCCAGCAGGAAGATAGCCTGCAACAGGGCAGAGAGGCCTAAGAAGAGTGGTGGGCTGCCTGACATCCAGTTCCTTACTCTTTATAAAGAGAGGATCCTGATTCAGACCAGCTAAATAGCTTCCTGGTCATGTTCAAGCTGCTAGTCTGGTATCGGATCTTGCCCTTTACCTACTGTGTTGAGATACCTTAAGCAAAAGCTCTTTTCTTAAGTTAACTTGACATGACTGAGGCCTGCTGTGTTTCATTGCTTTGTGTCTGTGCTGAATAGCAAGGCAAGACAGAAACAGATATGATAATAGTAACTCCGGCTCAGATGGAAAAAATTGCACAAAGGCAAGGCACCCAAGTACACTCAATATAGTGGGCACTCTGACAGCAATAAACAGTGCAGCAATACAGCCTACTCCAGTCCATGAGCTATTTGCGTGTCTGAGCACACAGTGTATTGCTGCAATATGGCAATGATAGTTTCCAGTGCATCATGCGCAACATTGAAGTACAGAAGTGCACTGTGAGTGGATTGGAGATGTGCCACAAGAATTCTTAGAGACTGGCACATCTCAGGTGCCAATGTCCATGGTTATGGGTGTGCATTGCTAGTAGATATATAGTCTGATTTGAAATGTTGATGTCTGATTTACAACTTGAATGTCCTTTGGAGCTAGTGGCGAGTTGAAGTCACCAGCTACCCATTCTGATTTCCATGTCAAGAATTCACAAAGTCTAGCTTGTTTAACATGTTTGATAAGATATGAAGCTGTCTATTGATGAGGTTAGTTGGGCAGTTAATAAGGCATTTAACACACTAGGATCTCCATAATTAGCAACTCGCCACTACCTAGGGAGAACCTCACTATTTCACTCTGCAAAAGCATTAAAGATAGAATGGGATTCTCCTAACATTGAGATAGGCCTTGCCAGACGTCTCACGCAAGTCCACCACAGATACCGCCAAAATCCACATTCCTCAAACCTTGACAAAATTCCACCCATAAAATCAGATCCTGTAGCTGCAAAAGCTTGTGTTGACAAAAATTGGAGGCTAATCCCATGGGTGGACTCAATCAGCAGAACATGTCATAAAAGTGAATACAACTTCCTTTGTGTCAGAGATAATGGGAACTGCAGATGCTGGAGAATTCCAAGACAATAAAATGTGAGGCTGGATGAACACAGCAGGCCAAACAGCATCTCAGGAGCACAAAAGCTGACGTTTCGGGCCTAGACCCTTCATCAGAGAGGGGGATGGGGAGAGGGAGCTGGAATAAATAGGGAGAGAGGGGGAGGCGGACCGAAGATGGAGAGTAAAGAAGATAGGTGGAGAGAGTATAGGTGGGGAGGTAGGGAGGGGATAGGTCAGTCCAGGGAAGACGGACAGGTCAAGGAGGTGGGATGAGGTTAGTAGGTAGCGGGGGGTGCGGCTTGGTGTGGGAGGAAGGGATGGGTGAGAGGAAGAACCGGTTAGGGAGGCAGAGACAGGTTGGACTGGTTTTGGGATGCAGTGGGTGGGGGGGAAGAGCTGGGCTGGTTGTGTGGTGCAGTGGGGGGAGGGGACGAACTAGGCTGGTTTGGGGATGCAGTCGAAGGTTGCAGGAACAGCAACTCATATTCCGCCTGGGAACCCTGCAGCCATATGGTATCAATGTGGACTTCACCAGTTTCAAAATCTCCCCTTCCCCCACTGCATCCCCAAACCAGCCTAGTTCGTCCCCTCCCCCCACTGCACCACACAACCAGCCCAGCTCTTCCCCCCCACCCACTGCATCCCAAAACCAGTCCAACATGTCTCTGCCTCCCTAACCGGTTCTTCCTCTCACCCATCCCTTCCTCCCACACCAAGCCGCACCCCCAGCTACCTACTAACCTCATCCCACCTCCTTGACCTGTCCGTCTTCCCTGGACTGACCTATCCCCTCCCTACCACCCCACCTATACTCTCTCCACCTACCTTCTTTACTCTCCATCTTCGGTCTGCCTCCCCCTCTCTCCCTATTTATTCCAGCTCCCTCTCCCCATCCCCCTCTCTGATGAAGGGTCTAGGCCCGAAACGTCAGCTTTTGTGCTCCTGAGATGCTGCTTGGCCTGCTGTGTTCATCCAGCCTCACATTTTATTGTCTCACAACTTCCTTTGTTTCTCTTTTTACAGCACTGCAGATTGTGGCTCTTGGTAGAAGGTTTGATACAGCGCTGTTTTAGCTGTGTGTGTTTTTAACTACAGATACCTTCTTCCTGGCTCCCCGTTGAGAAGCAGTTTTATTCTAAGATGTTTGTCATGGTGTTCGAATGATTCTCCTCAAAATGCCTGCCCTGAGCCAGCTTGAAAGACATAAAACAAAATGTCTTCAAATGTTAATTTTGGGAAATCCTTGACCTGCAATAGAGGATCAATTATAGTCCTGATGTTGTCCCTCCTGTCCCTGTTTAACATTAGAAAACCTTTTCAGACCTCAGACCTTCTGAGGTTTCAATGGACAGTTTTGGAATACTTCAATCATTTAATGACACTTTGTGATTGATTCTTAAAATAATGCAGCCTCGATGTTACATTATTTCAGAAGAAACTTTGAAAGTCTCCTTGTATCCATTTTAAAGTTAGGCTAACTTACTTTCAAACTATATGACATTACAAACAGCATGTCCATGGCGTGTCTCTATGAATGCAGATGGACGAATTACTAAGTTCTGAGGAAGGCTCACCAGGCCCGCAATGTTAACTCTGATTTCTATTCACAGATGCCGCCTGACTTGCTGAGCTTTTCCAGCAATCTCTGTGTTTATCCTGCAAGTTATATTTTACTGGAAACTGTTTAAGTTTCACTTCATAATTATGGAATGATTATTGCAAATGAAAGCTGAAAAGGGGGCTGTGGTCATTTTGTATTTTTGCACTCATGGCAGGCAACTGGATCGATGTTTAAAACAAATAACCATTCTTGAAAGCTGTGACAGGTTTTCAGTTGACTTTGCCCAATTAAGATACTTGCTGAATTGCAATAGTTAACAAGTATGTGGAAGTAGAATAGAGGTCTCTTTACTGAACCATTCCATGATTCAAAAGCCTGATACGGAAGTAGATTGTTAGCCTAGATAGCCATAACAAACATCTTACTGATAAATCCTGTAAACAGCTCTAGACATTGTCACAACTGCTTAGTTATGATCCAGTAACATTTATAAAAAAAATCTATTAAAGGCTACACTTTTTGTAAAAAGTGTTATTCTGACTGTAATTGCATATGGACACAAGAAGTGAAAGATATGGCTGTTATAAGTCACCTGACAGTGCAAGTTTTACAGAAATCAATCCTCAGACATGTAAAAACGCTTGTGCAGGAGATAACAAAGTCTATTGACAACATATTTTGAGAAGTTAAATTAGACAATGGCCAGAATAAATGTTGAGAATCACAAGTAGGCTAAATACTATCACTGGAATGCCACTGTCTTGTGTGGAACACGACTTAATCTTTTATACAAAAGTAACCTGGCAATGGTCGTCATTTTAGCTTGCCAGCTAAGAATGATTCAAAAATGTAAGCCGGCTAGACAAAGAGAACTTCCATCTTGAACCATTTGGAAGGAATACCTCTCCAGGTGGACAGAAAATGCAGAATGGAGGTTGAGACAAAGAGAGACAGACATTATGAAACAGTTTGATTTTCTGCTGAAGGAACCAAGCAACTGAAAGTGTTACACCCCTGCAGAACCAAAAGCTAGGAATCTCCTTTCTCATTCAAACTCTGTTGCCCTACCAAGTCCACCTGCACAAGAAGATACCTTCTATCCAAGTACAGAAATCATCACACCAGCTGCATCTGATTTCAAATGCCTACCTCTTTGCTTTAGTAACTAAAACCTCAAACAACAGGCCCTAATGGTATATCAAAGATGACTTTTGGGACTTTTTTGTAAGTAATCATTTGTCTTATTGGTATTTATTTTAATCTTGACATGTACTTGATAATAATATTATCTCTTTATCCTGAAGGAATCTTCAGTGTTAACATGTAATAAATGAATCTTTAACCGGTTTAAAGCAAAAGCTTAACTGCTGGTTCATTTTAATTTAAATCATAAAAATTAAGAAGGGATTAAATAAACCAGCTGTATTTATCTACAGTTCATTGACTATGGTGAGAATACACCCGATCATTGTGACAACGCAAACATCTGATAACAGGTAAATGTGAACAATTAATCACCTGGCAATTAAATTGAAAGCCATAAAAGACATACTTTGAGGGAAGTGTTGAAATAATCATGGTGAACAACATTGAATAAGGTACGCAAAACTGTTGAAGTATCAAGTTGATTAAAGATTTAGTGCTTTAAAGGGCTAAAAAAAAACTCATGGAAAATGGGATATAGCATAAGGGAAGGCTTATATATCATAATTTAAATAAAGAACTTGAAGCACATTGGAATCTTTTATAGTAAGTAGTGCTTCAGCAAGCCAATTAAATTCAGTCAACATATCACCCAGGGCCATCCTTAGAAAAAGAGTAAAAGGTATGTTTTTAGATGGAAGCCTTTCCAGCAAAAGGTGGTGAAAAATACCTAAGAGTGGGACCATGCTAACAATCTTGGGTCATTGGAAAATTATTAGAAATGTCAGGGACACAGAAAAGAAGCAAGAAAGTGGTGTTCACAAATGCTACCAATCTTACGTGATTTAGACCAGTGGTCATTACATGCTACAGTTTGTAGGAGCTATTGGAACCCAGATAGGCCCAAGCTATGTCTGCCTCTTTATAGGAGACGTGGAACAGTCTCTCTTCCAAAGCTACTGGCAGTAACCCCCACATCTTCTTCCATTATAATGATGACTGTGTTGGTGCTGCCTCATGCTCCCACAAGGAGCTTGAACAGTTCATCAATTTAACTAACACCTATCACCCCAACGTCAAGTTCACCTGGACTGTCTCAGATACCTCTCTCTCCTTCCTGGACCTCTCTCTCTCCATCTCTGGTGATCGCCTCGAAACTGACATCTATTTCAAGCACACCTGATATCTATTTCCCACACCTCTGCCCTCACATCATCTCCTTGCAACAAAAACAAATACAAAATCCCCCTTGTTCTCACATATCACCCTACTAACCTCCATATTCAATGTATCATTCTCAGCCACTTTCACTACCTGCAATCCGACCCCACTACCAAAGATATATTTCTCACCCCACCCCATCTACCTTCTGTAGGGACCACTCTCTTCGTGACTCTCTCGTCCGCTCCACACTCCCCACTGGTCCCACCACCCCCAGCACCTTTCTCTGCAGTTGCAGGAAATGTTACACCTGCCCCTACACCTCCCCCTCACCTCCACCCAAGGAGCCAAAAAAATCTTTCACAACAGAGTTTTGTACAGCTGCAGTGTAACCTCTTGGTTCCGGAACTCGATCCCACTATTAATGAAAGCTAAAACACTGTATGCCTTCTTAACTAAAAGACTAGTGGAATGTTGGCATTCATCTTGAAAGATGCAAATTAAATTGGTAAACATTACGTTATAGTTATATGAAGTTTTCATTCGACACCATTTGAGGCATTGCAGTTGGTTCTGGACACATGAAAATCAATACCTATAGTGAATAAGAGATGATAGCAAATAATTACTTTAATTAATAAATAAATATTCTCCCAATAAGCATCTGCATAAGCAAATATATAATCCAAGGCTCATTGATCCCTGGATAATCCCTTGCATTTGATCATTTTATCATGTACAAAGCCAATAAATTCCAGAATATTTCAAAGAATAATCCATTGACATAAGAGAAAGTAATGCAGAAACTCTAACAGCAAGCTGCACACACATCCAGTAATGTAACATTGTCAGACTTAATGGATTCACATATCAGAACTTCTTATTTCTATTTTTTACCACATCATTAATGCTCGTGTCCGAGGTACCTAATCTTACTTCCTATATGGTGCTCCCTGGTGGCAGGGTGTTATGAGTTGGATTTGTTGATTGCAATCTTCAACAACTCAATTGGATCAGTTCTACTGAAGCTGAGGATCAGTTATTGCCCTTGTAGGGCTAACCAAGCACTAGCACAGAGGTCCCTCATGAATGAGAGGCTGTAAGGGTACCTTGAAGTAACTATCCTAGACAATAGTGTCATCTGCACATGCCACATTTTGGAATATACTGGTGCTAGATTTATTTGGTTGGGTGAATGGTTGGAAGGAGAGCCAATCAAAGTTATGATAGTTGGCACTTCAGAAGCCTTCACTGATTCTCCTCCTAGAGATTTGTAGTCACATAGGCCTGATTTATCCCCATAAACTTTCTTATCAGAAAAAAAATCTGTATCTATATGTCAGTTGCAAACTTTTCTACCTCAAACACGATCCGAAGTGCATTCTTGGAAATTGTCTTTACTCCCTTTAACTGAAGTCTAAGCTTCTATATTATTTGAATTCTGGACTCAAGAGATCGGACTTATTCTTAGCCTGAGTCTGGCTTCTTAGCACCATTTCACTTTCTGCTGAATTTTCATTCCCACACCAGTGATGTTCAATGTCATGACAGAACCACCTCAGCTGTTTCCCGTATATTCAGAGGATATCCACACAAGTGGTATTTTAACATGGTACCTCAGGTGTGCAGCATTAGAAGCTGCTGTTGACACAGTGCCATTTAACTTCCATAGCATCATCTCCAGTGGTGTTACACATCTGAACTACACATTCATTGAATCTTACAGCACAGTATGAAGCCAGTCAACATTTAATTGAACCGATATGAGTGGGAAATGTGGTAGGTGGACAGAGTCTTCTGGCAGGTGTTGGGAGCCTATTTATGATTATTGTGTATTGCATCAGTAATTATTGATTGAGAAGCACAGCACATTAAGCTCTGATGAAGGGTGACTCAACCCAAAATATTAATTCTGATTTCTCTCCACTACTGTCAGACCTACTGTGCTTTTCCAACAATTTCCATTTGTGTTTCTGATCATGAGCATCTGCAATTCTTTTGGTTTTCACATCAGATTAAGTCCTTTTTTCAAGATGAGGCCAGTAGTAGTTGGAAAATGTGCTCTTTTTTTCCGACAATATAAAGGTGGTGTATTCCAAGTGAGGATGCTTAGGCTTTGGATCTGGTCTTTGCCAAATTCAGCAGAGCAGAGAAAGAAGTAGTAGAAGTTGGACAGTCCAGTACCAGCAAGCAGAGAGTCATTGTACTGATTTCTAATATTGGCTCACAGGTTTTGACTCTTCATAAATTCTTGTCATTCTTGCCCAATGGGGAAAATGTTCCAAGCATTCCACACTAATCTGATGCGAGGATTGTTTCTCTTAAGCCAATTAGCTTTGCAACCTATCTAACATTACAATATTTAGTACAGTATTATCCGAAGTAACATCCTCTGAGTCTACCATAAACTGAGTTTCCTTCCCCACAGGAGGATGTAAAGATTCAAAGGTGAGTGGAGAATTGTTGTTTGTAGTCAACATTCCTTCTTCAAACTACAACACATGAAAAAACTTTTTCTTCATTTCATGACTATTTATGAATTGTTATTGATGAGAAATGAGTCCTGTGTTTACCAGCACAAAAAAATTCACTATGCTTGTAATATTAATTGTGTGAAGTACTTAGAGATATTTCAACTTAATAAGTTATATCAATGCACATTTTCCTAATTTCACACTGTTACTGCCTTCCAATTAATAATAGCGCTGAAGGGCTATTGCTGTTCTGCATCTGTGATCCATCTTTGCGTCATTTACAACCCTACTTCAGGAATCAAGTGTGAATGAGATTTCGAGGAATGCAGTATACATATCACTAGAAAATCTCCAGGGATCTGACACATACTTAAGTTCAATCTAAACCACATCATTTTGAAACTACTGCAGATTTGACATAAAATTCAGCATTAAAACCATCTGTATTGCATTTCATCACTCAAGTATATATATATATCACGCAATTCAGCACGAAATCACTATCATTTAATGACTACCTAAATTGACACTTCTAATCTTATTCAGGAGTAACATTGAATTTTAAAGTAGAGAAATGTATCATTCAACACAATAGGTCAATGTTATAAGACAACAAGGTGCGGAGCTGGGCTAACACAGAAGGCCAAGCAGTACCGGAGGAGCAGGAAAGCTGACGTTTTGGGTCTGGACACTTCTTCAGAAATGGGGGAGGAGTAGGGGGCTCTGAAGTAAATAGAGGGGGGGGAGGCGATGATAGAAGGTGGATAGAGGAGCAGATAGGCAGAAAGAAGATGAACAAGTCAAGGAGGCAGGGATGAAGCCAGAGATAGTGTGAACTGCATATGCTGGAGAATCCAAGATAAAAAAGTGTGAAGCTGGATGAACACAGCAGGCCAAGCAGCATCTCAGGAGCACAAAAGCTGACGTTACAGGCCTAGACCCTTCATCAGAGAGGGGGATGGGGAGAGGGTTCTGGAATAAATAGGGAGAGAGGGGGAGGTGGACCGAAGATGGATAGAGGAGAAGATAGGTGGAGAGGAGAGTATAGGTGGGGAGGTGGGGAGGGGATAGGTCAGTCCAGGGAGGACGGACTGATCAAGGAGGTGGGATGAGGTTAATAGGTAGGAAATGGAGGTGCGGCTTGAGGTGGGAGGAGGGGATAGGTGAGAGGAAGAACAGGTTAGGCAGGCGGGGACGAGCTGGTCTGGTTTTGGGATGCGGTGGGGGAGGGGGAGATTTTGAAGCTGGTGAAGTCCACATTGATACCATTGACCAGCAGGGTTCCCAAGCGGAATATGAGTTGCTGTTCCTGCAACCTTCGGGTGGCATCATTGTGGCACTGCAGGAGGCCTATGATGGACATGTCGTCTGAGGAATGGGAGTGGGAGTTAAAATGGTTCGTGACTGGGAGGTGCAGTTGTTTATTGCGAACCGAGCGGAGGTGTTCTGCAAAGCGGTCCCCAAGCCTCCGCTTGGTTTCCCCAATGTAGAGGAAGCCACACCAGGTACAGTGGATTCAGTATACTACATTGGCAGATGTGCAGGTGAACATCTGCTTAATATGGAAAGTCATCTTGGGGCCTGGGATGGGGGTGAGGGAGGAGGTGTGGGGGCAAGTGTAGCACTTCCTGTGCTGTTGCAGGGCAAGGTGCCAGGTGTGGTGGGGTTGGAGGGGAGTGTGGAGCAGACATGGGAGCCACGGAGAGAGTGTCTCTCCGGAAGGCAGACAAGGGTGGGAATGGAAAAATGTCTTGGGTGGTGGGGTCGGATTGTAGATGGCGGAAGTGTCGGAGGATGATGCTTTGTATCCGGAGGTCGGTGGGGTGGTATGTGAGGATGAGGGGGATTCTCTTAGGACGGATATTGCGGGGGCGGGGTATGAGGGATGTGTTGCGGGAAATGCGGGAGACACGGTCAAGGGCGTCCTCGACGACTGCGAGGGGGAAGTTGCGGTCCTTGAAGAACTTGGACATCTGGGATGTGCAGGAGTGCAATGCCTCATCCTGGGAGCAGATGCGGCGGAGGCGAAGGAATTGGGAATAGGGGATGGAATTTTTGCAGGAGGGTGGGTGGGAGGATGTGTATTCTAGGTAGCTGTAGGAGTTGGTGGGCTTGAAGTGGACATCAGTTTCTAGCCGGTTGCCTGAGATGGAGACAGAGAGATCCCGGAAGGTGAGGGATGTGTTGGAAATGGCCCAGGTGAACTTGAGGTTGGGGTGGAACATGTTGGTGAAGTGGATGAACTGTTCAAACTCCTCTTGGGAGCAAGAGGCAGCGCCGATGCAGTCATCAATGTAATGGATGAAGAGGTGGGGTTTGGGGCCAGTGTAGGTGCGGAAGAGGGACTGTTCCATATAACCTACAAAGAGGCAGGCATAGCTTGGGCCCATGCGGGTACTTCACAAGCTTCAAAATCTCCCCCTCCCCCACTGCATCCCAAAACCAGCCCAGCTCGTTCCGTTCCCCCAACTGCTTCACAAAACCAGCCCAGCTCGTCCCCGTCTCCCTAACCTGTTCTTCCTCTCACCTATCCCCTCCTGCCACCTCAAGCCGCACCTCCATTTCCCACCTACCAGCCTCATCCCTCCTCCTTGACCTGTCCATCCTCCCTGGACTGTCCTATCCCCTCGCCACCTCTCCACCTATACACTCCTCTCCAACTATCTTCTCCTCTATCCATCTTCGGTCCGCCTCCACCTCTCTCCCTATTTATTTCAGAACCCTCTCCCCATCCCCCTCTCTGATGAAGGGCCTAGGCCCGAAACATCAGCTTTTGTGCTCCTGAGATGCTGCTTGGCCTGCTGTGTTCATCCAGCTTCACACTTCGTTATCAGGGATGAAGCCAGTACAGGTGAGTGTAGGTAGGGACTTGGGATGGGGGTTGGTCAGTGAGGAGGAAGGGGCAGGAAAGTGGGAGGGAAGACAGACAAATCAAGGAGGCGGGGATGAGGCTCATAGATTGGAAGTGGGGGTAGGGTTTGGTCAGTGAGATGGAGGAATGGATAGGTGAGAGAAAAGACGGACAGGTCAAGGAGGCGGAATGAGATGGGCTGGCCTTGGGATGATGTCAGGGTGGGGAGATTTTGAAGGTCAATGTTGATGTTTTTGGTGGATGCAACCTGGCTCCTCCTGTATGATTCCAACTTTTAAACACACTAATTTATCCTTTTATTTGTTACTTTCTTACACACTATGCTCTTCACCTCAACCATTCCTATGTAGTAATAAACTGATTGATGTAGAAAGCTATGAAAACTTGTGGAAGATATTATGATACGATGTGATGCCTGGGTGCCAACTCTTGGTGGTTAGTTCTTGAGTATGGTGATGCCACCGATCCTCCTTACTGTACTCTAAAGGACTGTTTAATAGTGTATGGTGGATAATGGAATTAACATGTCCCATCAGAAGAGGCACTTGTCTTTCATAGGTGTAGTTTTCCTTACAGCAGGGTAACTATACATGGAACAAAAACAGATGTTGCTGCAAAAGCTCAGCAAGTCTGGTAGCATCTGTGAAGAAAAATATCCGCGTTTACATTTCAGGTCCATTGACCCTTCCTCAGAAAACTCTAGGCCCGAAACATTACCTCTGATTTTTTTCCTCACAGATACCGCCAGACTTGCTGAGTTTTTCCAGCAACTTCTGTTTTTGTCCCTGATTTACAGCATATCCAGTTCTTTCAGTAACTATATATATATGGGCTATATTTATTCTTAAGTATGTTAACTATTACTAACAAGAGACAGAAAAGACTCTGACTCTCATCAGGAACAATTGGGAATTTGCATGCTGTAGAAATAGAACACAGAACAGAACAGCACAGTACAGGCCGACCTATTATCCTTCTAAGATCAATCTACCCTGCATACCCTACATTTTACTATCGTCCATGTGCTTATCCAAGAGTCACTTAAAATGTCTCTAAAGTATCTGACTCCACTATCACTGCCGGCAGTGCATTCCACAGACCCCCCACTCTCTGTGTGAAGAACCTACCTCTGATATCTTCCCTATACCTTCCTCCAATCACCTTAAAATTATGCCCCCTCATAATAATCATTTCCACTCTGGGAAAAAGTCTCTGGGTATCCACTCTATTTATGCCTCTCATCATCTTGTACACCTCTATCAAGTCACCTCACCTTCTTTGCTCCAACGAAAAGAGCCCTAGCTCCATCAACCTTTCCTCAAGAATCATAGGGTATGGACACAGACCTTATAGCCCAACCAGTCCATAGAACATAGAACAGTACAGCACAGAACAGGCCCTTCAGCCCACAATGTTGTGCTGACCATTGATCCTCATGTATGCACCCTCAAATTTCTGTGACCATATGCATGTCCAGCAGTCTCTTAAATGTCCCCAATGACCTTGCTTCCACAACTGCTGCTGGCAACGCATTCCATGCTCTCACAACTCTCTGTGTAAAGAACCCGCCTCTGACATCCCCTCTTATACTTTCCTCCAACCAGCTTAAAACTATGACCCCTCATGTTAGCCTTTTCTGCCCTGGGAAATAGTCTCTGGCTATCAACTCTATCTCTGCCTCTCATTATCTTGTATACCTCAATTAGGTCCCCTCTCCTCCTTTTCTCCAATGAAAAGAGTCCGAGCTCAGTCAACCTCTCTTCATAAGATAAGACCTCCAGTCCAGGCAGCATCCTGGTAAACCTCCTCTGAACCCTCTCCAAAGCATCCACATCTTTCCTATAATAGGGCGACCAGAACTGGACGCAGTATTCCAAGTGCGGTCTAACCAAAGTTTTATAGAGCTGCAACAAGATCTCACGACTCTTAAACTCAATCCCCCTGTTAATGAAAGCCAAAACACCATATGCTTTCTTAACAACCCTGTCCACTTGGGTGGCCATTTTAAGGGATCTATGTATCTGCACGCCAAGATCCCTCTGTTCCTCCACACTGCCAAGAATCCTATCCTTAATCCTGTACTCAGCTTTCAAATTCAACCTTCCAAAATGCATCACCTCGCATTTATCCAGGTTGAACTCCATCTGCCACCTCTCAGCCCATCTCTGCATCCTGTAAATGTCCCGCTGCAGCCTACAACAGCCCTCTATACTGTCAACGACACCTCCAACCTTCGTGTCATCTGCAAACTTGCTGACCCATCCTTCAATCCCCTCATCCAAGTCATTAATAAAAATTACAAACAGTAGAGGCCCAAGGACAGAGCCCTGTGGAACACCACTCACCACTGACTTCCAGGCAGAATATTTTCCTTCTACTACCACTCGCTGTCTTCTGTTGGCCAGCCAATTCTGTATCCAGACAGCTAAGTTCCCCTGTATCCCATTCCTCCTGACCTTCTGAATGAGCCTACCATGGGGAACCTTATCAAGTGCCTTCCATGCCGAACATAATTCCAAACTAAACTTGTCCCAGCTGCCTGTTCCTGGCCCATATCCCTCCAAACCTTTCCTAGTCATGTACTTATCTAATTGTCTTTTAAATGTTTTAACTGTGCTTGCACCCATCATTTCCTCAGGAAGTTCATTCCACATGCAAGCCACTCTGTGTAAAATACGTTCCCCTCATGTCTTTTTAAAATCTCTGTCCTCTCACCTTAAAAATACGACCCCTAGTGATGAAATCCCCCTCCTGGGGAAAAGACACCTACCATTAACTCCATCTGTACCCCTCATGATTCTATAAGGTCACCTCTCAACCTCTTATGCGCCAGTGTCAAATAAGTTCCAGCCTATCTTTCTAATTCAAACCTTCCATAACCAGCAAGATACTGGTAAATCTCTTCTGAACCCTCTCTAGCTTCAAAATATCCTTCCTATAACTGGAGCCCAGAACTGGATATAGTACTCCAGAAGAGGCCTCACCTATGTCCTGGACAACCTCAACATGACTTCCCACCTCCTATACTCAAAGGACTGAGCAATGAAGGCAAGCGCGCTAAATGCCTTTTTAACCATCCTGTCTATATGTGACATAAACTTCAAATAATTATGTATGTGAATCAATCTGTGTGCAGTTTGCACATTGGATTTCCACCTGATGCTCTGGTTTCCTCTCACAGCCGAAAGATGTGCAGGATAGGTACATTAGGCATGCTAAATTGCCCGTAGTCTGTAGGGATGTGCAGGCTAGTGGATTAGCCGTGGTAAATGCAAGATTACAGGGATAAGGTAGGGAGCTGGGATCCAGGTGGATGGTCTTCAGGGCGTCGGTGGCAGACTTGATGTGTCCAAAGGCCTGTTTCTATACTGCAGGGATTCTAAGAGTCATACTGAACTTGAAACTTTAACTCTGTTTCTCTCTTCATATATGATGTCAGACATAATAAATTTCTCCACCATTTTCTTTGTTGGTTTCAGATTTATACCATCTGCAGTACTTAGCTTTTATTGCTGGAGAAGACAAATATATCTCCATCTAGAGATATCAAAGTCCAACTGATTCTCCCTTTCAGAGACAGCATGACATTAATACTTGGATGAGCTCAGAACAGTCAAAACATGAACTCTTCTAGAACTATTACTTTATTCGACAAGGAAGACCAGAATTATGGAGTTAGAACTTAGGAGTCAATCATTGAAGTAGTGACAATCACTGTCAGATTGCTACTCCATTTCTTTATTTGCATTACTGTCAATCTCCAGATTTCTTACCAACATTTCTGAACTAATCTCTTCAGAACAGTGGAGCATCCCTATTTTCAGAGTCCTTCCTTGTAGGTCAGGATCAACAGAAAAATCCAAGTCATGATCTCTTTTTATGGTATTTGCTGTTACGTTCTGATAAGTCTTCATTCGTTCACTGATGCATACTGAAAAATGTTGGGGCATTTAAATAGCCTTTACTGCATTAGTGAGCAAGTAAGTGAGGTAAGCAAGTAAATGGCTAGGGTACCAGTTGGGTAGGATGGCAGTGTGATATGGTGGGTGGAGTAACTGGGTGCTAGGTGGTAGGGTTAGTAGAGAGGTAGGATGCATTTGATTACAGATGGCAGGATGGGTAGGTAGAAGTAATATAGTATAATCAGTCCCTTTCTCCCCAGCCCAATCTTTTTTGAGGTATTAAGTTTAATGTTAAACCAATTGTCTACCAAAAATTATAGGAAGATCTTAGTCCGTGCATGAACATCTGTGGGTTGACAGAAATCATAGCTTTCACATTAATCATTGTGTTGTCAGGGAATAGTTTAAGTGCGTATTCTTATACAAGGACCTACATTACCAGAATTCAGATTTTGCGTCCCTCGTTTCACATCAGGACCTCTATATACTGGGAATTTGCATGAAGCGTCCCAGAGTGTATTACATATGAAAAGGCTCCTTGATCATTGTTTAGCTTTGCCAGCTTCTCCCTCTGACTGTGAAGGTATTGTTTTGCACATCAGATGTCTCTGTTTGTACAGCTGGATGAGTTCTACAAATAAACATTGAATATAGAATTCGTCAAAAAATATTGCCAAGATTCTGGGTTGTCCCATTATAATGAGATTAATTTCAGCTGAATAGGAGAATCCCCCTCCCTCACTTCCATCCCATTTCCTGGTCTTGCCATCATCTGTGAACTGTAGAGAACACATATTTTCTAACAGAAAAAAATTAGTGTCTGTTTTCTCTTTTTTTTTACCATTTATAATTGACATTTTTTATAACCTTTTTGTGAAATCTTTCCTTTGCCATTTGAGGGTACAGTTCACCAATTCCAGCAGCCTACATAATAAACTAGGAGCTACTGATCTTCACCTGATTGCTATAAAACTGTGTGAAGCTGGATGAACACAGCAGGCCACACAGCATCAGCGGAGCAGAAAAGCTGACGTTTCGGGTCGAGACCCTTCTTCAGATTGAAACCTCTGAAGAAGGGTCTTGACCCAAAACGTCAGCTTTCCTGCTCCTCTGATGCTGCTTGGCCTGCTGTGTTCATCCAGCTTCACACAGTTTTATCTCAGATTCTCCAGCATCGGCAGTTCCTACTATCTCTCTTCATCTGTTTGCTGACCCATTTCTCTTGTAACCTATAATAAAATACTTTCAGATATATCCGACGTTCCTCACTGCATTATGTTTCAATTCACATTTCAATCTTCATCCTTACCTAATTTGAGGAATATACTCTGACAGATCCACTGAACTGTTCTAACAATTTTGGACATACCTTACATTCTTTATTGTTGCATTCTGACAAAACATGAATCACTCTCTGTAAGAATTTAAATTCACTTTCTTCTCTCCATACCACACTCAGATATACAGAACATAGAAGCATACAGCACAGAAAGAGACCATTTAGCATGTTGTTGTCTGTGCTAGTGCTTTGAAACAGCAAAAGGGCTTGGTTGCACATTCCTAGTTTTTATTTGTAACCTATGGTTCCTCAACCACAAGCACCTCTCCATCTGCCCTTAAAATAATTAATCAAATCAGTTTTCATTACCTTTTCAGATGGAATGTTTTGGATCACATAAATCTGAGTAAAACATGTCTGACCTCTATTAAAGGTTTTGTCTTAGAGAACAAGTTGTTAGGAATCAGGGTGTACCCTATAGAATAGGGATGGATACAAAATGCAAAATAGCGTCCAATAGATAATTTGTTTAGTACTTTAAAATTCAAATTTAAATGATTATGAAAGAAATACATTGCAATAGCACTAAATAAATAGCTCCCGTAAAGATTTGGCACAAAATTGAAAGGCTAAACAACATGCAATCTGAAGGGTTTTTTTTATTTCTCCTTGTCATCGTAAATTCTCTTTATAGGATGGCTTAATTATGCCAAAACTGTTGAATTCAGAGGTTCATTGAAGCACAGAATATTGATGGGAATTGTACCAAAATAATTTTGGTAAATGTCATCCTTTACTTGATATAACTTCAGATGTAATCCTGTTTCAAGTGGTTTGTGCTGTGGTGCCAGCCACCACCAGTTTGTGATTAGGGTAGACTGCTGCTACCACTCAATTCCCTTAACCAGGTTGAAGGGTCTATTTGATTTACAACAGTAGAAGAAAACCACTGGTGAGACATATTAAGAAGAGGCACTTGACTTTAACAAGATGTAGTTTATTGCATGATAGCAATTAGGTACAAGTTACATAAGTAAGTTAAACATTGTTTTTAAGAATATGAGAAGACCCATGGATATTGGTCTTTACTTTCCTTTGTTCATGGGATGTGGGCATCACTGGCTGGCCAGCATTTATTGCCTGACCTTAGTCGCCCTTGAGAAGGTGGTGGTGAGCAACTATTTAAAGATCCTAAGATGTTTTGCCTTTTCCCCAAACAAGTCCTTATGATTTCAGACTGGGTGGGGATTAATGCAGTCTCCAACATTAACCTTTCATAATCATTACTTTATGTAACAAATCTCTCAAAGTGAATGCACTGTTTTCAGTTTTAGGGACTGTGTGGCATTTTGCAACTGTGCTTGTTGATCTTTCTCCCTGATTAATAGAGAATGCTTTTGTACAGCTCCAGGAGACCTAACTGTGTTAACAAAAATATGAATGTCTGCCATGTTGGTTAAAATCTCCTTTATGGTTAACTCAGGTGTAAATAACCAAGAATCATTTGGACTATATGATCTGTTTCGATGTTGTAAATTGTATACAAATTTGTACGTGATCATGAAAAGATTGACAGTCCATAAACCTTCCTTGTTATTCAAGGTGGACATGGAAAGATTTGCTACACAGAGGCCGATATCCCACCACCAAGTCACCCTTTATTTACTTGTACAGAGTACACTAGCTACGGCCAACCAGCTCAGTCAGGCCCCTAAACCAAATCGTCTCTCATGCTTAGAGGAGACTTGTGGCCAGCATTTGCGTTCCCACTGCCATTTCAGGCCCAAAATCACCTGAAGCTTGTAATGCACAATTAACCTTTGTCCACTTCTTCTGCTGCAGATAGCCAGCAAACTTTATGCTATCTGCTAATTTGGATGACACAGCATAAGCTCAGTAGCAAGAAATGCTGCTGAATGGTCGCATGTGTCAATGGAGGGCTATGCAAATCTAACTTAAATTAAAGCTACTTTTCTCTACTTAAAAAACCTGCACCTCTTAAATGTTTGTATATTAAATATTGTACCAAAAATTATTTATTAAAAATGGGCATAGCAAATTCAAAAATACCTTCCAGAAGTCATATGATTGACTCTTGATTCAGTTCAGCCAGAAAGCTGGCCAGGCTGGTGCGTTGCCACTACATCACTTCATTTCTCAGCTTTTGGCAAAGACCAACTATAATCTCCGAGTTGCGACCTTCACTAGGATTTCTAGATCATCGCTGGCTCGGGATTGAACACTGGAGGATTGTTGGTTGAACTAAGCTGCTATTGATGGATACTTAAACTGCCTTCAACCTAATGCCAATTCACAGTACAGCCAACCAGAGCAATGGTGTTAGCAAGCAACCACAATCCAGGCCAAGGTGTCCAGAACACCATTAGGGTGACTGTGAAGAAAGTATACCAGTTGATTGGGCATTCTTCTTGAAGAGGATCCTCCTGGATTGCTACAGGTTCCAGGATCATAACAATGCCATCAGGGAGAATCAGGACAGCTACCTTATCTGTGTGTGGATGCAAAAGTTTGCCCATGCTACAGGGATGCAGGAGCTTGCCTAAGTGTGGGAGAACTGATATTGGACAAGACAGTAACTTAAAAATCTTTTAAAAAAATTGAAAATTGCCAACATTGATGTGCAGAACATTAAAGCCACGTTTCAATATGCTTCCACTTTGGTTGACCTGGTCAACATCAAGCAAGCCTCCTGTTTCTGCAGAAGTGGTTCAGAAAATGGTCGAGCTTGTGCTGCCATGGGCCTTCAATTTTTTTTCAGGTGGGTAACAATTGGCCATTCTCTGGCCTGGATATTCTGTTGCAAGGTGCTAACTTCACCATCTCGAGGTTAAGGAGGTGCTGGGTGAATGTCTCCTTGTAGCAAACGTGTATGTACAGAAATGGTGCCTGAGATTAATTAACATGTACACCCTGGCAGTAAAGAATGAGCGGTGGGCTGTTCTTCAGTGGCTCCCGCTACTTCAAGCAAACAAACAGGCTAGTTATTCTGGCTGGACACTTCAAATGCATCATTGATGGACACCACGTCCAGCTTTCTGATGGGATGGTTTAAGTCGCTAAGCTGCACAACACCTTTAGCACTCCTGCAGGCAGAGCACAGCAAAATGATCGTGGCCAGACAGGTCTATCCGCTCAACGATAGTTTTCCTGTTCACATCCTGAGCATTCTCAGTCAGATCCATCAATGTCAAGCGGTGTTGTTCTCGACCCTTGCCTCCTGCTGGCTGACTGTCACCTACAGGACAACCGTAGGCTAGCACAGGATTGTGGAAACTGAATGATAAACTGTTGACCCCAAATCACAGTGAGGAGTTCGAAAGGAATTGCAAAGGTTGGAGAACAGCGAAACCACTCTTTGAGTCTCCAGTGGACTGGTGGGAAACATCAAGGGGTTCTTCATCCTTAGAGCTGTCCAGAAGGTGATAGGGAGATAGCAAAAACAGTCCAAACTCCAGAAAAGCATGCAGAACCTACTTCTGCTGTAGATGATGTGGGTCAATATCAAGCAGAAAATCTGGGAGGTGAAAAGCCAGAAAGCCTCACTCTTTGCCTCTCAGGCTTACTTATCTTCCTATCGAAGGTCTGTTCCATGGAGCAGGATGAGATGTGCTCACTTTTTTTCTTCCACTAGCTGCACAACAAGTGTTCTGTGATCAGCAACCTGAGGGAAGAAGGTGGCATCATCTCAGTCTGAAATCCTGAAGATCAGCAAATCCTTTTATACCAGATTGTATGACACAAAGCCCACAAACAGTGTTTTCTTCCAGTCATTCCTGTCCTCAATCATGGAAACCTTAGATGACAGAATGCAGGACAGCCTACACCAGCAGTTGACTCTGGATAAGCTAACCAAGTCTCTCGAGTCTTTTGAGGAGAGTAAAACTCCCAGAAGTGAAAGTTTACCAGATGAGCCGTATTCATCTCTGTGGGATTTAGTTGGCCAAAATCTGCTGGAGATGTATGACAGTGTGCTTCTTGTCAGTACTATTTGTGAATCTATGAGGAAGGGCATCATCACCCCCATCTGAAAGCAGAAGAGGGAGAGGGTGGAAATCAGAAATTGGTGACCAGCCTCAGTTCTGAATGTGGATTACTATAACCTATGTAAAGTCAGCATCAATCAGGTCAGGTCTGCTCTGGGATCAGTGATTCACCCTGATCAAACATTTACTAAATTGAGCAGGATGATCACGGAAGCTTGTGATCCTCAGGGATACAAACATCAATACACAAGACAGTGGAATGGACACCTGCCCCATCAGCCTGGACCAGGAGGAGACCTTTGACAAGATATTGCACACCTACAAGAAGGATGTGCTCTCTAAAATGGGCTTTTGGGAAGGATCCATCTGCTCTACACTAACATCATTAGTGCAGTCTCAATCAATTGGTAGGAATCAGAAAGCTTCCCAATCAGACCTGGAGTCAGACAGAATGGCCCACAATCTCTGTCAACTTGTTCATATGTTGTATTGAGCCTTTTGCTGAATCCATCAGGAAGGATATGAGCCTGAGAGGGTGGTTCTTTCAGGCAGCAGCAGACTGCAGGTCAAAGACTCGTATTCACTGTCTGTGCGCAGACTGCGACCAGTTCAAATTGGCCTTAGAGTCAAGGTAAATTGAGGCAAGGCCGAGGCTATTTCTTTGGGAACTGGGCCAACTGATCCTTTATCCACTTCACCATCAGGTTGGATTGCGTGAAGGTGCTGGGTATGTGGTTCAGACAGGACAGGGTGTGTGCAAAAACTTAGGAAGCCTGTATCAGCAAAGTGAGGTAGAAACTGAGCTGAAGGAAGCATCGCGCCCTCTCCTTTGCAGGTAGAAACCTGGTCATCAGGTGAGAGATAGTCTTGGTGTTGTTTTACGTGGTATTGTTGTACGTAGTGGAAGGTCAAAGATGAACCCATATCTGCAGGGACACCATATACAACCTCTGGATGAACGGAGAAAAGATGTACCCAATGCCACCCTCACCCTGACAGCCACCTTCATTTGTAGTTGCATCAGGTTGCACATGGACCCTCAGTGCACAAATACCAAGTATCACTTTGTACTGAGGCTCCATCTGGTCCCAGTGTTACGAAGGATGGGTCTGGCCTCATTGCTGTGGAATGCTCCAAGTAGTTGTGGAAAAATTTGTAAAGAAAAATACTATAACCACAGATCCATCAGGCAGTGGTCAGCACATTGTGTCTTCGAGCCCTGCAGAAAAAGGGGAGGGTTGATCCTGTCAGCTGGTTCCCTGACCAGACTGTCAAAGTCATTTGGCAGAATGACTCATCAACAGGCTTTCCAGCAATCACCAAGACATTAATTGACTGGTTGTGAGAGGGGCACTGCCTGTGAGATCCTTCACGTACTCCTGGACTTTCTCCAACACCACACGCTGCCCTTGGAACAGCTATTTTTAATTAACTCATTCACAGAATCTGGGCATCACTGGCCAGGCCACTATTTATTATCCATTCCTAATTAACCAACGGACAGTTAAGTGTCAACTACATTGCCATGGGTTTGGAGTCACATGTAGGCCAGACTAGATAAGGATGTCAGTTTTAGATGTGTTTTTCTGACAATTGGCAATAGTTTCACCATTATCACTGGACTCTTAATTCCAGATTTTTATTGAATTACAATTCTACCATCTGCTATGGGAGGATTCAAACCCAGATTCCCACAACACTGCTGTGGTCTCTTGATTAACAGCCTAACAATCAGCCTATAGAAAGTCTATACCAAGACTATACAGTACTGCTTTAGTGTGTGTGTATATATGCAATAAAAAGAAATCTGTTCAGAATATAATTAAGCCTTAATTAATGTGATGGATCCTTTTGGATGTGAGAATTGAAACCTTCCAAGATAACAGGAAACTGGAAGGACCACCCACAAGGAATTCCAGCATGATGGACATTACCCTGTGGATCAATGATTCATCAAAATTAGCATAGCATAGTAATAAGACAGACTGTGAGATTCTATTTTAATCAGAACATTAAGAAAATGCTAAAAACAAAACAAAAAAGTTTTGAACACAGTGAGGAGATAAAGACAAATCAACTGCTGTACTGAAATAGGTTAACAATTGCACGCAATTCCATAGAAGTTCATCACACAAGCACAAACCTCCTCCCGAAACGTGCGCTGATTTACAACTGTAGCACTTTGTTAACTAGCAACTTTCAATATTAGCTATGTAATAATGATCCTTTTTGAAACTCGAGCTTTGCTAGAAGTCATCTTTTAAATTGGGATCTTCACAGAACAACAAGTGACTGATGAACTACATAAATGCACAGACATGAGCCATATCTGGTATGGTGCTGTCCTGTTAATATTAATGGTTTAATGATCCTTTATTCATCAGATACTGATTAATTGATTTGGGGAGGCATGGTGGCTCAATGGTTAGTGCTACTACCTCACAGCACCAGGCACCTGGGTTTAATTCTACCCTCAGGCAACTGTCTGTGTGGAGTTTCCCCATATCTCTGTGGGTTTTCTCCAGGTGCTCCAGTTTCCTCCCATAATCCACAGATGTGCTGGTTAGGTGGATTGACCATGCTAAATTGCCCTATAGTGTATAGGTTTGGTGGGTTAGCCATGGAATATGCAGGGTTACAGGGATAGGACGGGGGTTGAGTCTTATAGGATGCTCTTCAGAGAGTCAAAATGGGCCAAATGGCCTGTTTCCCCACTGTAGGGATTCTATGGAAGAGGACACCTTAGTTTATTTCAATCAGTAAAACAGATGATTTTTGTATCAGTAGCTTGCAGGCCGACAGGAGGTTAACAGCAACATTGTATACACATCTCACATAGAGCCCTTAAAGGTAAATTCTCTTAAAGGGAAAGTACAGATAAAATAATTACCACTTTTCCAAAGGAAGATAACTATTTAAAACACAGGTGCGCGTATGAGTCTTTATAATTTGTGGATACATCTGGCTGTCATATTGTTGACTTTGACTTGTGCAGTCATCTGTGATTTTGTATGTCATTCCTGTTTGTGTTATCAAGTGTTTGAGGACTGCACTTGCTGTCCTAGAATTTGCTTGTCCTGATTGTTTCAGCCAGGTTTTCTTTTGATTAGCCCCTGACTGATCTTGTTAAATATGCTGTGTTGAATGGTTCAAGTCTGCTTGACATTTACTGTTTTGTTTCTTAATAACTTCCAGCTCTTTATAAAGCTATTGCTTTTATGCTCAGGGTTATTCCAATTCTACCAAAGCTTTTGTGTTCTTTTGATCCAGTATAATTTCATCTTTATAACTTACTCTAATAACTTCTCAGCCTTTTCAGTTTTATTTCTTTTTGCATGATTGAAAGTCAAATC
This sequence comes from Stegostoma tigrinum, assembly GCF_030684315.1. Classification (NCBI taxonomy): domain Eukaryota; kingdom Metazoa; phylum Chordata; class Chondrichthyes; order Orectolobiformes; family Stegostomatidae; genus Stegostoma; species Stegostoma tigrinum. Next base: position 14,768,359 of record NC_081380.1, read on the forward strand.
CTTGTATACTTCAGGGGTACTCAATGGCCTATAGAAATTATTGCCAGACTATTAATCCAGAACCTCTGCTAATGTTCTGGGGACCCAGGTTCGAATCCTATCATGGCAGATGGTGGAATTTGAATTCAATAATTAGAAAAGAGATTTTTTAAAAATCTGGAATTAAGTAACTACTGATTACCATGAAATCATTGCTGATTGTCTGAAAAACCTACCTCGTTCACTAATGTCCTTCAGGGAAGGAAATCTACCACTCTCACTTGGTCTGGCTTACATGTGACTCCAGACTCCATCAATGTGGCTTACTCTCAACTGCCCTCTGAAATGGCTTAGAAAGCCATTCAGTTGTACCAAACTCAACAGTGTCAAAGAAATGAAACTGGATGGATCAGCTGGCATTGACCTAGGCACCGGAAAAGACAATGGCAGAAACAGCCCTGTCGACCCTTCAAAGTCCTCCTCGCTAACATCTGGGGGTTAGTGCCAAAATTGGGACTGCTGACCCACAGACTAGTCAATCGATAGCCTGACACAGTCATACCTCACAGCATCATGTCTTACATTGTCCGAGACACCACCATCATCATCTCTGGAAATGTCCTGTCCAACATGCAGGACAGACTCAGCAGTGGTGGTGGCACAGTGGTGTACAGTCAGAAAGGTGTTGCTCCAGGAGTACACAATATTGACTCCAGATCCCATGAATTCTCATGGCTTCAGGTTAAACATGGACAAGGAAACTTCCTGCTGATTACCACATACCATCCTCCTTCTGCTAATGAGTCAGTATTCCTCAATGTTGAACAACAATTACAGGAAGCACTGAGGATGGCAAAGGCACAAAATGTACTCTAGATGGGGGATTTCAATGCCCATCACCAAAAGTGGTTCAGCATCAGTGCCAGTGATTGAGCTGGCCAGGTCCTACAGGACATAGCTGCTAGACTGGGTCTATGACAAGTGGTGAGCGAACCAACAAGATGGAACTACATTCTTGACCTCATCCTTACTAATCTGCCAGCTGCATTTACATCTATCCATGACAGTATCGGTAAGAGTGGCCATTGCACAGTCCTTGTGGAGACAAAGTCCCGCCTTCACATTCAGAACAACCTCCATCGTGTTGTGTGGCACTATCGCTGTGCTAAATGGGACAGGCTTCGCACAGATCTAGCGACTCAAGACTGGGCATCCATGAGGTGCTGTGGGCCATCAACAGCAGCAGAACTCTACTCCAGAACAATCTGTAACCAAATGGTCCAGCATATCCCCACTCAACCATTACCATCAAACCAGGGGATCAACCCTGGTTCATGGAGAGTGCAAGAGGGCATACCAGGAGCAGCATTAGACACACCTGAAGATGAGGTATCAACCAGGAGGTATCAACAGGACTATTTGCATGCCAAACAGCGAAAGCAACAAGTGATAGACAGAGATAAACGATACCACAACCAACAGATCAGCTCTTAGCTCTGCAGTCCTGCTACATCCAGTTGTGAATGGTGGTAGACAATTAAACAACTCACTGGAGGAGGAGGCTCCACAAATATCCCCATCCTCAATTATGGAAGAGCAGGCATATCAGTGCAAAAAATAAGGCTAAAGTATTTGCAGTAAACTTCAGCCAGAAGTGTCGAGTAGATGATTCATCTCAGCCTCCTCCAGTGGTCCCCAACATTACAGATACCAGTCTTCAGCCAAATTGATTCACACCATGTGATGTCAAGAAATGGTTGGAGACACTGGATACTGCAAAGGCTACGGGCCCTGACAACATTACAGCAATGGTACTGAAGACTGGTGCTCCAGAACTTGCCACCTCCCCAGCTTAATACACACTTCCCTGGCAAGCTGTTCCAGTGCAGTTACAACACTGGCATCTACCCGACAATGTGTAAAATTGCCCAAGTATATTCTGTACACAAAAAGCAGGACAAATCTGAACCAGCCAATTACGAATCCATCAGTCCATCATCAGTAAAGTGATGGAAGGTGTCATCAACAGTGTTGCCAAGCAGCACCTGTCAGCGATACCCAGTTTAGGTTCCACCAGGACCAGTCAGATCCTGACCACATTATAACCCTGGATCAAACATGGACAAAAGAGCTGACTTCCAGAGGTGAGGTGAGATTGACAGCCCCTGAACCAAGTGTGGCATCAAGGAGCCCTAGCAAAACTGGAATCAATGAGTATCAGGGGGAAAACTCTCCGGTGATTGGAGTCATACCCGACACATGGGAAGCTGGTTGTTGGAGGTCAATCATTGCAGCTGCAGGACATCTCTGCAGGAGTTCCTCAGGGTGGTGTCCTAGGCCTAATCATCTTCTGCTGCTTCATCAATGACCTCCCTCTATCATAAGGTCAGAAGTGAGGATGTTTGCCAATGATTGCACAATATTCAGCACCATTCGTGACTCCTCAGGTACTGAAGCAGTCCATGTTCACATGAAACAAGATCTGGACAATATCGAGGCTTGGGCTAACAAGTGGCAAGTGATATTCACGCCACACAAATGCCAGGCTATGACCATCAGCAATAAGTAACAATCTAACACCCAACCCTTGACATCCAATGGTGTTACCATCACTGAATCCCCCACTCTCAACATCCTGGGTGTTAGCATTGACCAGAAACTCAACTGGACTCACCACATGAACACAATGGTTACAAGAGCAGGCCAGAAGCTAGGAATACGACGGTGTTCCTAGCTTCCTAGCTATTGGGGCAGCATGGTGACTCACTGGTTAGCACTGCAGCCTCACAGCACTAGGGACCCGGGTTTGATTCCAGCCTTGGGCGACTGTCTGTGTGGAGTTTGCACATCCTCCCCATGTCTGCATGGGTTTCCTCCGGATGCTCCGGTTTCCTCCCACAGTCCAAAGATGTGCAGGCTAGGTGGAATGGCCATGCTAAATTGCCTGTAGTGTTCAGGGGTGTGTGAGTTATAGGGAGATGGGTCTGGGTGGGATGCTTCAAGGGGCGGTTTGGATTTTGTTGGGCCAAAGGCCCTGTTTCCACACGGTAGGGAATCTAATCTAATCTAATGCTGTGGCAAGTAACTCACCTCTTGACTCCTAAAGCCTGCAAGGCACAAGTCAGAAGTGTGATGGAATACTCCCCACTTGCCTGGATGAGCACAGCCCCAACAATGCTCAAGAAGCTTGACATCATCCAGGACAAAGCAGCCCACTTGATGGCACTACATCCACAAAGCATGCACCGCCTCCACAACTGACACTCATTAGCAGCAGTGTGTACTATCTATCTGCACTGCAGAAATTCACCAGTGATCCTCAGACAGCACCTTCCAAACCCATGACCACTTCCATCTAGAAGCGCAAGGGATCAGACATATGGGAACACCACCACCTTCAAGTTCGTCTCCAAGCCACTCACCATCCTGACTTGGAAATATGTCACTGTTCCTTCACTGTTGCTGGTCAAAATCCTGGAATTCCCTTCCCAGTAGCATTGTGGATCAACTCACAACTAGAGAGGATTGTAGCAGTTTAAGAAGGCAGCTCACCACCACCTTCTGAAGAGCAACTTGGACTGGGTTAGTATTAGGTTGAGGGCTAGTCTCAAGAAATGCTGGCTGGCCAGTGACACCCACATCTCACAAAATGAATAGAAAAAAAATAAATTGCTACTTCAGTAATTGTTTGGCTTCATTGTGTCTTGCTTGAATTATTTCATAAGACCATCATGGTTTCTGAAAGGAATGTGATTTGCAGCTGTTTGCAATGTCCAGCTTTACTTCTTTCTGTTTTAAGCATTGCTTTGAGCTCAGGCTCCTGTTTCTATAGCAGCTCTTGCTGAGTCTGATTTGTTTTACATTTAGGTTGCTCCAAATCTTCCTGTAAAATGGCAATCTTTTAATTAGCTTAGTACACAGTTTGTCATATATCCTGCTTCATTTCTTTCCCTATCAGTTCTTCATTTCAACCTTGATAGCTGAGCAGTTACCTCAGAAATACTGCATTATTTCAGAGGTGGTACTCTTAAGTTTAGATTTATCCTCGGCCAGTTGTTCAGTCTTTCTTCTTGAACTTTCTCTTTTCTTGTCTTAGCAGAGAAGTGAGCTTTCTTTTTAGCTCCACAAATTTAGAAGCCAGTGAAGTATCCCATTCTTCTTTCATATTCAGTTCTGTAATGTGTTCTTCATTAGTCTATTGCAATTTCTTTTGCGACTTTGAAGTTTGACTGATTTCATGGATTGTGACTAGTAAGAGGTCACAGTATACTTGTATACCCTCCAAATATACATGAAGCCTGAAAAGCAAACTGCTGGATCGGTTTACAGATTTAAGGGGAAGTGGGGTGGTTACCCATTCTAAGGCACTCAGTCCTGATGAAAGAACCAGCAACAGGAAGGATATCTTGCTGAGAACAAATGCCCTATCAGTGAAGCTAATCACCTCCCCAATGTGTGAACCACACCTTGTGAATCCCCTCCCTAGCCATCATTAACCTGTGACCTGGTACTGAGTTTCACATCCCATCCATCACAGATGATGTGGATCAATGGAAACGCTACTCATGGCCTTTCATTATCAGTTAAGCCAGCTCTATGTCTCCTGACCTATGTGGTAATGATCCTTGCCTATCAGTTGGAAACTTGTGTCCCTGAAATGTCGTATTCAATCCAGGAGTTTCTAATTCCCACATATTTAATTAATCTCCATCCTTGTATGAATTCTGTCTGAGATGCATCAGCAGTGGTTTTGTTACATGCCTTGGTGCTGTTCTGCTGTGAGTCATGTTGGCAAATCAAGGAAGCTTCAAAGGCAGGTAGACAGGCTAAACAAATACAGGTAATTCTGCTAAAATGCATGTTCCGTTAATGCAAATTGGCTGTAATGCAGCTCATGAATAATGGACGCTATTTGGATAACGTGAACTTTCTGCTGTACAAGTCAAGCAATTTTTGATAGCAATCACCCTACAATGTGATTTTAGAACATAGAACATAGAACATTACAGCACAGTACAGGCCCTTCGGCCCTCGATGTTGTGCCGACATACTGATCTCATTTTCTACAGTGGTTTTCTCTAGCACAAGGTCACACAAGAATGCAACTATTGTGTTATAGGAGAACTACCTATAGGAATGTGGAGTACCTTATCATAGTGACAGATTGTGAAATATTGTTCAGTGTCAGGGTCTGGATGACCCTGGTCAAAAGTCAGAGCGAACCAACGTTCAGGTGCAGCAACAACTCAGGAAAACAAACTACCTTACTTTAAGAGGAATTGAATGTACAACGTATTGCTGCAGATGTGCAATGTTTGTGTTCGCTGCCTCAGAGCATTCTGCACAATAGTGGCCTCCTGACTAAAGGAAGGATGTGGTTGCAATGTAAAGAGTTTGCATATGTTAGCAAGCCTACTTGAAGCTATGTCGGTACAGTTCAATGAGGAGAGACAGACAATACCATGCCTGTATTCTCCAAAATTTAGAAGAACATGAGGTCATTTCAAAGAACTGCACAAAGCTCTGAAGGGTTGGTTAAAGACAGATGTTTATTATCATGTGGATGATCCAGAACTGGAGAAAATAGTCTTAGAATACAAAGTAGACATTGTAGGATTAAAATGAGGATCAAAATATTCTCAGGAAGGGTGGTGAATTGTTGAAAATCTCAACTCGAGGGAACTGAGCGGTTTAGTTATTGAATATAATCAAGACAGTTGAATAGATTTAAGCAAAACAAAAATATCAAGGAATATAAAAATAGCTAAACAAAATTTATGTTGAGGCAAAGGTCCATCATCTGAATAGCAGATAAGGACTCAGGGACTTGAATGTTCTACTCTGGCTATTAATTTCTATGGTCTTATTTTCTAAATAATGTCTGGCTGAGTTCATTGCAAGGCATTTTATCCATTGGCAGGAGGTGTCAGGGAGACAAGACTGAATCTGTGATGACCTAAGAATGCAAGTGGTTTCTAGTACGGTAATGTATACAGGACTGCATCAACAAAAGAGTGAAATTATTTCTCTGTCATGTTGCCTGAGATGAAGTGAGTAGAGACTGTAAAGCAGGTACTGTAGTGCAGCAGCTAGCTCTGGAGATGAAATGATGGAGGAGCATAGTATTCCAAGGAAGTTGAATACATTTTGTTCCAGACTGGCACAACCAAAGGACTCTAATACTGAGTTAATACAAAGGAATTGTTGTTGTTACCAGAAAAGTATATCAATAAAAATGGATAACAATGTCAAGAGAGCAGCCCAGCCTCTCAGCCATCAGAGCTCTCAAAGTAAAGCTATGGATCAATCTCTGAACTCGTCCTGGAGTCTGATGATAATGACATGGTTCTGGGGGGCCATCTGCTTTATCACATCGTTGCCTGGCTTCTGCTGCTGTATGGCAATATCTTGCCCATCATCATCATTGTTTTCTCATTTCTCATCATCTGAGGAGACGTTTAGTTCCTCCATTCTGCCCTCCCCCACAAATGTATCAACTATTTGTTGAGTGAGATCCAGCAGACCACAATGATTCTGGACACTCTGGTGAATATAGAAACACCTGAGCAGTCCAAGGATCTGAACCATAATTTTATCAGATGTATCAGCTACTCAGTTTTGACACTTGTTGAGTTTTATATGGCACTGTATTCTCCTCAAAAACAATTTGCGCATTCCTAATTGGCATAATCCAGGTATTTTGTGGGTATACTGTGACTAATGTGCCAATCCTGTATTCGTTGAAATGGCTCAAACACTTGAGGCAATTGTGAGTTGGGCAAGAATGTTGGTATCATGAGATACCCCTTTCCGTAGAAGGCATAAACCTAAATTATGTTTACTGTAATCACCCATCTACTGCTCCTTGATAAAATGAAAATTTTTCCTGTTATTAAGTGCAGATGGCTACTGCCAGGGAGCTTTCAGAGCCAAACATGCCTAGCCAATTGCAATCGTGGAAATGCTGCCGTCGCAGCAATCCCCAGTGCTGTGGCTGCCGGGCATTCGGGGTCCACACAACATGTTATCAAGTTACAGGGTCTTCTGAAGAGAACATGTTGCAATTCTCAGATGCACTTGTTATTAAAGTGACTGGGAATTCTTGCACAAGTCATCAATAGAACCCAATAAGAGATCACTATGAAAGAGGCATTGAGCCACTGTCACCTTTCATGCCATATGCATGGGATTCCTTATAGTCCTTAGAATGCAGCTCTTCATTGAGCTGCTGGCAAATGTCAGTAACCATCCCTCTGGAACATCCTATTCTTCTCCAACTTCACTTGATTGGTGCAATGCCTACATTTTACCTCATATTGTGCCAGTATGGACAGTGGCATTAATTTTGTGCTTCTGGAGCCTCTGCTGTGCCTGCCTCTGCAGAAGATTCTCCCCCAACATATACTGGTGGTATTTAATTGATGAACAACGCAGAGCAATCTGTATTAGGACCATGGAAAATGAGGAGTTGAGGAAAATTAGTAAGAAGTTTCTATTGGAGAAATTAATGGGGTTGACAGTTGATGAGCCCTGAGGACCTGACAGTATACATTCCACAGTCTTGAAGGAGATGGCTATCGTCATGCATTAGTGTCATCTTCCCAAAATCGATAAACAAACATAACTCCATTATTTAAAAAGGGAGCTTGAGAGAAAACAAGGACTACAAACTTGTTAGCCTTAATCAATCGTAGGAAAGATGCTAGCAATTACTCTAGAGGATCTGATAACTGGATACTTGGAAAATAGTTAACTGATTGGACATAGGATAGATTTTCAAATTGAAAATCATGCTTGACAAACCTTTTAAGCTTTTGGAGAATATTATGAACAAATTCATAAACAGGAGCTGATGGAAGTAGTATACTTGGATTTTCAGAGGGCTTTCGATAAAGGTCCCTCACAGGCATTTGGTTAGCAAAATTAAAGTACGTGGGATAGGAAGTAATGTACTGGCAAAAAATAAGGATTGGCTAACAGGCAGAAAGCAATACATGAAAAAATTGGCCATTCTTGTGTTGGTGGACATCACAATGATCAGTAATTGACTCCAGCTGTTTACATTATAAGCCAATAACTTGGATGTGGGGGACCAAGTGTAATATTTCCAAGTTTCCAAATAATACATGTGCTGTGAGGAAAATTAAATGTGGCTTCATGAAGATTTAGACAAGCTAGTGAGTAGTCAAGAACATTACAGGTGGCATGCCATATTTACAAATGCGAGGTGTTCCATTTTGTGGATAAACGAGGAGCAGAGTGTTTCTTAAATGGTGCGAGGTTGTAATGTGTAAATGTACAAAGGGAGCTAGCTGTCCTTGTCAACAAAGCAGATAAGGGTGATTTAAGAAAATAGTTGGTGGTGATGAGAAGCCAGGAATTAAACTTTACATTTCTGGCTGATCTTATGCTGGTGAGCAGATATTGTGATCATTGGCATGTTATTGCCACATCTATTGTTCTTTTCAAAAATGCTCATTTCCTGATGATAGCATAGTTTCCTCTCATGAAGGCAATGCAAGTTGAATGAACCAAATGAGTGATTTTTGTGCTGATTCAATGCGCTGCTATTGGGAAATGGAAAGAAGAAATAACATCATCATCCCCCATCATCTCAGTGATGGTAGATACTAGGGGTTCTCTCCCAGCAGGTCCCACGATGCAGAGAACCATGTTGCACACAACAGTCTCTTCCACAGGGCTCAAGAGATGCAGGTGTGCATCTTCCCCATTGGTTCTGCTTTACTACCTCGCATTATGGGTCATGTTGTTCTGCAAAAGAAGGATAAAAGTATTTGCAGTTGTGTGGCACTGTACTTGGATCAATTGCCAGACAAAAGTGATTACAACAAGGTATATGAAAGCATTATGATAATTTGTGAGACTCTGACATGTCTAAATCTTAGGTCTGACTTCTGGATGTCAGACGTTGATCCTGGATAAGCGTTGAAAATGTGCTGCATCGAATAGTGAGAGTACACTGCTGCTGTGTTGGTAGGTGATATTGTATAAAGTTATTACACTCTTGTCACCAGGTCCTGGGAGTCAAACTCTGAGAATTAACCTCCCTGATCACCTGTGCCAATCTATTCTGGGGTGCTTCCTTGAGGACCTCCTCAGCCCCGTAGAAATGTGCCTTCCATTGATCTGCTCATTTCCTGGACCAAGGACACCAGCATCCCATGCAAGAACTTAGGAACCCTTTCTCTTTCCTATTGCTCTATTTTTAATGATTGTCCTTAGTTACAATTCCTAGAGAAATGTTCAACTGCAGCTTGCTTACGATCAGTAACACTCCCCTTTAAGAGCAGAAGGCTTGCTTCAAGATGCTGGCTGGGACATAGTCTAAGAATGCATGCAGCAGAGTCCTAGCTGAGCATTTGGCTTAACAGCAGTATGGATCACATTTTGATGAAGGATATAACCATAGCAATTAAGAGGCATCATGACGTTTTCATTGTGTCTGCCTCAATGAGGTTGGGAGCAAGTTGACTGCAAATCATTGCTCTCACATTTGAGAATGGAAGTGAACCAATTTTTAAATCCATGAGTCAAGCATACAAATATTTACATTATTATGCCCAGACAGCTGGAAGAGAAAAATTCTAAATTGATTATTGCATTATCTTGTTTAAATTTCTTTTTTTTAATGGGCTTTTGCCAAATTTCAAAATGGTTACCAATGAACACATAATTAACTGATTGTTTCCAGAAATTTCCAGCATTTTGCAAGCCAAAGCTGAATTCAACACTTCCTGGAATGTGACAGTATTTGCACTGTATGAACATTCCACACAAGTCAGTGCAAAGGACTTGTGGATGAGATGATTATCTTAGCAAGTATTAAACAGAGAAGACCATCAAAAGCCCTTACTGATTGACTTGTTGCAAATAACATGAGTTATCTGCTATAAAGCACAATGGTTTCTAATAAGCTGACATCAAAAACCACTTTGATAGCTGACTTTCTCAACCTGAAGCACCAGCCACAACCCTGAAACTGTTTTGTTTTGTTTGAGTTTTTTGTCAATTTGTGGGATGTGGGTGTTGCTGGCTCAGTGCACATTAATCAACTATTCTCTTGTTGCCTTGAGAAGGTGGTGATGAACTACTTTTTTGAACCACTGCAGTCCATTTGCTGTAGGTGCATCCACAGTGCCATTAGTTAGGGAGTTCATCTTAGATTATCCAGATTTGATTTTTGTTTGTTAGTCTATTTGGAACACATGAAGATGTAACAGCTCCAATCTTAGCTAAAACCATTGCTCTGATCCCTATATCCCTTTAAAAATTTGATTCGTGGATAGAAACCTGTGATTCTCTAAGAGTCCATCTCATTCTTTTCCGACTTCTAGCAACTCCTTCTTCACTGCATGACCTCTTTATGATGGTTATGTTCAATATTAAAAGCAACCCTACAAGGCCACTTATATTTGGAAGCAATTCATTTGTCCATAAGCCTTTATGTCACCAAATAAAGAACAACTTTATCATCAGTCAGATCACTTTTCTTGATTGCTGAAACATCTCATAAGTATCTAAAAGTATCCAAACTAAGCAGAAAAGCCAAGAGAAATAATCCAGCAATTAAACTCTAAGTAGCCAATGATACCTTAAAATAGCTCAGGTTGTTTTTCTTTATAACATTGAACATGTGTAAGTGTACCATTTCCCTGATTACTACAATAACACCTTCACCAACAGTTCGACTGTGTCTAAGTTTCTGCAAAAGAGAATTCTGCTCACAGTAAAGATTTCAGTTGGACATTGACTTGTTGGGTTCTCGAATTCATGTGAATTCATTCTGATTTCTTTCATTTTAACTAGGTTGTAACTTATTAATTCTTTCCTTTCTGTTTGCTGTTTCTTCTTTGGTGTGTTTCTGTATATAAATGTGTCTCAGGAATCATTCCCCTTGGCTTTGATTACACAAACCTGACTTTATTTTAACACTAAACAGTTTGCTGTGGGTCATTTTTTATCTGAATTTCTCAAACAGGGTTTGAGGTAACACACTGCCACCTGATTTTAAATGGGAAAAGAAAATTAAAACCACATTTGTTGCAGACAAAAGGTCAGTAAGAATAATTCAATTCTCCCTCTTGAACATGAAAAAAATTAATCAACATTAAACCTCCATACTACAATGGGAGACTTGTAAAATTTGACTGTTTATAAGTTTAAGAAATAAATGACGTGAGTTTAATTTTGACTAACAGTAAACAGAGTGAAGTTGAGTTGGTTTTGGATACATCTTCCATTCAACCTTGGAACGTGTCTCCGTATGACACATTTTATTCATTATACCAGACTTGCTGGCAGAAATCAGATGACAGAGGCAAATTTGGCTCAGGAGCAGCCCTTGAGATTTCAAATTGGCACTCGTGGCATGGATAGACACTTGAGTTTTTGAAGTGCGCCAGTGACCAAATTAGCAGTTCATAATAGGGTCATTGTGGATGCACCAATTTCTGCTGGATGTATATGGAGGTGACAGAAGATGATGTCAACCACTGATTTGATGTCACTGAGCCTAAATGACCACATGTTCAATGCCATAAAGCAGTGCCACGTGTACTATTTCAAGATATCATTGACTACTGAACTATTTCTCCTGGCCTTTCTACACATTTTGGCTGCTTCTGAACATTTGTTACAGGTTTGTCTGATCTACAGAAATGATCTGACTGATACTAAAGTAATTTCTTTTTGTTAGGTGACTTAAAGACTTGTGCACAAATGGGTTGTTCCAAAATATTTGTTACACTGGGCTCATTTTGTTATTGAGCCTGACCCGAATAATGAGCAGTGGTCATGCAAACAGGACAAGTCACGAGAAGATGGAGAAGGGGAAGATGGGTTTGCAGCAAAAGACTCCTTTGTGGGCCTTAAAACATGTAGGAAGGCTTCTCTCATACTGCTTTCAGTTGTCTGTCACCTTCTCTTCCAAGACAGGGAGAACACCATCAGTGAGTGCAATCATTTGGGTGATGTGTCTACCATGTTTGAAAAGTCGCCAATGTGTGAAAGCTGGAACATGTATGTTTGAGGTTTGCGGTAATGTTAGGCATGCAAAAATGAGGACACACTATGAATATTAGATATGGTGCCTGATTGACTGAGATCATTTGTAGGCGAGTGATGAATTGAACAGCATCTAAGCCTAATAAAGCATGTGATAGAATTTGGAATTTTAGGATGCAACACAAGACAAGCCACTAGAAGATGGAGGAAAGGGAAATGGACTCTCAACAAGAGACAAGGAGCTCCTTTCTGGGGCTTAAAATATGCTGAAGACCTAACTCATTCTGCTTTCATTGTCTGCCACCTTGAATTGCAGGAGGGAAAGAACACCATGAGTGAGTGTTGTACAATTATTTGACTGATGTGGCTATAATGGTTGAATAGTGGCCAATGTGAGAACTTTGGAGCCCTTTAAAAATGGCATGCAGGACATAATTATGGGATTCCTTCCCCAATTTCCATTCTTGGCAACTTTTCTCTCTGCAAAATAAAGTTGTTGGTAACCCTGCAGATGAGCATACTAATCCTTGCTGATTCTATTGCAGAGGTCGCCAGTCAAATTGAGGGGCAGCAGCTGTCCAAACTGGGAAAGCATGGAAAACACTCTTCAGGAATTTGTTCATTTACGCACTCTGAAATTCAAAAAAAAATCTCTTCTTTCAGTTTTGGAAGTGAGATGGTGTATTGTAAGAAAGACTTTTTTTTAATTGTTGTGAAACTGTAGTACAAAGGTAAAAGGTGTGAAATCTCTGTATGATGTTTCAACAGGCTTCCTAAAAGGAAAGCAGAATGTTAGCCTGAGTGTATAGAAAGCAATTTGGTTGGCAAATGACATGTTGCCATTTATTGCAAGGAGATTGGAATACAAGAATAAATAAGTCTTCCAACAATTATACCAAGCTTTGTTGAGATCACGTCAGCAGAATGCAGTATTGGTTTCCAGATTTATAAAAGGATTTACTTGAATTGGACTTGTACAATAAAGGTTCGCTAAATTGGTCTCTGGGGTATGCTGGCTTGTCCCGTGATGAAACACTGAGTAAATTCAGCCTATACTCTCTGGAATTTAGGAGAGGGGGAGACAATTGTACAATATTTTGAAGTATAATGTGGTAGAGACTGTAAGATTGAGATAACAAGGTGTAGAGCTGGATTAAAAACAACAGGCCAGAGGAGGAGCAGGAAAGCTGATGTTTCGGTTAGAGACCCTTCTTCAGAAATTCCTACTATCTCTGACACTGTGAGATTGTTTCCTCTCCTTTGACAGCACTTCCCAAACTCATGGCTACTACCACCAAGAAGGACAAGGGCAGCAGATGCTTGGGAACAAAGCCACTTTATTGTTCTCCCCCAATACACTCATCTTCCTGGCCTGGAGCTATATTGTCATTCCTTCATTGTAGTTGGCTTGAAATCCTAGAATTCCCTTCCTAACAGCACTGAGAATGTACCTACACCAAGTTGATTGCAGTGGCTCAAGAAAGGTCACCACAAATGTCTCAAAGCCACTTAGGGCAGGGTAATCAATGCAACACATAGCCAGTGAGACCCAAATCCCATGAACAAATTAAAAGAATGGACAGTGCAGGAAGCGCTGGTTACACACAAAATTATTATAAGTAGCAAACAGCATGATGGTGGCACACCAGCCCAGTCTGTCTCCACTTCCCTAACCTGTTCCTCCTCTCACCCATCCCTTCCTCCCACCTCAAGCCGCACCCCCATTTCCTACCTATAAACCTCATCCCACCTCCTTGACCTGTCCGTCTTCTCTGGACTGACCTATCCCCTCCCTACCTCCTCACCTATACTCTCTCCACCTATCTTCTTTTCTCTCCATCTTCGGTCCACCTCTCCCTCTCTCCCTATTTATTCCAGTTCCCTCTCCCCATCCCCCTCTCTGATGAAGGGTCTAGGCCCGAAATGTCAGCTTTTGTGCTCCTGAGATGCTGCTTGGCCTGCTGTATTCATTCAGCTTCACACTTTGTTATCTTGGATTCTCCAGCATCTGCAGTTCCCATTGTCACTGATGTTGGCACACAGCCTGTATTCTATTTCATGGGCACAGATTATTTGTGCATTGTAATCCCTGTCCTCAGTTTCAGGGCCAATCAATTTAAAATACAATGTCTTTTAATTTTACAGTTTGATTTGGAGATAGGTTTCTTATTCTTTCTATTACATATCTTCGTCATTAGTGAAAATGCTTTCTGGCTAACATTCAAATAAGCGGGGGAATTGTGAATTCATGCCAATGCTTAACTGTTTGGATAAGGTTTTGCACTCTATGACTCTGATGTTTTGATTTAAATCAAAGCAAAGCCTTTTTATTGTATATATTGCTCGTCAGAGGTAATAACACTCTGCCTTCACACTATGCTGATCATTTAGCTGAATTTTGTTTATGCTTTACATTTCTTTCAAAGAACCAAAGCCCAGTCAAATGCAACTATGTTGTGATCAATTGTACCAACTGAGATATTGTTCAGGGTGACAAAACCGACCAGTGCAGCAAGTCAAAAGAAGAATTTAGCATTGGTTGAATTACAGACTAAACCAACTGAGTGTGAAGTCCTTTTGATTGGGTGAAAGTGCAAAGAGCGATATTAGTTTTTTTGAGATAACACGGTGTGAAGCTGGATGAACACAGCAGGCCAAACAGCATCAGAGGAGCAGGAAAGCTTGACATTTCGGGTCAAGACCCTTCTTCTTCAGCTTTCCTGCTCCTCTGAAGCTGCTTGGCCTGCTGTGTTCATCCACCTTCACACCGTGTTATCTCAGATTCTCGAGCATCGGCAGTTCCTACTATCACTGTATTTGTTTTTCTGGTTGTTCCTTGGTCCGATGGAAACATTATGTCAGTAGTCAGATTCTGTTCCTCCACGTATCATTAAGCATTTTTAAAAAGTCTCCTTTGTTGGTTACAATCTGCAGTAGTCTCTTTTATAACAAAAAGCTTATCACATAGAGACATGGTATTCCTCAGGGCCAACGAATCTTTCAGCTGGGACACCAACCATGTTAGTTCTCTTATTTGCACGTAGTCTCTTGTTTCAGGCATAGGCACAACATAGCAATTTTTCAGCACTTTGACAATGTAACAGGCACTTCATCCACAGCTTGTAATCAAAATGCACTTACTGCACTTATTCAAAGCAGGCAATTTAGTATCTGCAAAATGGATGATGAACAGTTATAGAAATCCATGAATTTTTGCATTTTTTGACTTTATGAATAATTGCACTGACTTTGAGCTGGAAATGTAAAACTTCATTTAAAGGATTGGCGTCACAATTTCATTGGTGCACAACTTGGTATATTGATTCTATAGAGGTGCAAATGAACAGCAGATTATTGTTGGAGGTCACGGCATAAAAATCATTTTAACTTCATTAGCTAATGGCATCAGGAGTCTCAATGAGGTCATTAGTGTTGATTAATGGTCTGATCCTACTGAGCCTTAACTGGTTTAGTAGCTAATAAGTGATGCATATTAAGGAGGGATATTTCCCAGCTTTGATATAGTTATGGTTTCTGATGCTGGCACACATTAATCCTCACTGGCACACAGCATCAGTTTCTCTTACAGATGTCTGCATCCCAGCGTTCTCCCCAAGGAACAAGTTTTTCTTGTACATGGCATTTCTTTGAGAAAATTAATTCAGACCTGTTTGTTTTCTGCACTTGGCTTAAAATGTGGAAATATTTCCAGTTGAGTTTCCCTGGCATCAAGAATAACCTGTCTCCTTTGAACCTTCCAAGTAGTGTGAAATGAACCACAATACATCATGAAACACATTACAATGTCATTGGTCAAGCTCCAGATCAAAAACCAACGTTTCAGATCAAGGTCTCAGACCTAAATTTATTTCATCACTATCTCAGTCTTTGTATTTAATAACCATCACTGCAAAATTAGTCGTGCATTGTCATTGCACCAAGTTCAAATTGAGACACAACTTTATTCTAAATGCAATATGCAACAGCTACCACTTAAGGACAAAGCTTAGGCCCATTCTGCTATTGCCTGGACTTTAATCAAGTGAAGCCAACTTTCTTTTTCAAAGATAAAATTAACACAGATAGTGCCCATAGGTCATTTTAATCCCATGCCAGTTTTCCAAAGTCAGACTGTTACAAAGAGCAGGCTTGCTTCAGATAGAGTGTCATGTTCAATATCACCAGTCACTTCCATAAAATAGAAGCAGGAAAAATCTTTCCACTGGTCAAGGGCCTAGAATCAGAAGATACAGTCTTACAATAAGAGGCAGGCTAGTTAGAATCATAGCGTTGTATAGGACAGAAGTAAACCCTTCAGTCCAACTCGTCCACACCAACCAGATATCCTAAATTAATTTACAGCATTTGGTCCATACCCGTCTAAACCCTTCCTATTCAAATACTGTTCCAGATGCCTTTTAAATGTTGTAATTGTACCAGCCTGCACCAATACCTCAGATAACTCATTCCATGCATGGACCACCCTCTACGTGAAAATGTTGCCCCTTAAGTTCCTTTTATATCTTTCTCCTTTTACCTCAAACCTATACCCTCAATAGTTTTGGATTCCCCTGTCCTGGGAAAAAAAACTTTGACTGTTCACCCTATCGACACCCCTCACGATTTTATAAATTTCTATAAAGTTACCCTCACCCTATTCAGCCTCCTCCTATAGTTCAAATTCTCCAATCCTGGCAACATCCTTGTAAATCTCTTCTGAGCCCTTTCAAGTTTAACAGCTACTTTGCTATAGCAGGGAGATCAGACTTGAGCTCAGTATTCCAAAAGTGGCCTAACCAATGTATTACACGGCTGCAACGTGCCATCCCAACTCCTATACTTAATGCACCGACCAATGAAGGCAAGTATACCAAACGCCGCCTTCACTATCCAGTCCAACTGTGACTCCACTTTCAAGGAAATATGACCCTACACCCAAGGTCTCTTTGTTTGGCAACATTCTCTGGGACCCTACCATTAAGTGTATACATCCTGCCCTGATTTACCTTACCAAAATACAACAGCTCACATTTATCTAAATTATACTCCATCTTCCACTTCTCAGCTCATCAGCCCATCTGATCAATGTCTCGTACTCTGAAATTGCCCTCTTCACTGAATAATACATAGAACATAGAACAGCACAGCACAGAACAGGCCCTTCAGCCCACGATGTTGTGCCGACCATTGATCCTCATGTATGCACCCTCAAATTTCTGTGACCAGCATGTCCAGCAGTCTCTTAAATGACCCCAATGACCTTGCTTCCACAACTGCTGCTGGCAACGCATTCCATGCTCTCACAACTCTCTGCGTAAAGAACCCGCCTCTGACATCCCCTCTATACTTTCCTCCAACCAGCTTAAAACTTTGACCCCTCGTGTTAGCCATTTCTGCCCTGGTAAATAGTCTCTGGCTATGAATACACTATGAATTCTGATGTCATCTGCAAACTAACTGACAATTCTTTCTATGTTGATTTTCAAATTGTTTATATAAATGAAGAAAAGCAGTGGACCCAGCACCAACCATTGTGGCGCACTGCATAGGCCTGCAGTCCAAAATCAACTCTCTACCACCACCTTCTGTCACCTACCTTCAAGCAATTCTGTATCTAAATAGTTAGCTCTCCCTGTATGCAACGTGATATAACCTTGCTAGCCAGTCTACCATGCAGAACTTTATTGAACACCTTGATGAAGTCCATATAGACAATGTTCACCACACTGCCTTCATCAATCTTCTTTGTCACTTCTTTAAATATTTCAGTCAAGTTCATCAGACATGATTTCCCATTCACAAAGCCATGTTGACTACCCTAATCAGTTCTTGCCTTTCCAACCACGGAAGTTGGGCTCACCTGAGATGGTGTGGAATTTGCTCACTCAAGGAGTGGTGAATCTTTAGAATTCTTTACCACAGAGGATTGTAATAGCTCAACCATTGAATATGTCCAAGGCAAAAATTGTTTGGTTTTATACCAATTAAATTAAAGACATTAAGGTATGTAGATGTAAGCTGTGATCTACTTGATATACAATGCCAGCTCCAAGGGTCTGTTATTATATATTTTGGCACAGACAATCTGATTGTTGTTAGAACAGATTCAATTACCAGTAACCTTCTATAAAATTTTACATGACTGTTGGTTATTTTCTGCTCAAGATTCTGAGTCTGGACAGTCCTAAAAGTATCCCTCAGTAGAAACTAGGGATTCGCTTTGCAGACCTAGACACATTATTTTAATACTCTTGCTACCATATTTAAGGGGTTAAAC
The DNA here is from genome assembly GCF_030684315.1 of Stegostoma tigrinum. Classification (NCBI taxonomy): domain Eukaryota; kingdom Metazoa; phylum Chordata; class Chondrichthyes; order Orectolobiformes; family Stegostomatidae; genus Stegostoma; species Stegostoma tigrinum. The sequence goes on from NC_081380.1 coordinate 14,786,639, forward strand.
ACTGCCAAACCCGTTTTCATAGTCACTGAGGAAAGGTGAGTATGTGAGCTAACTAAGGGGATTGTATGGCCGGTAGACAGGAGTAGTTCTTTTTTCCCCTGCTAATCTTCAAAGGAGGCCACACCAACAGATCCAGCCAGACTGGACAGAACTGTCAGCATGGTTAGTGCTGTGTGCTGAGTAAAGAGGGATGCTCAGCAATTCTGCCAAAAAAGATCAGTGATTTTCTGGATTCCACAATGGTGATGCCACCATCTTCCCCCTGCTACATCACACTCACGGGGTAATATTCTAATTCTGACATTGCAGACAGTTCACATGAAAGCTCGTGGACATTAATTGTCAGTGTTGCATACATCATATCAACTCTAGGGCTCACGCTCACTTCATCCTTTCAAACTATTAATCCTTCATGCTGCCTCTGCTTCCTACTCACTCACTGTGGACACATCACTAACTCTACTGCTCGGGCATGATCAGTAACTGAAACGAAAAACCAAAAGAACTGCAGATGCTAGAATTGAGAAGCAAAAATAGAAATTGAACTATTCTGAAGAAGGGCAATCGACCCAAAAGATTAACTGCTTTCTGTCCACAGGTGCTACCAGTCCTGCTGAGTTTTTCTAGCAATTTCTGTTTTTATTTATGATTAGTAACTGCTTTTGCATCCATTTCCATCATCTTGAATCTCAATCTTTGTCTCATTGCAAGAAAAACCTCCCTGGCCCAGTCCCCAGACAAATGTCCCAACAGCTCTGTAGCCAATCTAGCTGTAATCACTGGAGTGCTTACGCTTGATCCAGATAGCAAACTGTGGCCAATGCACCCCACCTCACCAAGAGTAATTGTGTGAGCACCTTGACTGAAGAAAGCAATGTGAAGTGTGCAGAGGCTGTAAACTAAAGTGAAGACTGCAAAGAATGCAAATGAAGAAGCCTAAGAAAGGTGTGTCCACGTCAGTGCAAAAGCATCCTACACAGATACATGGCTGTCCCTGCTCGCAAAACAATCTAGCAGAAGCATGCTAATTGTAGGAGGCCATCAGCTCAACAGTAAGGTGTCAAAAACCTAAAATGGTGACTGAGTCAGCTCAAGAGCAGGAATGATGATATGCTGAGGGTAGTGGTTTGCTGATCTGAATTGAATGGATGAAGGATAATGTTGGTCATGGACTATATAGAGGTGTTGTGTAAAAGAAGCAGTCACTTGATGGTCAGGACAGATATTTGGTGATCTAAAGTTGTCAGTTCTATTTTATATGTCAAGAATATTCACAGTCTGGTTTCTAAGTGGAGGGAAGGAAAATTGGAACTGGGTTGTAAATAGATAGGTTGGGCCTTTAGTGAGATGCAAATATATGGAAATAAGCTAGTCACCATTCAAGGGTTAGATTCTCAAGTCACCACTTAAATCCTGTGGGGAACAGCAGGAACGCTTTCTTGATAAGACCATAAGACATAGAGTGTAAGTAAGGCTATTCGGCCCATCAAGTCCACTCCGCCATTTAAATCATGGCTGATTCATCCACTTCCCTGCACTCTTCCCGTAGCCCTTGATTCCTTGTGAGATCAAGAATTTGTCGATCTCTGCCTTGAAGGCATCTAACGTCCTAGCCTCCACTGCACTCCGTGGTAATGAATTCCTTGAGCCTACCACTCTCTGAAGAAATGTCGTCTCATTTCCGTTTTAAATTTACCTCCTCTAATTTTAAGGCTGTGTCCACAGGTCCTAGTCTCCCCGCCTAACGGAAACAACTTCCCAGCGTCCACCCCTTCTAAGCCATACATTATCTTGTAAGTTTCTATTAGATCTCCCCTCAACCTTCTAAACTCTAATGAGTATAATCCCAGGATCCTTAGCCATTCATCATATGTTAAACCTACCATTCCAGGAATCATTCGTGTGAATCTCTGCTGGACATACTCCAGGGCTAGTATGTCCTTCCTGAGGTGTGGGGCCCAAAATTGGACGCAGTATGCTAAATGGGGCCTAACTAGAGCTTTATAACGTCTCAGAAGTACATCGCTGCTTTTATATTCCAACCCTCTTGAGATAAACGACAACATTACATTCGCTTTCTTAATCACAGACTCTACCTGCAAGTTAACTTTTAGAGAATCCTGGACCAACACTCCCAGATCCCTTTGTACTTCTGCTTTACGAATTTTCTCACCATTTAGAAAATAGTCCATGCCTGTATTCTTTTTTCCAAAGTGCAAATGATGTTATGAGTCTACTGTTATCATTTTCTTCTTTTTGTCACCAGACTTGTCATTGCTCTCACCACTCCAGGCAGGGGAAAGATCCATCCACTATGTTTTGCACACAGGTCTAAACTAAACTAATATATATGATATGTCCTTTCTGCTCTGTACCATTGAGACGTGCTTCGACAGTGAACTAGGTTGAGAATTTCAAAATAAGGGAGAAGCCATTCAGAACTTAGATGAGAATTTCTTCAGTCAAAGAATTATGAATCTTTGGAATCCTCCATCACAGAGGCTGTGAAAGCTCAGTCATTGAGAATGTTTAAAGCAGAGATTGATAAATTTTGAAACACAAATACTGTAGGGTGATAAGGAGATAATGTGGAAAGATAGCAGTGAAGTGAATGATCAGCCATGGTTGTATTGAATGGTGAAACAGTCTTGATGGGCTGAATGGTCTACTAATATTTCAATACTCTGATTCAAAATTACAATGTAGCTACACAATCCTGCTCTTTGCAGACTAACCTCAGGCCCAATTGTTTACTCTTGTAAATCAGGCACAGAATCAGATCTGATTTTCAAATGCTGAATCCCAAACAATCAGTGCTATTGATACTGACAATCCATCTTGCCAGAAGTCTAAATCCAGAGCAACATAGATAATGCCCCGACTTAGTTTTTAATCTTGAACAGGAAAGGATCAATAAAGTGCAAAACAAACTGAAGGCCAAGAATTTTCAAATATGGAAGTCAGAGCAGGTACCTGATGAAGTCAGATCATTTCTTGAGAATTGCAGTGCCATCTTCCTCTTCTTCAACATTTTCGAGCTAATGCTAACGCAGATTGTTGAATTAACTCAGCAGGTCCGGCAGTCTCTGGGGATGGAGAAACAGAGTTATCACTTTGAGTCCGCTATGGCCTATCTCTTATCCTTAGAATATGACCTCTGCTTTTGGACTCCTTGGTTATTGGAAACATCTTTTCTGTAAGTGAATTGTCCAGTGTATTGTAATTTTATAGGTTTCTATAAGATTCCCATCATTCTTCTGAACTCCCATAAATATCGTCCTACCCAATCAAGTCTGCCTTCACACATTAGTCCTGCCATTCCAGGAATCAATCTGGTAAAACTTTATTGTATTCCCTCCAAAGGCAGAACATCATTCTTCAAATAAAGAGACTAAAACTGCTCAAAATACTCCAGGTGTAGTCTCACCAAAGTCATGTAAAATCATAGCAAGATATCTTGATCCTGCATTTGAATCCTCTAGGTATGAAGGCCAAAACACCATTTGACTTCCTCACTGCCTGCTGTACATACGTGCTTATTTTCAGTGACTGGTATACAAGGACAGCCAGGTCTGGGTGGATCGCCCCTTTTCAATCTATCACCATTCAGATAATAATCTGCCTCCCGTTTTTGCTCCAAAATGTACATACTTCTTGCAAATAAGTAATTGAGATAAATTTTGAGCTAGCCGAGCTCAAGGAAATCAGTGCTGAATTAGAGAATTTGTTTGCTTTTATTTACTCACTGCAGGCATCAAAAATTCCAAAGTAAGCAAAGCACAGATTGGTTGCAGAATGAGCCATGTGTTTTATATAGCAACTTGAATAAAACATTTGGTTGTCAATAAATCTGCCACATAACACTGAACTCAATCACTTGGTACACCAAGATGCATTACAAGCTGTTTTGGATAGCACCTTCCATCAGGCTGAAAGCCAGAGCTCTGATGGATAGCATAGTGCAAGCTTCTAAAGAATTGAGAGACATAGTAACATTTTGTGGTATTTGCTCATTACAGTCTTTGCTCAAATCTCAATGAAAGAGCTGAAATCAAGAGTGGTTTCAGAGAAAACGCTCTTGAAAATAACGCAGCTTTTGAGTGAGCATAGCATTGAAAAGACCCAGCAAAACTGAAGTCAATGGAAATTGGAAGAAAACGCATCAATGATGGAGTACAATTAACTCAGCCCCAGGACAGTGGTGTGAGAATTCCTCAATTTAATTTTTTAAACCCAACCATCTTCAGCTGCTTCATCAATGTCTTTCCCTTTTTCATGAGATCAGAAGTGAGGATGTTTTCTAATGATTTGATACTGAACAACGTACATGTATAACTACTCAAGTACTGAAGGAGGTCAAAATGCAGCAAAACTTGGACAAGTCCTAGCTTGTGTTGATAAGTATACTAACAGCATTCCAAAAATACTAAATCATCAAATGACTAAAAGAGGGCAGAAAGGGAAAAAACACATTAACAATCACAAGAGAAAACATATTAAGGTAAAGGCTGATACGTCCCACTGGACCCAGTGAGTTGTATCCTAGGATTTTAAAGTAAACAGCTACAAGGATAGTAGATGCACTATGTAGTAACTTTAGATTCTGGAAAAGTCTCAGAGGATTGGAAAGCTACCAGTGTAAGAGCCTTAATGAAAAAGGGAAGGAGAAGAAACTATAAGCCAGTCAGCTTAAAATCTATCCTTTGGAAAATGTTAAAATCTAATATCAAGGATGTAATTGCAGAACATTTGGAAATTCTCAGCATTATCCAGCAGTCAACATGGCTTCATGAAGGGGAAATCATGCCTGGCAAATTTAACGGAATTCTTTGAGGAATTAACGAGCAGGATAGATAAAAGGAAAGCATAAAATTTAATATATCTGGATTTACAAAAGGCATTTGATAAGGTCGTGCACAAAAGGCTACTTAATAAGATAACAGGCCTTGGTTTTGGGTGTACTTTGTTAGCACAGATAGAGGATTAGCTAACAAACAGAAGATAGAGATTTGGGATAAAGGTGGCATTTTTAGACTAGCAATGTGCAATGAGTGGTTTGCCACAGGGATCAGTGCAGTGGCCATAATTATTTGAATATATTTTAATGACTTGAATGATGGAAGTGAATATCCAAATTCAATGTATGAAGTTGTCACAAAAATAAGTGGGAAGACAAGTAATGAGGATGATAGAGTCTTCAAATGGATGTCGACTGCTTGTGCGAGTGAACAAAAATATGGATGGAATAAAGTTTAAGGAAATGTAACATTATGCACCTTGCCAGGACAAATAGAGGACCTGAACATTGTGTAAGTGAGGAGAGGCAGCAGAAAGCTGCAGGATTTTGGGCCTCCTTCTGTATGAACCACAAAAGTTTAACATTTAAGATCAGCAGGTAGTGGGGGAAAGGACATAGAATATTGAGCATTATTTCAAACATAATTGATTACTAAAATAGGGAGGTCATAAGTAAATTATACAAGGTTTCAGTTAAACAATAATTGGAATACTGTGATCACATTTATCTGAGAAAAGATGTTGGCATTGAAAGCAGTCCAGAGAAGATTCACAAGGTTGATTCCAGGTATGGAGTGATTTTCATATTAGGAGGGGTTGAGTAGGTTGGGTTTATACTCATTGAAATTGGAAGAATGAAAGAAGATCTTAACGAAACATGTAAGAGTCTCAGGGTGCTTGACAGGGTAGATGCAGAAAGGTTTCACTTGTGAGATAGTCTAGGATCAGAGGGCATCGTTTCTAGGTAAAATGTCACCCATTTCTAACAGAGATGAGGAGGAATTTCTACTCGCAGAGGGTAGTGAATCTGTGAAATTTTTTACTGAGGGCAGTAGGGTTTGGACCATTAGGGAGATTTAAAGCCAAGATAGACATAGTTCTAATCAGTAAGGGAATTAAGGTTATGGAGATAAATCAGAAGTGGAGTTGAGGATTATCAGATCAGCCATGATATTATTGAATGGCAGAATAGATTCACTGGACTGAATGGTCTACTTCTGCTTCTAAATCTTACTGTCCTTTGGTAATTATCATTTGCACCACACCAGAGCTGGGAAATTTCCAAGAGAAAATGTGACCATCCCCTTGATATTCAATTTCATTACCGCATCTGAATTGTCAATTATCAACATCCTGGGGCTTTTCATTAACCAGAAACCTAACTGCTAAGTATATAATTCGGGGACAATAAATTTCTGCGAATGGGGTTTCAGAATTCTGCCTTTTGGATTTTTGTTTCTGACAGTCCCTAATTTAAAGAGGTGCAAGTTGTTTCCAACATCCAGGCAGCTTTGTCGATTTCCATCAGCTGAGTTGAAAAAATTAGATCTGTCGCTTTCATTGAGTGAAACAAAATGGTAATGGGCAGGGTTCTGAGCTGATCAAATCCTGCATCCACAAATCAAGAATGCAATTAAATAGTGATGCAGGGTCAAATGATCATCATTTGGGATATAAAGGGCAGCATGTCCAGGGACAAAGCCAGCAGGTTTGTACCTGGAAGGAGACCACAGCCACCAACCTAAAGGGGTACCTGGCACAGAAGAGTGCTCTGTGCAGCTGGTTAGAAGTTTTGTGTAAGAAATGGTAAAATCTCAGTGTTCATAAATATATGGACAGCTTGACTTGAGGAAGATGAAGTCCAGGCCAAACTAAATTGCTGGCTGGGTTTAAGTAACAGTGACCTAGTTTTGCCTCTGGTGGGGCACACTCAATCAGACCTCAGTGAAATTCATATGAAAATGAAATTGCAAGTGAATTGTCTTTTAGTCTCAATTGACCACTCCTCCCAGCCTGCCTTGTGGATAGATTATTGCAGGGGTTGGTTGGAAGGCAGAAGAGGAGGGGTAAATTGGTCTGGTTCAGTCAAGCTCATTCATCCACCCTTTCACTCATCCACCCATCCCTTTGGGCACTCACTCATTCACTCTCCTCCCCCACCAATTCACTCCTTGGTTCATCCATTCAATTACTCACTCACTCCCTAATCAGATTTCTCCCCATAGTTATTCACTCACTCATTCATCCACATCACACCACCACCCCAATCCTCATGCCTACTCAATCACTCATTTACCCACCCTAACTCACACCCACACTTCCAGGCAGCCCCTAATCACTCAATCACTTACTCATTCATCCTAGCTTGGGAGGCTTTCTAATTAATATTACTGAGGAACAGTGCAGAAGATACTAATACGGGCCTTCTCCCAGATAATCCAACATTCTAGTTGTTCACGGATGTGCCATTACCGCCATCCCTATTAGTGCTCTTCCTGTCTGTACCCAAAGCTGAGCTGACTCTAAATTTTACCCAAGCCCCTGGCAGCCTGTTCAGTCCTTCTTCCAAAATGTTGATGGCCCAACTCTCATTTATTCTTTCCCTATACCCAAAATTTCTACTTGATTCTTAATTCCTAATCCATATGTCCCCAGGTTCCCCACTTTCAGACTTCTCCAAGCCTGCATCTCCCTTACATCCTCGCAGTCCCGAACCTAGATCCTGACCCCATACCTGTCCTACAGATTCACCACCAGACCACAAGGCCTTGTGTCAAGTGGACCCACTCATACTTTCCTGCTCATTGTTCCTCCAATCTGAAGCTGTTTTTTTTCCTCCATTTGCTGCTAATAGGCCGACTAGTGAGGCAAACAGTAGCAGACCCAGGATAGAATCAGCAACTGATTGGAGGAGCAAATTCTTGCAAAGTCTGACAATTATATTTACCTTTATTTTGAATAACTTTTGGGAGGCTACATGGGTCCCCTTGGTGGCACACAGGCCATCATCTGGACAAGCCAGGTTTACAATCTTTGCGTTCTGAGAATCCTTTCTCATGTTTTCGCTATACAGCAAAGTCAACAGAATCCAATCATCACCTTGCTTTTATTTTGGAACAGCCTAATTGCAAAAGAGGTAAAAACAAAATGCCCACCCAGGCCAAACCAGAGTCCCAAGGTCTCTGACTTCCCATGTTTAGACTCTTATCAGCTCATAAACATTCCAATGTCAAGCAAGAAAAATTCACAGCCAGGCACCCAGGTACTTTGGATAGAATTTGATGCAGTGTATTTTTTTGCACGTATCAATGGAACTCTGCTAAAATGTTTCTGACTCCATTATTATATTATTAACTGAGCCATAGCTGAAATCATTTATCACTATATGGTGAGGCTACCAAACTTATTTCACAAGAGATTTTCACAATCATCAGAAAAGAGAATTTCATCTCACCTGTCTGGTTAAAACCAATAATGAAGAGATGAAAAATGATGACTAACATCTAATCTCCACAGATAGGCGCTTTATAAGCCTAAGGAAGCTTCAATCTGTTCATTGCTCTCACTGTTGGTTTTAATACAAGGGATGTTTCACCAAGTCATGCATTCTTGATACATGTGTAATGTGACATTGATAAATTAAACAGGTTTCAACCAAAAACAAATGTTGAAATGTGGCAAGATGCCATGATATTCATTAAGTTTATAGGGCATGAAGCCTGGCAAAGTTCAAATACAGTTACATCAAATCGGTTAATCTAATAAATCAGTCAGCTTTCATTCATTCATTCTTGGCATAAGGATTGCTAGCAATGCCAGCATTTGTTGCTTATCCTTAATTGCCCTATGTTAGCAGGTAAAAATCAATGCAGAAAAGTTTGAGGCAATGCATTTCAGTAGGAAGAATGGACAGAATGTTATAATGGCTTGAACAACATAAGCTATGGTGAGGTCTGTGGTAAGGCATATCTCAACATTGGAAGCATGTCACGCCATCATTTAGCTATTTTCAATCAACCTGTTCATTCAGATATGTTGTCACACACCTCTGAAGCATGTAGAACCGAAGTCCTCTGGCTCGGAGATAGGAATACGACTATGCCATAATAAGCCACCACTGTTCCATGTTTCATGCTTGACCTTTTGCTTGGTTAGTTCTGAATTTCATTGATGTGTTTGCATTTATACATTTCCTTAACAGCTCCTTTCTGCCAAGTCTTAAATATTGGACCATTTCAGTCATCACCTGTGTTTAATTCTAGGGTCTGGCTTTGTCTTTGGAATCAAATTGCCTTCACATGCATGCCTTTCCATAGTCCTTGATAGTGACAATAGGCTCTTTGCCAGGCTTGCTATTGCACCAATGGGTATGCCTATCACCTGCACATTATCACAATCCATTTCTGAGCTCCCCACAACAAAACCATCTAAAACCTCGCCTGGTTTACAGCATCCACAGTTCTTCCACATTGTTCAAACATTACATTAAGGCTGAACTGCAAGATAGTTATGTAGGCAATGGTAGCCTGATGCTTTGTTACAGAAATGTATTGGCCTGCCATCCCGTCTAGGATAGTCTTCAGATCATGAGAGGTTTCCTGCAAAGGGCCGTACTAATGGATGATGGACTTCTTGTTGTTGTCCATCATCTCAACAAAATGCATGCATACTGAATGAATATTAGATTAAAGCTAAGTATTTATTATTCTTTTATGGTCTGACCCTTTGATATGTAGCTATCATAAGTAAGGGATAAATAGGGCAGTATCAAGTTGCCATGATGTGACTACAGATTGGAGGGTAGCAAATGTGACTCCACTATTTAAAAAAAACAGAGAAAACAAGGAATTACAGCATGATTAGCTAGACAGTAGCATGGGGAAAATGTTAGATTCAATTTAAAAGATTTAAAAGCAAAGCATTGGAAAACAGTGGCATATTTGGACAGAGTCATTGTGGATTTATGAAAGGGAAATCATACTTGAAGAATCTATTGGAACTTCTCAAGTATGTAATTACTAAAATTGATAAGGGGGAAGCCAGTGGATGTGATTTACTTGGATCTTCAGAGTGTTTTTAATCAAGTCCCACATAAGAGGTTAGCTGCAAAGTCAGAGCACAAGGGCTTGGGGTAGCATACTGACAGGGATAGAGAAACTAGTTAGCTGACAGGAAATAAATATTAGGAGTAAACAGGTATTTTTCCGAATAGCAAGCAATAATTAGCGGAGTACTGCAGGTATCAGCATTGGATTCCATTTATTCACAATATATGTTACTAATATAGATATCTAGAACTAAATGTAATCTTGCCAAGTTTATAGACATCACAAAGCTGGGTGGAAAGATGAAGTGTGAGGAAGATGCAGAGAAGCTTCAGAGTGATTGGGGAAAGTTGAATAAGTGTACAAATGCATGACAAATGAAGTATAATGTGAATAAATGAGATGTTATTCACTGTGTTAGTAGAAACAGGAAAGCAGATTATTATCTAAATGGCAATAGATTAGGAAAGGGACAGATGTGCTTGAATATCAGTCACAGAAAGTAAGAGCGCAGGTGTAGCTGGCAATGAAGAAGGCATGACGGCCTTCATAACAGGAATATTTGAGTACTAGATCAGGGATGTCTTGCTGCAATTGGAGACAAACTTGATATGACCATACCTGGAGTATTGCATGCAGTTTTGGTCTCCTTGAGGAGGAATGGAGCAGGTTCATGAGTCGAATAGCCTACTCTTGCTCCTATTTTCTATGTTACTTCAGCTTCTTCCTTCTCTCTAGTTTCCACTAACATCCTCATTCGTGAAATTGAAGAACTTCTCTTGCTAAGTTAGGAGATTGGATAACATGTTGTGATAGTTAGTCACTCTTAAAACATCAAGTCACAGTCTTTGGAAATCATGGCATACAGTCTTAACAGCTTGAACTACGAATGATTTACAGATCACTCTTATTTGAGGACTATTAGAAATGACATACCTTCGGAGGCCAAGGGTGTTTCTTAAATGTACATGCAAATGCTATACAAATCAATGAGTACAAACACCAACAGCTTGCCAATAAATAGAGTCAACTATGTCTGTGCCTAGATACAAATCAAATTCCTCAAGGTTTGGAACAATGCAACTTGTTTTCCCTGCAATAAATTCCTCCTTCATTGATCAGCAAACAGGATAGCAACTAGAGATAACAAGGTGTAGAGCTGGATGAACACAGCAGGCCGAGCAGCATCATAGGAACAGTAAAGCTGACATTTCGGGCCTAGACCCTAAGCTCAAAATGTGACGTTTCGGGCCTAGGGTCTGGGCCTGAAATATCAGCTTTCCTGCTCCTATGATGCTGCTTGGCCTGCTGTGTTCATACAGCTCTACACCTTGTTATCTCAGATTCTCCAGCATGTGCAGTTCCTACTATCCTTGAAACAAGGACAGCAACTAGACCGTTCAACAAATCCATTGGGAGACAGGAACAGTGGCTTCAGATTTGATGTGTAACAAATTTCACACTGGTTTTATTTTCCCATTGCTGGCACATTCCAAAACTGATACTCTTATACTCCATCAAATCGCTATGGTTTCAGCATGAATTACATTAAGGCTCTGGTAGTACTAGGTTGAAATATGGAGAAATGTTTCATGTCAAATGATTCAAATTTAAAGTTCAGTTACTGTATTATAAAGCTTTGTAAGGTATGACACGAGTGTGGCATTGCAAAGCATTGGAGTTATATTGCAGGCACAATATTGTATTTCTGGAGATACATTGCTCAGATATCACACTAAAATATTGGAGTTCCATGGCTCAAGCACAACATTGCAAAATGTTAGTGATATGCTGCTGTGGCTACAATGTTAACTGTTGTAAGTATATACAGAGTACAAATTATATTGTGCAGAATTGGAGATACATGTTTGAGTACTGTACTATGTACCATTATTCTAGATACATCATTATCAAGTGTGGAAAGTGCATGTAGCATTGAAGCTGTATACCTCAAGCACTGTGCTGCATCATGTTGCAGTCATGTGGTGCAGGTACTTACCTGTTGAGCCCTGATCTATGTGTTTCAGGTATTGCACAATAAACTGTCAAGAGTTACTTGACACAAGTGTGCTGTGAACTGCTACAAGTGTGTGCCTGAGGTATTCATTTATAATGCCGTTGATACTTTATACACTAACGTACCTTGAAATGCTTCAGATTTATTTATAGTTCAAGCGCTGCATTGTGAAGTGATGCACCTCAGATGTTTCTTGAGATGTATGGTTGAGTAATTGCATTACATAACAGACTGAAGTAAATGATTGTGTACATGACTTCAACTTTTCATTGTGAAATGTTCAAAACGTTGGTTTGGGGCATTACTTGTGAAATGTTGAAGATACATTGCCTAGGTAATGGAGAAGTATGTAAACATCTTATTTTTGCTTTGCATGACATATAGAAACCCATTTCATATTGGTGCAACTATCACCACTATTAATAGTTTAAATTACAATTTGGCTGTAATACTGAAAATGTTCACAATGCTTTCCAGATCTTTCATTTGATTTGTACAGTAAACAAAAAGAACAACCAGTGCAGCTTGCAAGTGTTACTTGCAAGAATTAACACATGACATCAAATTCATGTTTCAGATGAGGCATTAAACAACTTGGTCAAACTGAGTTAGTCACTCACTGATTTAATGTACAAATTACATGGAAGAACTGGAAAACAATTTGAACATTTCCAGGCAATGATTTCATGTTAACTAACATCAGTCATGTTAAGGATAACAGACAATGATTTGCCTTCCCATAATTCTGTAGGCACCCAAGTTGTCTTAGGGTTGATCAGCACAGAATTGTGAAGCTTTGTTACCTAAAAGGTTCTGTCTTCATTTTCATTATTGCTACCAATATTTGAAATAGTACGGTGACTAGCTGTCAGCTTTCACTAACAGCAGAATTGCAATAGCTTTGCAGGAGACCTGATCATTAAAGCCTCCATTTGGAATGTTTGAAGATAACTGACATTTGAGTGTGCCTCTTCTCTCTCACATAGACGTGATTGTGGGCCCTGAAAATTCCCTTTTATCCGTCAATGTAATCAACATTGATCTACAATCAGATGTTATATAATCATATAACTTTGTATTCCTATGATTTAAATAGCTTAGGTACAAGGAGAAAAAAATCCAGAGTTAACATTTCAGTTCTGGTGACCCTTCCTCAGTTCTAATTTTTTCTTCACAGATGATGCCAGACCTGCTGAGCTTTTCCAGCAATGTCTGTTTTTGTTCCTGAGTTACAGCATCCACAGTTCTTTTGGTTTTTATTTAGACACAAGATGATCTTTGATTACAGACTCACAAAACATAAAAATTAGCAGGCACACTTTAATGAACTCACAGAACATGCTAAACGAGGATTGAATGCAAAACAAACACCATTCAAAACTAAGACAAAATTTTGGACTATGTAGAACATTGGATATATAGCAGCTCATGCGCTATATACAGTTCTGCTCTCCATATAAAAGTTGTAAGAGGTTGTACCAAAGAAAGAACAAAAGAAAATTTTCCAAGGATGGTATCAGAACTGACAGCATTTTGGTCAGGTAAGACTGAACAAGTTTTCTCTTTTTGAAAAGGGTCGGCTGACAAGTGACCTGATGGTGATGTTTAAAAGTATTAAAAGAATGAATAGGAGATAGAAGAGTATTAGAATTAAGAGCAGGAGGAAGCTATTAGGCTCTTTCAGTCTACTCCATCATTCAGTGAGACCATAGCTGATCTCCCCTAGTTCATCCTCCCTCATTATACCTTTGTGTTTGAGATCTTGAAATAATGACTCAAATATCCTCAACAATTGGGCATCTTCAACTCTGTAAGCAGAATCCTAAAGATATATAATGCATTTTTTTTTGAGAGAAGAAATTTTTCCTCATCACAATCCAAAAAGTTTGTTTCCTTATTCTAACCATGACCCTATGGTTGAAACATCTTCTCCAACCCTACACTTCCAATTCCCTTAAAAGTATACAGATATTTCAATGAATTCACGATGGTACAGGCTGATTGGGCTTAACATTTTGCTTCTGCATTGTAATATCTCATCATTTTATGTAATAATTACAATTCAAGCTGATTTGGCACTGCTACATTCTGGTGCACCACATGGTGAAGAATTCTCAGATTTGTGCTAAGATTAACACCCAAGTGGACAGGGTTGTTAAGAAAGCATGTGGTGTTTTGGCTTCCATTAACAGGGGGATTGAGTTTAAGAGTCGTGAGATCTTGTTGCAGCTCTATAAAACTTTGGCTAGACCGCACTTGGAATACTGCATCCAGTCCTGGTCGCCCTATTATAGGAAAGATGTGGATGCTTTGGAGAGGGTTCAGAGGAGGTTTACCAGGATGCTGCCTGAACTGGAGGGCTTATCTTATGAAGAGAGGTTGACTGAGCTCGGACTCTTTTCATTGGAGAAAAGGAGGAGGAGAGGGGACCTAATTGAGGTATACAAGATAATGAGAGGCATAGATAGAGTTGATAGCCAGAGACTATTTCCCAGGGCAGAAAAGGCTAACACAAGGGGTCATAGTTTTAAGCTGGTTGGAGGAAAGTACAGAGGGGATGTCAGAGGCGAGTTCTTTACACAGAGAGTTGTGAGAGCATGGAATGCGTGGCCAGCAGCAGTTGTGGAAGCAAGGTCATTGGGGACATTTAAGAGACTGCTGGACATGCATATGGTCACAGAAATTTGAGGGTGCGTACATGAGGATCAATGGTCGGCACAACATCATGGGCTGAAGGGCCTGTTCTGTGCTGTACTGTTCTATGTTCTATGTTCTATGATCCAATGACTGCTGACCTCCTCTGTGAATGCCATCCAGATTTGCTTAGTTAGATTAGATTCCCTACAGTGTGGAAACAGGCCCTTTGGCCCAACAAGTCCAAACTGCCCCTTGAAGCATCCCACCCAGACCCATTCCCCCTATAACCCACACACCTCTGAACATTACGGGCAATTTAGCATGGGCTATCCACCTAACCTGCACATCTTTGGACTGTGGGAGGAAACCAGAGCACCCAGAGGAAACCCATGCAGACACGGGGAGAATGTGCAAACTCCACACAGGCAGTCGCCCGAGGCTGGAATCGAACCCGGGTCCCTGACGCTGTCACGCTGCAGTGCTAACCACTGAGCCACCGTGCCGCCCCAAAAGGCAGGACAGGGCAGTTTTCTCTGTTTGCTCCTAGGAACAAGGACATACAATTTTTCTTGAACGCCTAGAGAAAAATTTGTAGGGAGTCATCACTGAACAGTGGGTCACCCAGACTTTATCTTCTACCATGCTTAGACATGCTTCATTTCTCTGACTTTAAGGAAGCCAGAATAAGTGGGCAGCTAAGCTTCCCACACTGACTGAGATGCACTGAATTTCGTGGCTCCAAACAGGTCTTCAGCAATAGGACAACACTTTCAATTTGGTGGCATCACCCCACCAGCTACACCTTTAACCACTTTGCCCTGAATTAAATGATTGTAACCCCTCAGTAAGTTGGCCACCATAAGATTACCATCTTTCTCTTGATCAAGTTGTGAGTGGCAGCAGCTGTCTCAGTCCTAGCAATGGTTCCTTGAGCCTACACCGACAAATCCAGCCTTAGTTGTACATTTCTTCCTGAGATTCGATTGCTTTATGCCATGGATTATTGACCCTTAGGCTCTTTGCATATTTTTAATTGATAGCAGAATGTGCCAAGTCTTCAGTATATGAATTGAGAAATGATTATTAAAATGTATCGCTTAATTAATTTTCCAGCCAATATCTTTCTCTGATAGTATCAGAAAAAAACACACTAAAGAATTTCAGTCTTTAGCTGATTAGTTTCAAATATATGAATAATCCACAACTGTACCTCTGCAAATGGACACAGCTTTTACTGTTGTCAATTAATGAATGATTGTGACTCCTTTCACAAATACCTAACCATGAGAGTTTCCTAATCATAATTATCCCAGCATTGAAGGGATGATTCCCTTACATTGATGTTGAATGGTCATTTCAGAGATCATCTAATTCTGAATAATCCAGTTGTAATGTGTTTCACATTTAGATATGGTCACCATCTGTCCTCACTTCATGTTCCTTCACCCTTGTTAATTCCCCTCTGACTCACTGTTATTTCATCCCTTTTGGAGCATCACTTCCTATTACATTTGACCTTATCTGAATGAGATCACTCAAACTGTCTTTCCAGTGGAAGATGAGGCACCACATGGCTGGATCTGCACTATTTGTACATAAATGGTAAAATATGATTGTGCAAGGTTGATAGTATTGCTTTTTGGCCCTGTTGTTTCTCTTCAGCTTGATGCTTTTCTTCTGTATGTTGTCTGTACCCACATTTATTTTTAGAACAAATTTCCACATTATTGCTGCTAATTCATCCAACTAAAACAGTCATGACAACATCTCAGAAAAATTGTTTCACTCCTGCCAAGAACAAGTTGTTTTCTATTTTTGATATAAATATATAAATGCCTGTATTTGACTGGACATTTGCTAAATCAAGAAATATTATTGGATTGCTTAACTCTTGGGAGATCTCCATGTTCCACGCACACCTCTTGCAACCAGAAATCTCAGTGAAATCATGCAAGGGACAAATTATCAGTCACCTTCTTGGTGAGGCTAAACCTCTGTTGGAGGTTTCAGATTTGGTTCATTCAATACTCCCATTTTTGTAGCAAAATCCATTTATTGTTGGGTGTCACTTATGCTCAAACATATTCCCAAAGCTAATAGATTTCTCTAATCACTGTGCACGTCTCTGTTACATACCACTGAGATCAGATGAACATTGGCAATACCAAACTTTATAGTTATTTTTCAAAATTTCCTTCACAAATAGGTCAAATATTAGTAATCAAAACATATGCTTGGCATCATTTAGTGCATCCTACAGTTGCCACAAAATGTAAAGTAAGTTAAATAAAGGCAGACAGTAAAATTCTCTGAGTAACTAAATAGGCATGAGGAAAAACTGCTTAATACAAAAAATGATGTTAATTACATTTAACAAAAAGAATTGAAAAAAAATCAAAATTCTATTAATGCTCTTCCCTCTCAGCCCAAATCATATTACACGATTGAGTTGCATTTTGAAAACTGTTTTCATCTAAACTCTTTGGTCTGCCAAATTTGATGAACATTCCTTACTCTAAGGCACATTAATACGTCATTCTAATAATTGAGAAGCAAGAAATTCAAATCCCAACATGGGGATGTTGTGAAATTAAATTTAATACATTTTATGTTTTGTGAACTAGTACCAGGAAAATAGTTGTGAATGCAGCTGAAATGTTATGCCTGGTACATTAACATTTCCAAAAGAAAGATGAAAGCTTCATATCTGGTCTGTAAATCACTAATGTCAAACATTAAGTGTATTTAATGGTAAAATCAAAATAAAATTCATGCATTTGCACCCTAGTTATGTGCCGTGCAATTTTAAGCCTCAATGCCTCCGAAAGGGACTAATAAATTTTTGACATGTAAATAATTGTTACAAATGCCAGGATAACGATAAACACTATTGGAAAGACAGCCAATATGAGGATCATGGCACAATGAAGGAAGAAGAGGAACCATAGTGAAATGTGCACCGATTCAGACAACCATCAGTTGGCGGGATTAAGAATCTTAATTAGTAACTTTCCTACTTTGTGTGAAGGTGAGGAATATCTTAAACTTGAAAGGATGTGAAAGAAGGAATAGGAGGACTCAATTGTTTTGACAATTTTGAGGCCAATCATCGTGGGAAATTATCAAAAGATCCTGCTTTGGGACTGCCAGTAAATTGAAGTTAAATAAAAGAACACAATCTCAAGGATAATCAGACTAAGAAACAGCCACATAACTGAAGCAGGAATGTGGAAAAGAGTGATAACACTGCATGGAACACTGGTAGCCATATTAGAATAGGAATGAACTGTACATTTGAGACAAGCTCCACTCAAATAAGTTGCAGGGTCTGAGAGGAAAAAATAAACAGGCATATCACAAGCACTATAAACTAAGTGGGGATTGGTTCAAGTGCAAAATAATTGTCTAGTTATTATGATAGCTATAGAGTTATTCGAAGAGCATAGGGTAGAGTTACACATTCATGGCCATGTAAAATCGCCAACACATCTGACCTCATGGGAATTGCTTGGGAAATTGAATTGCCCGATGGGAAATTCCTGTGTCTGGATCCCTCCAAAAAAGTCAGTTAAAGTTGGAGAGTTCACAATGTTCTGACTCAGTTGAGGTTAATAGCCACCCAGGAAAAGTTAGAGGCTTAAAAATTTACTGTAACTCCTGGGTAAGTATTAAACCGACCTTCCAGTTCACAGCTGATTCACCAAACTATATCTCTCTTTGACTCCTGACACCAGCTGTCCTGATTAGACCACCAACCCCCATCAGCCTAACCCTACCAAAACTCCTCAACATCCTACCCACCTGGAACCCAATGCACCTCACCTACTTGTCATATTATTTCTTTACCTCTCACTTAATAGTCACTAAAATGTCCCCAGTCACTGTCAAAGTGCCCTTAAGACATTTACCTCCTGAAACACAGCAGCAGCGGTCGATAAAAGAATATGTGTGTCTGGTCCTATGATACGACTATAGACACGTAAATGCAAAACAAATATTTTTCAAGTACATAAAGTACAAGAGAAAAGATTGAGTGAATTTCAGGCACAAATTGAACTTAACAGGCATGCTGTCCATTACTAATTAATGTCTTAAAGGCAGGCAGGATTGGAAACTACATATACCAGATCATGAAGGTCACAATAAAGATTGGAAAATGATAGAAAGAAGGAATGGCCCAAGTGATTAAGGACGAAACCACTTCAGTGGTAAGATATCAAGAAATTTTATGGTTAAGAACACCATCTTATATTTAAATATCACCTTCAATTTAATAAAACCCAAGACATTTTCAGGAGGATTATAAAACAAGGTGCAACACCTAAACTCCTAAGAACATATTAGGTCAGATGACCAACAGCTTGGCTTATGAGATAAATTTTAGAGGGGGCAAAAAAACTTTGAGTCGTAGAGAGGGAAGGGAATTCCAGAGCTAAGCAAATGGAAACAGTAATCAGTAAGGGAGATAATTTGACTGGGAATGTACAAGAAACCAGAATTAGAAGAACACACATATCCAGAGGTCTGTGAGTTTTGAAGAAATTACAGTGATCTGGAGAAGTAAAGCCAAGGACAAATTTGAAAACAACGTGGAAAATAGTCAAAAGGATTTGATCTTGATGTAGAATTTGTGTTTGAAATATTTGGTGGCATTTGTGAAGTGGTAGATTGCATAAATGATGAGAGCAAAGGCACAGAGATTTTCATGGAAGATTTTAACTTTCACATTGGTTAGGAAAGCAGACTATTATACATCAGAACTTCCTGAGAGTATTGAGTTTTCTGCAGCACACTGTCCTGGAATCAACAAAAATGCAATGTTATATTAGACTTAGTAATGACAAGATTCATAGAGTCATACAGCACAGAAACAGACCCTTCAGCCCAACTTGTCGATGCTGATCAAGTTTCTCGATCCAAACTAAACCCACATGCCTGTGTTTGACACATAACCCTCTAAACCTTTCCTATTCATGTACCTATTTGTAGCTGTACCTGCATTTATCACTTCCTCTGGCAGTTCATTCCACATATGAACCACCCACCATGTGAAAATGTTACCCCTCAGATCCCTTTTAAATCTTTCTCCTCTCACCTTCAAAATATGCCTACCTAGTTTTGAACTCTAGGGAAAAGACCTTTGCTATTCACTTTACCTATGCTCCTCATGATTTTATAAATCTCTATAACCCCTCAACCTCCTACACTCCAGTGAAAAAAAGTCCCAGCCTCTCCTTATAACTCAAGCCCTCCATTCCCAGCAACATCCTGGTAAATCTTTTCTGAATCCGCTCCAATTTAATAATATCCTTTCTATTAGCTGGGGATTAGAACTGTACATGGTACTCCAAAAGTGGCCTCACCAACGTCCTGTACAACCTTAACATGACATCCCAACTCCTGTACTCAGTTGTCTGAAAATGAAGGCAAGCATGCAAAACACCTTCTTAACCACCCTGTCTACCTGTGAGGCAACTTTCACAGAACTATGTACCCGAAGCCATGGGTCTCTCTGTTCTACAACACTGTCCATGTCCCTAACATTAACTATATAAGTCTTGCCCTTGTTTGTTTTACCAAAATGCAATACCTTGCATTTGTCCAAATTAAATTCTGTTTATCACTCCTCAGTCCATAGGACCAATTGATCAAGATTTCTTTGTAATCTGAGATAATGTTTTTCACTGTTGACTATACCACCAATTCTGGTGTTACCCATAAGCTTACTAACCATGCCTCCTAAATTCAAATCCAGATCATTTATGTAAATGACAAACAACAGCAGACCCAGACCAATCCCTGCAGAACACCATTGGTCACAGGCCTCCAGTCCGAAAAATAACCCTCAACCACCACCCTCAGTATCCTACCACCACCCCAGTTTTGTATCCAATTGGCCCTTGAGTTTTGGCAGTTTTCACAGTAAATATAAAATCAAGTGTTGGGCTCAAATCCTAGGAAACAAACCATTCTAAAAATACATACAGTTTGTTCAGTCATTTTTGAGGACTGGTGTTGCAGTATTGTTAAAGGCCAACTTCTAGGCATTGCCGAATACAAAGGATGTGACGGAAAATTGTACCATTGCACAGCTGAAGCAGATAGTATTGAATTTAGAACTCAGAATTTAGGATTTATTATCATATGTATTTTTACAAGAAAAAGACAATGAAAAGTGTTATAAGTCACCTTACCATGGAGCCTGTATTAATGACAGAAGCCATAAGTAAATTCATATGTAAAAATAAAAAGTAAATTTAAAACAAAAGTTCATCACAGTCCATTTAACGATTCCTAGTTTCGGAAGAAGATTGATGACTGAATGAGAGGAACTGAGGGGATTACAAACAGGAGGGTGACTGGAGGCAAGGAGACATTAAGCAATAAGCAGCAATGCAGCCTAATTGGGCTTAATGGTCCAGACTGCACTGAAGTTTCTGTACAATTCCACATAATTCAATAATTAATTACTTTCTGAGAATCTGATTTATCACTGGGGAAGGCTAAGGGGAGCTTTATTCTGTGGACAACTTTGCTGCATCTGGAAATGCTTGAAGCAGACACGTGCCTGGATTCAAATAATTCTAGCTTCCCTCACATGACAAACAAATATTCAGTAAGTCAAATAAACAATCTCTACAATGGCCTATCACACTGTGAAGAACAAATTGACGAAACAGCAAAATATTTTCCATTTGGCTAACATGGTGATGATGAGATGTTATTGGGATAACATCCCATTGATTTCTATATTCTCTATAAATTAATGCTCTTTATCTCCTTACACAGAGGTATGCAGACACTGCCTTAAGCTTCCTGCATGAATAGAATTAGGTATAAACTTTGTAAGTCATTATCTTCCTGCACTGGGTTATGTGGAAACTGTCTCAAATAAGATTATGGAGGCAGCGTTTGCAAAGGTGTGAGACTTCTGAGATCCTGTAAAGAATGTAATTTCTGTTTCTGCTAAAGGGGCCAGGGCACTGACCTTTGTTCAAGCCAGACACTTCGGCAGCTTGAAATTACATTCTGTCACATCGGCAACTTGAAATCGCCTCCTGCCATTAGCAGCCACTTCACGAACGATCAATTCTATATCCTACTGTCTTTATGTTTTCGATGTAGTAATTGTTTTTGTATCATGTCATTGTCTGATGTAGTGATTGTTTTATATATAATGCCATTGTGAGATGTAAAACTGCTTTATATATTCTGCACTCGATAAGGTATAGAAAGCGGGGACTGTCCACTGCTCAGGGAGATTCGCTTATGAGACTCTGCACTCTGAATCGGGTTGAGTACAGTGATCCTCCACAGCTTGTACTTGCTTTGTAATAAAGGATCTGTGTTTTTCTAAACAGTTCAGTGTCTTGTCATTGCATTAAGTCCGTGAGGGTCTCCGAAAACGAACCTAACAATGGGAGACAGTTAATCTCCCTCCACTTTTGCTAAACCAGCTTGGTACACAATTAATGATCAGGTTACCCTTTAAAGAACAGTGGGTTACACCAACATCAGATATGACTCACCTGCTGAAGTAAACCTACCTGTAACTTGATGAGAAAAAGCTTTGTTCATTAAGATCTAATAAATCTGATTTAATTAACATCCCAAATGTGCTTTAACATTTAGCTAAATGCAATCATAAGAAAATTGCATTCAATGTAATATCTGGCTGAAAGCCTCCTTTATTAACAGGATTGAGAGTCTCACCAAATATGTTGCCTATTTTGTTAGGAGAACGAACATCTCTACAAAATATACCATGATTCTAGAACAAAATATCATGGGTGCTTGAAATCTGAAATATAGCCAAAAGTTCTGAGAACACTTGGTGGATCTGGCATCAATTACAAAGAGAGAAACAGATAGAACACTACAAAGCTGGAATGTTAACTTTTTGTCAGACTGATGTTGTCAGATTGTTGTGCATTTCCAACATATTCTGTCATGATGTTAAATTTCCACCATCAGCAGAATTTATTTTTGAACTTGTGTTTAATTCATGACCATTGCTGTTCCAGGAATGCCTACCTTGAAGAACTTCTCTTCAACTCTATGGTGGCATGTCTGTTTATCTCTTTCAACCTCATTTGCCTTTGTTGCTTTTTATTTTGCTTCTCACATTTAGTCAGGTATCTAGCAAACTCACTTTCACAGCCAAATCTCCTTCCTCAGCAATTACCTTTGGCTTTAATTTATCCCACATGAATACCAAATAAAGTTCTATCCTTTGAATTTCACACAAAGCCACAATTGCAGATATCCCTCGATGTCAGCAGCCACTAGACTGCTGTCATTGTTGCTTTGTGTTTCCCCATCTGTGCCACAACCCCTAGACATGTAAATGTTGACAGTTCTCAGCAGCATCGATGCACCGTATCTCAAGGCTATCCCTCTCCATAGTTTAATTTCATCCTCCATTTCATCTTGTGCCTTAATAAAGAGCTGTTCATCTTATTTTCATGCGAATGATTTCACGCTCCGATAACTGAAGGGGGTCATGTAAAAAGTTTAATGTGGTTGTGTTCATAAGACAGGAACATAAGAACAGGAGTCTTTTGAGCCCAGAACACTTTTCAACATGATCCTGGCTAATCAAATATTTGAAATCCTTTTATTCACCCCTCCCCTTAATCTTGAACATCATTAATACTCAGAAACCCACCAATTTGTGCCGTAAACCACTCAAAGACTGAACTTCTATAGCCTTCTATGGTAGAGAATTCCGAAGATTCAGAAACTTCTGAGTAAAAGATTTCTCCTCATTTCGGTGGCATTTTCCTTATTTTTAATTTGTTCCCCTTAGTTCTAAACTTCTCAACCAGGGGAACCATCATACCAGTATCTACTCTAATTTTCAATGAGATCACCTTTCATTCTTCAAAACTCTCAATTTGCCAATCTGTCCTCAAAATCACAGACTACCAATACAAGAATGACTCATTTTTGCTATTTCCCATTTTCTCTGTTAGCTAAACATTAATCCATGCTAGTATATTACCTCTTACACATACTTTGATTTTTCTAACTAAAAACACCTTTGGCAGGCTTTATCAAAAGCCTTCTGAAAATCTATGTATACTACATCCATTGGCACTCCTTTAACAATTTTGTTTATAACATCTCTTAAAAAAATTCCAACAAGCTCATCAAACAGAATTCCTCACTTGCAGATCAATCTGACTCGGCCAAAGCAGATAATTAACGTTCAATGTCTTCTAATCATATTCTTTATAGCAGGTTCTAGTATTTTCTGTACTGTTGTTGTAAGGATAACAGGTCTGTAGTTCCATATTTTCTCTCTTATTCCCTTTTAAAGGGTGGTATGTGCAAACTTCCAATCTTCAGCAATCATTCCAGTGGAATTTTGGAAAATAACCACTGATACATAGACTATCTCTACAGTCGCCTGCTTCAACACTCTGTGATGTGGACTATCAAGTCCCAAGGATTTATTAACTTTCAGCCCTATTAATTTCTGCACTTATAATCTTTCTTCTACAGTAAACTCCATGTATCCAGTTCCCAAGTATCCAAAATTCTCATGCAAATGACAACATTTTCAAATAATAGTAAATTTTATTACAAAGTTTATTCAAAATTGCAGATTTGAATCAGGCATGTCAAGTCCCAATGTACTTACATTCACCTGTACTTCTCATACCAATGACAGATTTGTAAAATCAGCACCACCATTCCCCATACATCCTGGATAACAGTGTTTACTGTAGTACTATTTCCTGCAACATTTCATTCTCCCTAGTGACTCAGAACTCTAGTTTGGAATTTCTTATATCAACTATAGTGAAAACAGACATAAAGTAATCATTTAGCTTTTCTGCCATTTCTCAATAACCTATCATAAGTTCTCTCATTCATTTTGGCCAAATATTTTCTTTTGTGGTGTTGATAGAATTGTTTTATGTTTATATGTTTTTGCATTCAAATTCCATTCTCCATTTCATTATGAATTTTTTGCCTTGTTTGCTGTATTCTAAAAACCTCTCAATCCTCACAATACTGCTGTTTCTGGCAACTCTACATGCCTTTACTTTTAATCTAATATAACTCTGATCTAAGATAATAAAATGTGAGGCTGGATGAACACAGCAGGCCAAGCAGCATCTCAGGAGCACAAAAGCTGACGTTTCGGGCCTAGACCCTTCATCAGAGAGGGGGATGGGGGGAGGGAACTGGAATAAATAGGGAGAGAGGGGGAGGCGGACCGAAGATGGAGAGTAAAGAAGATAGGTGGAGAAGGTGTGGGTGGGGAGGTAGGGAGGGGATAGGTCAGTCCAGGGAAGACGGACAGGTCAAGGAGGTGGGATGAGGTTAGTAGGTAGCTGGGGGTGCGGCTTGGGGTGGGAGGAAGGGATGGGTGAGAGGAAGAACCGGTTAGGGAGGCAGAGACAGGTTGGACTGGTTTTGGGATGCAGTGGGTGGGGGGGAAGAGCTGGGCTGGTTGTGTGGTGCAGTGGGGGGAGGGGATGAACTGGGCTGGTTTAGGGATGCAGTGGGGGAAGGGGAGATTTTGAAACTGGTGAAGTCCACATTGATACCATATGGCTGCAGGGTTCCCAGGCGGAATATGAGTTGCTGTTCCTGCAACCTTCGGGTGGCATCATTGTGGCAGTGCAGGAGGCCCATGATGGACATGTCATCAAGAGAATGGGAGGGGGAGTGGAAATGGTTTGCGACTGGGAGGTGCAGTTGTTTGTTGCGAACTGAGCGGAGGTGTTCTGCAAAGCGATCCCCAAGCCTCCGCTTGGTTTCCCCAATGTAGAGGAAGCCGCACCGGCTACAGTGGATGCAGTATACCACATTGGCAGATGTGCAGGTGAACCTCTGCTTAATGTGGAATGTCATCTTGGGGCCTGGGATGGGGGTGAGGGAGGAGGTGTGGGGACAAGTGTAGCATTTCCTGCGGTTGCAGGGGAAGGTGCCGGGTGTGGTGGGGTTGGAGGGCAGTGTGGAGCGAACAAGGGAGTCACGGAGAGAGTGGTCTCTCCGGAAAGCAGACAGGGGTGGGGATGGAAAAATGTCTTGGGTGGTGGGGTCGGATTGTAAATGGCGGAAGTGTCGGAGGATAATGCGTTGTATCCGGAGGTTGGTAGGGTGGTGTGTGAGAACGAGGGGGATCCTCTTGGGGCGGTTGTGGCGGGGGCGGGGTGTGAGGGATGTGTCGCGGGAAATGCGGGAGACGCGGTCAAGGGCGTTCTCAATCACCGTGGGGGGGAAGTTGCGGTCCTTAAAGAACTTGGACATCTGGGATGTGCGGGAGTGGAATGTCTTATCGTGGGAGCAGATGCGGCGGAGGCGGAGGAATTGGGAATAATGCTACACTTGTCCCCACACCTCCTCCCTCACCCCCATCCCAGGCCCCAAGATGACATTCCACATTAAGCAGAGGTTCACCTGCACATCTGCCAATGTGGTATACTGCATCCACTGTAGCCGGTGCGGCTTCCTCTACATTGGGGAAACCAAGCGGAGGCTTGGGGACCGCTTTGCAGAACACCTCCGCTCAGTTCGCAACAAACAACTGCACCTCCCAGTCGCAAACCATTTCCACTCCCCCTCCCATTCTCTTGATGACATGTCCATCATGGGCCTCCTGCACTGCCACAATGATGCCACCCGAAGGTTGCAGGAACAGCAACTCATATTCCGCCTGGGAACCCTGCAGCCATATGGTATCAATGTGGACTTCACCAGTTTCAAAATCTCCCCTTCCCCCACTGCATCCCTAAACCAGCCCAGTTCATCCCCTCCCCCCACTGCACCACACAACCAGCCCAGCTCTTCCCCCCCACCCACTGCATCCCAAAACCAGTCCAACCTGTCTCTGCCTCCCTAACCGGTTCTTCCTCTCACCCATCCCTTCCTCCCACCCCAAGCCGCACCCCCAGCTACCTACTAACCTCATCCCACCTCCTTGACCTGTCCGTCTTCCCTGGACTGACCTATCCCCTCCCTACCTCCCCACCCACACCTTCTCCACCTATCTTCTTTACTCTCCATCTTCGGTCCGCCTCCCCCTCTCTCCCTATTTATTCCAGTTCCCTCCCCCCATCCCCCTCTCTGATGAAGGGTCTAGGCCCGAAACGTCAGCTTTTGTGCTCCTGAGATGCTGCTTGGCCTGCTGTGTTCATCCAGCCTCACATTTTATTATCTTGGAATCTCCAGCATCTGCAGTTCCCATTATCTCTGATAACTCTGATCTACCTTTGTTAGCTAATTGGTTGACTGAGTTTTGAGTTTTTGCATTTTGAACATGGTAAGTCATGCAATAGTTCATTAAGAATATCCATTGTGTATATACAGTCACTCTTTTTAATTGATTTTCCCAATCCACCTCAACTAATTTATGCCTCATGCTTTCATAATTTCCACTATTCAAATTTAAAACCCTTGCTTGAGATTGAACTACCTCACTTTCAAACATCGTGTACAATTGTATCATATCATGGCCACTTGCCCTGGTATATTGGAATTATAGAATCCTACAGTGTGGAAGCAGGCTATTCAGCCCATCAAGTCCATACTGCCCCTCTGAGAAGCATCCCATTCAGACCCATTCTCTGCCACCCTATACCTGTAACCCTACATCTTGCATGGATAATCCACCTAACCTACACATCACTGGACACAATGGACAATTTAGCACGGGTAATCCACCTAACCTGGATATCTTTGAGAGGAAACCAACACAGACAGCCACCAAAGGCTGGAATTGAACTTGGGATTCTGGCACTGTGAAGCTGCAGTGCCAACCATTGAGCCAGCCTTGCTAATGAGATCATTAATTCGTCCTTTCTCATTCCATTGTGCTAGATCTAAAATAGTAAGACATGTAATTGGCTTCTTGACATATTTCTTCTGAAAACAGTCCCCTACATGCTCTAGAAACTCATTCTCCATAGTTTTAGTGCTCAATTTGGTTACTCAGATATGCAGATTGAAGTCATCTATTATAACTGTGTTACCCACGTTATAAACTTCTTTCATTTCCTAATTACCTCAGACTACCATGCCCCACACTGCCACTACTATTTAGTAGCATATACGTAATTCCAATCAATGTTTACTACCCTTTGCTGTCTCTTAGCTACACCCGAAGAGGTCTGGTGATTGTTCTTCTGATGTGAGATCCTCTGTTTTTAATGTACCAATCCTAACTCTTAATATCAGTGCAATTCCACATCCTTTTCCTTCCTTTCTCTCCTGACTAAACATCAAATGTATTTTTTAATATTCAGTTACCAGAGCACATTGTGTCTGTAATAGCAATTAGATCACACCCATATATCCCTGCTGGAGCTTTTAGATTACCTATCTTTTTGCAAATGTTGTGTGCTTTCAGGTAGCGCGCCCTTAACTTTGTCATTTTTGGCATTGTTGTGACATATGATTTCAAAGCATACTTTGCTCAGCATTGTTTCTCCTGTTTTCTAGGCTCCTTAACATGCTTTCAACTTCCTGTAACCACCTTTACTATTTGCCAATTTAGGTTATCCCTCAGATACCCATCCACCTGACAAGTTATTTTAAGCACGCCCCAAAAGTATCAGCAAAATTCCCTGTGAGATATCAGTCCCAGTCCAAATAATGCGTAACCCATCTAGCTTATACAAGTTTCTTCTGCCCCAGAACTAGATCTAATTCCTCAGTAATCTTGTGGCCTTTCTCATACACCAGCTTTCCAGCCACATAGTCAATCAATCAATCAATCCTTCTGTTCTTAAAATCATGAACAGAGGAGATTTGGAATAGTTCCGAGATTATAGTACTTGAAGTCTTGCTTTTTATTTTCCTTTTATTATTTTCCTTCAAGGCCTCATCCCTCTTCCTACCAATGCTGTGGTACCAATGAAACATGGCACCGCAGTTACTCTTTGTTCATGTAGGCCTCTTGAACCATGCCATTTTTCCTTTCCTACTCTCCTCTCACTCTGAGCTTAGAAAAGGTGGACGCTGGGAAGTTGTTTCCGTTAGGCGGGGAGACTAGGACCCGTGGGCACAGCCTTAGAATTAGAGGGGGTAAATTTAAAATGGAAATGAGACGACATTTCTTCAGCCAGAGAGTGGTGGCTTGTGGAATTCATTGCCACAGAGTGCAGTGGAGGCCGGGACGTTGGATACCTTCAAGGGAGAGATTGACAAATTCTTGATCTCACAAGGAATCAAGGGCTATGGGGAGAGTGCAGGGAAGTGGAGTTGAAATGTCCATCAGCCATGATTTAAATGGTGGAGTGGACTCGATGGGCCAAATGGCTTCCACTCCTATGTCTTATGATCTTATGGTCTTATGAAGACTCTATTTATTCAGTACATCTTAATAAAAGCTCCTCTTTTCCCTCTCTGGCCTGGATTGCTATTTTGACACAAATTCTCAGATACTCAGTCTACCTGTGTTTCATTCCAACTAAGTCTCCCTCCTTCATTGAGCTTATTTTCTCACGGTAATCGAGAAATGATAAGAGATCATGTAATGACTAGATGGTTTGCTCAAGCAAACACATGTAGAAGTGAAGCATCAGCCTGTGAATAGTTTATCATGTTCAAATAAAAGGTGATCTCCGACTTGGTATTACAAAAACTCCAAGAATATTTACTCCTTTCCCCATCCCAACCAATGGGCGAATCGTATCACACAAGAAGAGCAGCCAGTGATTGAGCAGCAGGTGGAATGTAATACCAAGAGAAGAAAAAGGAATCGAGAATCATTGCTGTTCTCTGAATGCGTCAAACAAGTTGTAAGCCCAAAAAGGCTGAACTGGTGATGCAGATTTACAAGGCATCACACCACAGTGGGATTAGCTACAAAGCCTAGTTAGGAGCACATGAGCACTCTTTTCTTTCCAATCCAGATGAGCTCTTACACACAACCATCAAATTGGAGTTGGAACGGGAGATAAAGCACTCCACCTACTATGGTGCCCACTTCTCTCTAAACATGTCAAAAGTATTGGTGGAGACTGCATGCTCCCACTCCAAGGTGACCCAGGCATGATCATAGCTGTGGAATATGGCAGATAGTCAGTAAGTATGAACTTCTTTACTACTTGCATCTGTTATTGGCCAACGTGGCCAGCCCCAGGCTGTACTTTTTCTCAAATCACCTGTTCAGAGAAGCTGTTACAAACCTCTGGAGCAGGAAGGACTTGAACCTAGGCCTGCCTGGCCCAAAAGTAGGGAGACAATCACTGTGTCACTAGACCCTAAGGTCAGCACTGCTTTTTTATATCCAGGGATACTCCTATACACAACTGAAAGTGTTTACCCCCAGCCCCATCACTAAATCACCCATGTTTCTCTCTTCATCTATCAACCATCACTGGTAAGGTCAGTTTTCTTCTGTACGCAATAGAATGCTCTGTAGGTGATATCCTTTTTTAGATGAGGTATGGATGACGAAACAGCTGTATATGACAGTGCTGTTAAAGCATACAGTGAATACTTCAGTTTCAGAATAAAAAAAAGTTGTGGATGAAATGCATACAGCTTGTTGTTTCATGTTTCAATAATTTACCCCAGCAGGCAGAAAATTGTCAAAATGTGAATTTAAGTGAATAATTAATCAAAACCAAATTGTGGATTAGAAGTCTTTGATGACATATTGCCAGATTTCTGCTGTCAAGGGTTGATTTGATATTGTCAAAGGTTGGCCAGATGGTTAGGTCAGTGGTTGGTAGGAAATGGACTGTACTGTAATTTATGATGATGGGGAGACTTATTGGCAAAAACATATACACCTCTTTGCATATCATTAAGGTCCAGAATAAAAGTGTAGCTGAACAAAAACGAGGGAAATGCAAAGAAGGTGCAGCAGCTACTGTAACCCAGATCTATTGATGTGTTGGATAAAGTCAGCAACAAAACATCAATAATTCCACAAAAATACCTAAGAGTGACATTTTTTGTAAAAATAGGTCATTTAAAAGCATTGTTTCACAGCAAGGAGTTTACATTTCAGCACACAAAAACAGCACTGCAGAATTCAGCAAAATCCAAGAATTTGAAAATTATCGATGATATATGATTGTTCCGTACCTGGGTGAAATTAAAGGATCAGCCAGAAATTTGTTGGAGTACAGATTTAGTCAACAGATCTAAAACATGTCTTACAGTGTGTACTGGAGCTGCCATGTCTCCACAGCTGACCAGTGAAGAAACAACACAGGTTGCTGGTGCTCAGAGAACTGCCAGAGACAAAGCACCTGATCAGCCTCAGGAAAAGGAGGACCCCATTGTGTTGGCATTTCAGAACTTTGTAGAAATGCATAAGCAGACATAGGAACAACAGCCAGGTTTCTTACAGGCACTGGAGAAAGGCACTTTTTAAAGACTGGAAGGCTCAACAAAACTGACTGTACCATGCTGACTCTGGCATGTGGACATCTGGCTGCCTTCATGGACCGTTTGGCAACTGTCAGGGTCTTGCACACTCAGTGTGTGCTGGATATATGCATGAAACTGCACTTCATTGTTCTATCCATTGAAAAGCAAGATAACAGGGTGAGGGACCTTAAGCCCACTCCAGGTGCCCTTTTCATCAAAAGGAGACAGAACTGCATACAGTTCTGGTCGCCACATTACCAAAAGGATGTGGATGCTTTGGAGAGGGTGCAGAGGAGGTTCACCAGGCTGTTGCCTGGTATGGAGGGTGCTAGCTATGAAGAGAGGTTGAGTAGATTAGGATTATTTTCATTAGAAAGACAGAGATTGAGGGGGGACCTGATTGAGGTCTACAAAACCATGAGGGGTATAGACAGGGTGGATAGCAAGAAGCTTTTTCCCAGAGTGGGGGACTCAATTATTAGGGGTCATGAGTTCAAAGTGAGAGGAGGAACGTTTAAGGGAGATATGCGTGGAAAGCTCTTTACGCAGAGCGTGGTGGGTGCCTGGAACGCATTGCCAGCGGAGGTGGTATTTGCAGACACGAAAGTGTCTTTTAAGATGTATCTGGACACGTACATGGATGGGCAGGGAGCAAAGGGACACAGACCCTTAGAAAGTAGATGACAGGTTTAAACAGAGGATCTCGATCGGCGCAGGCTTGGAGGGCCGAAGGGCCTATTCCTGTGCTGTAATTTTCTTTGTTCTTTGTTCTTTGTAATGGTGCTACTAGGCACCTAACTGAAGAAGAGACCACATACAGGTTCCTTAGAAGCCTCTTCTCAGGACTGTCACATTGTTTCACCTACTCTTTACCTGCCTTCCTCCCCCCTTTGAAGTTCAAGGCAAGTAGTGGAAACCTGCCACTGGGAAGGACATACTCTTCATTTTTGGGTGCATTAGCCACAACTTCTCATCAGTGTCACCCAACCAACATGCCAAGCCTACCAGGCTCCCATTAACAATTACTTTGTTAAGAAGGAAATGTCAGAATTTTGGCCAATGACAGTGCAATGCCGGTAATATAGTTCCAAGTTACAGACTTGGAAAGAGACCTGTAGACGATGGTGTTCCCATATATCTGCTACTCTATTCTTTTAGGTGATTGGGATCACAGTTTTGGAAAGTGTTCTTGTGGGAGCCTGAGTGAGTTGCGCAGTGCATCTTGCAGTCATACACTGCTGTCACTGTTTGTTGGGATGAAAGGAGGAAAGCTTGAAAGTGGTTTATAGAGTTTGAATTAAACCACTTTATCCTGTATGGTATCAAGCTTGTTGAATGTTATTAGATCTGCACCAATCTGGCCAAGTGAACTTGAATCTTGCAGATGATGGGCAAGCATTAGGGAACAGGTAGGTGAGTTACTTGCCACATAACTTCATGCCTCTGACCTGTTCTTGGTGTCACAGAATCTATATGGGCTTGTGCAACTTTGTTTCTGATCAATAGTAATCAGTATATTCTTTCTTCTGCATGGGCCTCCATACTGAAATGGAAATCCTGTTTACTCACCGTGATTGGCTTTAGCCTACATGTAAGACTAAAGCACAATGGCACGCAAAAACAGTTTTGAGGAATTTTTGCCTTCCCAGTTGAGCAGCTTAGGCCAAATCCTATTGGAGTTAAAAAAAAGACGTGATCTCATTGAATCACAAGAGATTCTGAGGGAGTTTGACAGAGTAGAGAATTATTTCATTATCTAGAACTAGAGCATACAGTTTCAAAATTTCTTCTCTCAGTCATTAGAATAACAGAATCACACAATTGTTACAACAAGTAATAAAGCCACTTGATCCAATTGCACCACCTCTTTGAATGAATAATTCACTTCATGCCATTCTCCTGTCTTTTCCTTGTAACTCTACGTACTGTTTCTTTACAGTTAACTATCTATTCCGTAAGAGAGTATGATGACCTAGAGGTATTATCACCAGACTACTAATCCAGAGACCTAGGTAAAATCCTGGGGACCCGGGTTTGAACCCCACCAAGGCAGGTGGTGGAACTTGAATTCAATAAAAAAATGTGCGGAAACAACCATTGTCGATTATTAGAAAAACCTTCTGGTTCACTAATGTCCTTGAGGGAAGGACACTACCATCCTTACCTTGTTTGGCTTACCTGTGACTCCAGACGCACAGCAATGTGGTTGACTCTTAAACTGTTGGGCACGGATAATAATTGATGGTTCAACTAGCGATGTCGTCATCCTGTGAATAATAAGAAGAATGAATAATCCCCTTTTGGAACTTTCATCAGGGTGACAATGATCAATTCCTTCTCAAGTCGATCCTTCTGTGCATTGAAAAGTAAAATCTGTGCATCCAAGAAGAAGATTTTGTGCCGCATTAGAGTGGTGGAGCTTGGAATAGTATAGATATTATATGTTTTCTTGATGTCTTCAAGGAAGGAGATGTTTCCGGCACCCCATGAAAGCAGCAGATTTGTCATGACCACCTCTGCTATTTGTCATATATTCCAGAAGATGGCCCTTAGTGAATATTTACAGGTGTGACACTATAGAGTATTCTTTTCAGAACAAGATCAGTGATAGCTGTAGCAAGGTTCTTAAAAAAGACAGTATCACAACAGCCAACTGACCATGTGAATGCTGACAGCCAACATGTGCATTAACTTGATATCTTCCAAGTGCAAATTGCCAGAGGTCAGGGTTTCCATTTCCTTTTATAGGATAAAAGGAGTTTTTAACATGATGCTACTTGTAGTTATGCTGGGGTAACCTATACTCTGGTAATTAATGGACAATGTCATCAGTGATGTCATGGTGAAATGAGATCAAATGGAACTGGGATCCAAGTGTGTAGGGTCTCAGACATGCCTTCTCCTACGTATAGTATTATGCCCAATAAAGGTTGATATTCACTTATCTGAATGCGGACTACCTTCCACTAACAATCTAGGCCCAATTTCGCTATGAGCCTATTTTATGTACATATCCTGGCTCTGGCAGCTGGTCACTTCACCTCTTTAGAGCATGTTAATAATGGGAACATAGGAACAACAGTGCAAATACAATACATGTTCTGCTTGTCAGGCAGGATTAAAATTGAGCCTTGTTTTAGCATCTGCAACAAATGCAAAACCTAATATTTGCTTTTTGTTTCCAGATCTTTCATGTATCTTCCAAACAAGACATCCAAGTAATAATCACGTTTTTTCTTAATAATCACATTCTAATAATCACTTCTCTTTCTAAACTTAAATATTTTACACCCAAATAAGAGCAAATGTAAATGCTGAAGATCTAAAACAAATAAATCTAAAACTGCTGGAAGCTGGGTAGAACAATTGTCAGATTCAAAACGTTAATTCTGTTTCTCTCCCAGCAGATGTTGCCAGACCTTGCTGAATTTCTCCAGCACTTTGTTTTTATATCAAATATTGTCCATTTGTTGTAAATGAGTGCATTTGGTGTGATAACTCATGCATTCAGAGAAACGACACGTGTCTGAGTTTCATAGTGGCCATACTAGTTATAAGCAGTTGAGGAGCAGTAGAACAACTCCCCCCCACTTCTCTCACTCCTTATGTGATAACAACATTTAATTATAAAGAGCGTACTTGCCAATTCAATGAGTTTTAACTGTTTAAGTGCTGTGACTGTAAAAGACACGTGCATACAGGTTTCTATAAAAGGAAACAAAATTATATTTATTATAATTACGAGCTGATCTAAACAAAATAATAAAAAAGCCTTGAATCTAAAGTGTTCAAGTGCTCACATACAGATGCGCATGCGTACACACACACACACACACACACACACACACACACACACACACACACACACACACACACACACCTTACAAAGTATGAGGAGAGATTAAGCAGCTTTTTTTAAGTGTCCAATAAAAATTGAATAGTATCCAAATCTTGTGGATTAATGGAAGATTTCAGACTGTGCTCAGTAGTTTCTGGATTTAATATTGTGATGAGTTAAAGATGTGGACAAACAATTTATCTTTTTCTTCTAGAAACAGCAGCTGCTGTATTGCTTCTTACAACACTTGTATGGTGATATGTGGATGGTCAAATAAAAGACAGGGCTCAAGCTTACAATGTGGGTTGAGACAGTCCCTTCATCTATTCTATGGCCTTGACGAAAGCAGATTCTTCAAGAAGGGGTAATTAGTTCACTCATCAAATGATTCCCTGTTACCAACTGACCAGTTATACAAATATGGCCACAGCAAGCTGCTTCTAGGTCCATGATTTGAACATGACTAGATTGTGGCTGGGTGAGTTGTTTTTTTCATCAGTATTCATTGTTCAAAGTGATTACGTTTAATACTTCTTCCCAATCTAGTACTCGGACATGCGTCTTTTCTCTGAATGCATGAGCTGTCAAACCAAATGCACTCATTTACAACAAATGGACAATATTTGATATAAAAACAAAGTGCTGGAGAAATTCAGCAGGTCTGGCAACATCTGCTGGGAGAGAAACAGAAATAAAAGATGGCCCATTCACACTCCTCCAATGTGATTGACTCTAATAAGCTTTTCTACATAAACTGACTCCATTTTAATTACTTTACAATTTGTGAAGTACAACAACGCAAATGTTCAGCCATCTTAGCAGCTGTTGTTTTGAATCAGTTTCTAAAAGAACGCTGCTATTCAATGTTTTTAAAACACAACCAGTGGTTTTCATCAATGAGTACATAAAATAAATTTCAGTATAAAGCATGGATATATTACACAGTCATAAGCTCCATAGTCAAGCACAACTTAATACAGTTTAGTTGCACCTCAGTGTGAAACAAGACCATAAGACCTTAAGACATAGCATTCGAAGTAAGGCCATTTGGCCCATCGAGTCCACTCCACCATTTAAATCATGGCAGATGGGCATTTCAACTCCACTTCCCTGCACTCTCCCTGTAGCCCTTAATTCCTTGTGAGATCAAGAATTTGTCAATCTCTGCCTCGAAGGCATCTAACATCCCAGCCTCCACTGCACTCCATGGCAATGAATTCCACAAGCCCACCACTCTCTGGCTGAAGAAATGGCATCTCATTTCCATTTTAAATTTACCCCCTCTAATTTTAAGGCTGTGTCCACGGGTCCTACTCTCCCCGCCTAACGGAAACAACTTCCCAGCGTCCACCCCTTCTAAGCCATACATTATCTTGTAAGTTTCTATTAGATCTCCCCTCAACCTTCTAAACTCTAATGAGTACAATCCCAGGATCCTTAGCCGTTCATCATATGTTAAACCTACCATTCCAGGGATCATCCGTGTGAATCTCCGCTGGACATGCTCCAGGGCTAGTATGTCCTTCCTGAGGTGTGTGGCCCAAAATTGGACGCAGTATTCTAAATGGGGCCTAACTAGAGCTTTATAAAGTCTCAGAAGCACATCACTGCTTTTACATTCCAACCCTCTTGAGATTAACGACAACATTACATTCGCTTTCTTAATTATAGACTCTACCTGTAAGTTAACTTTTAGAGAATCCTGGAACACCCTCCCAGATCCCTTTGTACTTCTGCTTTATGAATTTTCTCACCATTTAGAAAATAGTCCATGCCTGTATTCTTTCGTCCAAAGTGCAAAACCTCACTTTTGCTCACATTGAATTTCAACAGCCATTTCCTGGACCACTATCCTATACTGTCTAAATCTTTCTGCAGTTTCCCCACCTCCTCAGTACTACCTGCCTGTCCACCTATCTTCGTATCATTGGCAAACTTCACCAGAATGCCCCCAGTCCCTTCATCCAGATCATTAATATATAAGGTGGACAGCTGCGGCCCCAACACTGAACCCTGCGAGACACCACGCGTCACCGGTTGCCATTCCGAAAAATAGCCTTTTATCCCAACTCTCTGCCTTCTGTCAGATAGCCAATCCTCAATCCAAGCCAGTAGCTCACCTCGAACACTATGGGCCCTCACCTTGCTCAGCAGCCTCCCGTGAGGCACCATATCAAAGACCTTTTTGAAGTCTGGATAGATAACATTTACTGTGTTTCCCTGGTCTAACATACTTGTTACCTCTTCAAAGAATCCTAACAGGTTTGTCAGGCACAACCTCCCCTTACTAAATCCATGCTGACTTGTTCTAATCTGACACTGCACTTCCAGGAATTTGGAAATCTCATCCTTGACTATGGATTCTAGAATTTTACCAACTACCGAGGTTAGGCTAATCAGCCTATAATTTTCCATCTTTTGCCTTGATCCTTTCTTAAACAAGGGGGTTACAACAGCAATTTTCCAATCATCTGGGACCTTCCCTGACTCCAGTGACTTTTGAAAGATCACAAACGAAGCCTCTGCTATTTCCTCAGCCACTTCCCTCAGAACTCTTGGATGTAGCCCATCGGAGCCAGGAGATTTATCAATTTTTAGATCCTTTAGCTTTTCATGCACTTTCTCTTTTGTAATGCCTACCGTACTCAACTCTGCCCCCGACTCTCCCTAATTGTTGGCATACTACTCATGTTTTCCACTGTGAAGACTGACGCAAAGTACTTATTAAGTTCTTCAGCTATTTCCTTATCTCCCATCACTAGCCTTCCAGCATCAATTTGGAACGGCCCAATGTCTACTTTTGCCTCTCATTTGTTTCTTATGTATTGAAGGAAGCTTTTACTATCGTTTCTCATATCTATATGAAATTATAATGGGTTTCATTTGTTGGACAAAACTATAATATCAACGTGGTTTAGAATACATGTGGCTCCTAGGAAAATAAATAAAATTATTATTGCTTCCTTTCATAAAAAAGGCACCTATTTACCAGTTTAATAAGTAATATCAAGCAATATCAGTTACCTGGGGAAGGAATTACTTTGTGAGGCTAAAATAGTAGTTAACAGTGGCAAATAAGTGGACAAAAAAAAGTCATCAAACCTGTAAAGTCAGTAAGTAGACAGAGGGCCAGGGAACTGGCAGATTTATGGCAGTGAAGGGAAGCCAAGAAATAATTTACCTCACAAAGGAGACTTTAGACCAAGATTTTGCCACCTTGTCAGTGCTGCCTTACAGCAGCTATGTGAAATACCATTTGAGACAAAGTAAAACTGCAGTGCTGTGGCTATGCATAACACGAGGAGGAAGTCATTCTACCATCTCAATTGAGCTTTCACCATGCTTGATGATAGGCGTATCAATGCTAACACTGGTACTTGATAGTGCCTCATGCATGTGTCCTCAACTTGGTCTCCAATTCCATGACCAAATTTCACCTCATATTAGGTTTCCAGATGACAACAGTTACCACCAGTCACCTTTTCAGATTTCAGGTAGCCAACAAAGCACTTCCTCCATGAAAACCATTATATAGGCACAACTCTTCAGCTGGTCAGACAGCATCTGAGGAGCAGGTAAGTCAATGTTTTGGGCCAAAACCCTTCATCAGGACTAGGGAGGGGAGCCCAGAGATAAATAGAGGGAAGTGGGTGGGACTGGGGACAGGGTACGTGGAGAGGTGATAAGTGGATGCAGGTAGGAGGTTATTGTGATCGGTCAGTGGGAAAGGTGGAGCAGATAGGTGAGTAGGAAGATGGACAGGTTAGATCTGGTCAGGAGGTGTAGGGCTAGACATGGGATAAGGCTGGGGGTGGAGGGAGTTTGAAGCTAGTGAAGTCAATGTTAAGGCCATTGGGCTGTAAGCTGCCAGTGCAAAATAACACGTACTGTTTTTCCAGTTTACGTTTGGCCTCATTCTGACATGGAGGATTTCAAGAATGGGCATGTTGTCAAGGGAGTGGATGAGGGAATTAAAATGGATGGCAACAAGAAGGTCAGGCTGGTTGTTGCATATAGAGTGCAGATGCTCCACAAACCAGTCCCCTAGCCTATGTTTGGTTTTCCAATATAGAGGCGGTCTCTCCTGTTTATCAAGGAAACTAAACGCAGGCTTGGGGAGTGGTTCGCAAAGCATCTGAACTCTGCATGCAACAACCAATTCAACCTTCCGGTTCCCATCTTTTTTAATTTCCTCCCCCACCCACTTCCCTGACGACATGTCCATCCTTGGCCTGCTCCACTATAAGAATGAAGGCAATCAAAAACTGGAGCAACACACCTTCATCTCATTAGGCTGTAGCCCTCCTTGCCTGCACCCTTCGCCATCCATTCCACAATCAGGAAATGAGAAGAAGCCAGGGAATTTGCATTTCATTGGGCATTCTATTGTAAATGTGTAATGTGAAAGCTGATGGACTCCATTGTGGTTCATGGTTACTACATTTATAGCAAGTGTTGGTTGCTTGAAGAAATCTGTGTGAGAGTTGATGGCATGGATTCTGAGCTTCAAATGTTTCAGGGAGGGGAGATTTACGTGAACGCGATGTTTCAAGAGACAATCACATCCCTTAGATTAATTCCTTCTAATTCGGTCAGTGGTCAGGAACAGGAAGATGTGACTATGAGCAAGACAAATAGAGGAATTTAAGATGTAATGCTGAAGGAACATCAGCCCTTGAGCTTGTCTGACAGGTTTGAGATTCTTGCTTGAAGTATAGACAACAGTAGGGCTTAGAGGGAGGGTGAACAAACCTACCATAGCACCATGGTACAGGGTGTCATTCAAGACAGAGCAGAAAAGCTAAATCTGGTTGCAATCAGGGATAGTATAGGCAGGGGAATCAACACTGTTTTCTGTGGCCAGGATTGGCAGTCCTGGTGTCTGTGTTGCCTGCCTGTTTTTCACATTCAGGATATCTCATCCACTGCAGAGGAACTTGGAGTGAGAGAGGAAAGATTCATTTTTGTGGTTCATGTAGGAGCTAATAATATAAATAGAAAAAAGAAAGAGGTTCACTGTGGGAATATGAACAGCTAGGGGCTAAATTAAAAAGCAGAACCATATAAGTAATAATGTCCAGATTATGACCTGAGCCATGAGCTAACAGGTACAGGGTCAACAAAATTAAAGAGATAAATGTATAGCTTAAAGATTGGTGCTGAAGAAACAGGTACAAATTTATGGGACACTGGCAACAATACTGGGGAAGAAGGGAACAGTTCTGATGGGACATGGTCAACATGAATCATGCTGGGATCTGAGTCATGGTTTGTGGATTGGGCTTTAAAGTAAAAAGTGGGTGGATGGATTCAAATGTGTGGAACATTATAAAATCAAAAGACAAAGGAGAGGTGGGTTTAATGATTAGTGATCCAGGTGATTGTTACTGAAGAATAAAATGGACAGAATTTTTGAATGTCATATTGTACCAAGAAACCATAAAAGCGAAGGGAAATTCGACTATAGAACAAACTTAAATGCTTTGTCTCCTAATGCAAGAAGCATTTGAATTAAGATAGACAGACTGATGATGTAAATCAGAGTAAACTGAGGTCAAAAGAAATTGAATCTTCTTAAAGCGTGGACATTATTAAAGTTTCTAGAAAATGTATTAGGACAGTGTATGGAAAGGTCAGGAAACTAACTCCAGGCACAGCAAATAAGGGTAGAACTATCAGAGGTGGGACAGTCAATGCGGGATTCAGGATGTTGCACTTAAACACGCGCAGTCTATGAAACAAGGTAAATGATCTTGGAGCACAGATTGAAATTGAAGGATATGATGTTTTGACTACAAACATGTCAGGACTGGGAACTAAACGTTCAAGGTATAGAACCTATTAAAAGTACAAGCAAATGAGCAGAGAGGATGAGTTGCCTTGTTGGTAATAAATGAGTTTAAATTGACAGAAAGAAGTTATAAAAGTTGGAAGGCATGGAATCATATCACCAGACTCCATTCATACCAGAACAGTCAGCCTGAGAGCCTCTTGAAAGTAGCCTGAGACCCCATCATGATAACTTAGGTGAGCTGCCAGCATCTGTTGTACCTCAAAATATTGGTTCCACGCTTTGATGACTTTTAATTTCATTTATCTAGCTTGTCATCAAAGGCTATAAAGCACTTTTTCTGGGTTTGGGAGAGAGGAAGAGAACAGAAGGAGAACTATCAACTTGACCCTGCTGTTCCTCAGTCCTGATTTTAACAACAGTCTGAAGGTATGTTGTGTCTTTAGGACATAGAACATAGAACAGTACAGCACAGTACAGGTCCTTCAGCCAACAATATTGTGCTGACCTATTAGCTTACTAAGATCAATCTACCCTGCAGATCCTACATTTTACTATCTTCCATGTGCTTATTCAAGAGTTGCTTGAAAGTCTCTAAAGTATCTGAGCCCACTACCGCTGCTGGCAGTGCATTCCACATGCCCACCATTCTCTGTGTGATGATCTTACCTCTGACATCTCCTCTATACCTTCCTCCAATCACCTTAAAATTATGCCCCCTTGTGATAGTCATTTCAGCCCGGGGAAAAAGTCTGTGGCTATTCACTCTATCTATGCCTCTCATCATCTTGTAAACTTCTATCAAGTCACCTCTCACCCTTCTTTGCTCCAATGAAATAAGCCCTAGCTCCATCAACCTTTCCTCATAAGACCTGCCCTCCAGTCCAGGCAGCATCCTGGTAAATCTCCTCTGCACCCTCTTTAAAGCTTCCACATCTTTCCTATAATATGGTGACCAGAACTGAACATAATATTCGAAGTGTGGTCTAACCAGAGTTTTATAGAGTTGCAACATAACCTCATGGCTCTTAAACACAGCTCCTCTGCCAATGAAAGCCAACACACCATACACCTTTACAACCCTATCAACTTGGGTAGCACCTTTGAGGGATCTATGAATGTGGACCCCAAGACCCTTCTGTTCCTCCACACTGCTGAGAATCCTGCCATTAACCTTGTATTCTGCATTCAAATTTGAACTTCTAAAACAAATCACTTCGCACTTTTCTGAGTTGAATTCCATCTGCCACTTTTTTGGCCAGCTTTGCATCCTGTCAATGTTCTGTTGCAACCTACAACAGCCGTCCACGCTGTCCACAATTCCATCAACCTTTGTGTCATTGGCAAATTTACTAATCCACCCTTCCACTTCCTCATTCAAGTCATATATAAAGATCACAACGAGCAGAGGTCACAAAACAGATCCCTGCAGAACACCACTGGTCACCGAGCTCCAGGCTAAATACTTTCCATCCACTACTACCCACTGTCTTCTGTTGGACAGCCAGTTTTGTATCCAGACAGCCAAATTACCCTGAATCCCAAGCCTCTTTCCTTTTTGAATGAGCTTACCATGTGGAACCTTATCAAATGTCTTGCTGAAATCCATATACACCACGTCCACTGCTCTATCTTCTTCGACGTGTTTTATCACATTCACAAAAAATTCAATAAGGCTGTTGAGGCATGTCCTGCCCCTCACAAAGCCATGCTGACTATTTCTAATCAAACTGTGACAATAGACAATGGACAATAGACAATAGGTGCTGGAGTAGGCCATCCGGCCCTTCGAGCCAGCACCACCATTCATTATGATCATGGCTGATCATCCACAATCAGTATCCTGTTCCTGCCTTATCCCCATAACCCTTGATTCCACTATCTTTAAGAGCTCTGTCTATCTCTTTCTTGAAAGCATCCAGAGAGTTGGCCTCCACTGCCTTCTGGGGCAGAGCATTCCATATATCCACCACTCTCTGGGTGAAGAGGTTTTTCCTCAACTCTGTTCTAAATGGCCTACCCCTTATTTTTAAACTGTGTCCTCTGGTCCTGGACTCACCCATCAGCGGAAACATGCTTCTTGCCTCCACAGTGTCCAATCCCTTAATAATCTTATACGTCTCAATCAGATCCCCTCTCATCCTTCTAAACTCAAGAGCATACAAGCCCAGTCGCTCCAATCTTTCAACATATGATAGTCCCGCCATTCTGGGAATTGACCTTGTGAACCTACGCTGCACTCCCTCAATAGCAAGAATGTCCTTCCTCAAATTGGGAGACCAAAACTGCACACAATACTCCAGGTGCGGTCTCACCAGGGCCGTGTACAGCTGCCGAAGGACCTCTTTGCTCCTATACTCAATTCCTCTTGTGATGAAGGCCAGCATGCTATTAGCTTTCTTCACTGCCTGCTGTACCTGCATGCTTGCTTTCATTGACTGATATACAAGAACACCTAGATCTCGTTGTACTTCCCCTTTAACTTGGTTCCATTTAGATAGTAATCTGCCTTCCTGTTCTTGCCACCAAAGTGTGTAACCACACATTTATCCACATTAAACTGCATCTGCCATGCATCCGTCCAGTCACCTAGCCTGTCCAAGTCACCCTGTATTCTAATAACATCCTCCTCACATTTCACACTTTCACCCAACTTTGTGTCATCAGCAAATTTGCTAATATTACTTCTAATGCCTTTGTCTATATCATTAATATATCATAAACAGCTGCAGTCCCAGCACCGAACCTTATGGTACCCCACTAGTCACTGCCTGCCATTCCGAAAGGGACCCATTTATCACTACTCTTTGCTTCCTGTCAGCCAGCCAATTTTCAATCCAACTCAATATTTTGCCCCCAATACCATGTGCCCTAATTTTGTTCACCAATCTCCTGTGCGGGACTTTATCAAAGGCTTTCTGAAAGTCCAGGTACACTAGATCCACTGGCTCTCCCTTATCCATCTTCATAGATACATCCTCAAAAAATTCCAGAAGATTAGTCAAGCACGATTTCCCCTTTGTAAATCCATGCAGCCTCTGACCTATTCTATTACTGCTATCCAAATGAGTCGGAATTTCATCTTTTATAATTGACTCCAGCATCTTTCCCACCACTGACGTCAGGCTGACCGGTCTATAATTTCCTGTTTTCTCTCTCCCTCCTTTCTTGAAAAGTGGGACAACATTTGCCACCCTCCAATCCGCAGGAACTGATCCTGAATCTATAGAACCTTGGAAAATAATTACCAACGCGTCCACAATTTCTAGAGCCACTTCCTTAAGTACCCTGGGATGCAGACCATCAGGTCCTGGG
The DNA here is from genome assembly GCF_030684315.1 of Stegostoma tigrinum. Taxonomy (NCBI): domain Eukaryota; kingdom Metazoa; phylum Chordata; class Chondrichthyes; order Orectolobiformes; family Stegostomatidae; genus Stegostoma; species Stegostoma tigrinum. The sequence goes on from NC_081380.1 coordinate 14,830,423, forward strand.
GACTTATCAGCCTTCAGACCTAACAGTCTATCCAACACCATTTCCTGCCTAATATAAATACCCTTCAGTTCGTCCATTACCCTAGGTCCTTCAGCCACTACTGCATCTGGGAGATTGCTTGTGTCTTCCCTTGTGAAGACAGATCCAAAGTATCTATTCAACTCATCTGCCATTTCCTTGTTCCCCATAATAAATTCATCCGTTTCTGACTTCAAGGGCCCAATTTTAGTCGTAACCATTTTTTTTTCTTTTTACATACCTAAAAAAGCTTTTACTATTCTCCTTTATATTTTTGGACAGTTTTCCTTCATAGCTCATTTTTTCTCTGCGTATTGCCTTTTTGGTTATCCGCTGTTGCTCTTTAAAAGCTTCCCAGTCCTCCGGCTTCCCACTCATCTTTGCTATGTTATACTTCTCTCTTATTTTTATACAGTCCTTAACTTCCCTCGTCAGCCACAGCTGCCCCTGCTTCCCCTTAGGATCTTTCTTCCTCTTTGGTATGAACTGATCCTGCACCTTCTGCATTACATCCAGAAATACCTGCCATTGTGTTCCACTGCCATCCCTGCTCGGGTATTGTACCACTGAACTTTGGCCAGCTCCTCCCTCATAGCTCCATAGTTCCCTTTATTCAACTGCAATACTGACACTTCCGATTCTCCTTCTCCCTCTCAAACTGCAGATTAAAACTTATCATATTATGGTCACTACCTCCTAATGGCTCCTTTACTTTGAGGTCCCTGATCAAATCCGGTTCATTGCACAACACTAGATCCAGAATTGCCTCCTCCCTGGTAGGCTCCAGTACAAGCTGTTCTAAGAATCCATCTCGGAGGCACTCTACAAACTCCCTTTCTTGGGGTCCAGTACCATCCTGATTCTCCCAGTCTACCCGCATGTTGAAATCTCCCATAACAACTGTAGTGATACCTTTGTGACAGGCCAATTTCAACTCTTGATTCAACCTGCACCCTACCTCCTGATTACTGTTTGGGGGCCTGTGGATAACTCCCATTAGGGTCTTTCTACCTTTAGAATTTCTCAGCTCTATCCATACTGAGTCTACATCTCCTGACTCTATGTCCCCCCTCGCAAGGGACCAAATATCATTCCTCACCAACAGGGCTACCCCACCCCCTCTGCCCACCAGTCTGTCCTTTCGATAGCACGTATAGCCTTGAATATTCATTTCTCAGGCCCTGTCCACTTGAAGCCACGTCTCAGTTATAACTGTGCTTTTCCAAATAATCATAAGTACTCACTTTCAGAATCGTCTCTCATAATTTTCCCACCACAGAAGTAAGACTGACCAGTCTGTAATTTCCAGGATTATCCCTATTCCCTTTCTTGAACAAGGGAATGATATTTGCCACTTCCCAGTCTTCTAGTACTACTCCAGAGGACAGTGAGGATGCAAAGATCATTGCCAAAGGGGCAGTAATCTCTTCCCTCACTTCCCATAGAAATTTTGGATACGTTCCGTCTGGCCCAGGGGACTTATCAATCCTCCTGTTCTCTAAAAATTTCTAGCACATCCTCCTTCCTAGCATCAACCTGTTCAAGCACATCTGCCTGTTTCATGCTGCCCTCACAAATGTCAAGGTCCCTCTCACTGGTGAATACTGAAGCAAAGTATTCATTAAGGACCTCCTCTACTTCCTCTGACTCTGCATACAAGTTGCCTCCACTATTCCTGATTGGCCATACCCTCACTCTGAACATCCTTTCGTTCACTACATAAGTATAGAAAGTCTTGGTGTTTTCCTTGATCCTACCCACCAAGGTATTCTCATACCCCCTTCTCATTCTCCTAAGTTCACCCTTTCCGATCCTTGCTTCCTCAACTTTAAGTAAGCTTCCTTCTTCCTCTTGAATAGGTAATCCATATGTCTTGTCATCCAAGGTTCCTTCACCTTACCATCCTTTCCTTGCCTCAGTGGGACAAACCTATCCAGTACCTGGAACAACTGCTCCCTGAACAGCATCCACAGTTCTATCATGCATTTCCTGAGAACATCTGATCCCAATTGGTGCTCCATAGTTCTTGCCTAATAGCATTGTAACTTCTCCTCCCCCAATTAAATACTTTCCCATATCATCTGCTCCTATCCCTCACCATGACTATGGTATATGTCAGGAAGTTGTGATCACTGTCACTGAAGTACTCTCCCATTGAGAGATCTGACACCTGACCTGGTTCATTGCCAAGCACCAAATCCAATATGGCCTCCCCTCCAGTCGGCCTGTCTACATATTGAGTTAGAAATCCTTCCTGGACACACCTGACAAAATCTGCTCCATCCAAACTATTTGCACTTCGGAGGTTCCAAATTATATTAGGGAAGTTGAAGTTGCCTATGACAACAACCCCATTATTTCTGCACCTTTCCAAAATCTGCCTCCCAATCTGTTACTCAGTGTTTCTGTCACTACTGAGGGATCTACAAAAAACTCCCAATAACGTGGCTGCTCCCTTCCAGTTCCTGACTTCCACCCATACTGATTCAGTAGAGAAACCCACCTCCACGACCTCCCTTTCTGCAGCTGTTATGCCATCCCTGGTGAGCAATGCCACTCCCCAACCTCTTTTATCTCCCTCCCTATTTCTTTTGAAAAATCTATACCCCGGAACATCCAACAACCATTCCTGCCCCTGTGTTATCCAAGTCTCCATAATGGTCATGATATTGTAGTTCCAACTACTGATCCATGCTCTAAGTTTGCTAAAAATGAAAAGCTTAGTCAAAAATCTAGGAGTAAAATGTGTTCTAACGGGAAAATGAAAAGAACAGAGGTGGAAAGGTTTAGAGAGGAAATTCCACAGTTTGGAGCTTTGGCAGCTGAAAGCTAGTGATCCAATGGTGCTATGATTGAAATCCAGCACGTTCAAAAGGCTAGAATTGGTGGAACACAAAGGGCTGTAGGGCTGGAGGAAATTGCAGAATATTAAGGAGAGTGAGATCATGGAGGGAATTGAAAATAAGAATGTAAAATTTAAAGTTAAGCATTTTTTAACCAATGTTGGAGCCAATGTTGGTTAATAAACACAGGGGTGTTGGTTCAACAAAATATGGTGCAAGTTAGGGCAGAGGCAGCAGTGTACTGGATGGCCACAATTTTATGGAGAGCAGGAAAAATATTAGCCAGTATTTCAAAATTGTCAATCTTTCAACTAACAAAGACATGATGAAGTTTTAGCAGCAAATGAATTGAGGCTGAGTTGGCTGATGTTACAAAGGTAGAAATAAGCAGTAAATTGATAGCATCGATATGCGGCTGAAAGTTCAACTCAGAGCCAAATATGACGCTAAGGTTGTAAAAGGCTTGGTTCACCAGCAGGCAGTCATCAAAGAGAAGAAAATAATTAAGTAAACGAAGAACATACATTTCTGATGGAGCCTTTCAACGATCATCTTAAGGAGCAGTGGTTAGGCTGCAAGTTGACCAAATAATCCAAAAAGCAGTGAGCCCTCACACCAGATATTGAGAAACTAGGAGGTACATTTGAACGAATGCATTTGCACAGTTTGCCAATCAACATTGGCTTTTAAAATCGCAGATGCTCATCTGAAATCCACCGCTCTCATCTTTTTTTATCTGCAGTCTTCCCTTGTTACAGGTGGACATTTATTTATAAAGGTCAATTTTGTAATGCATACTCAATCCTTTATTTGTGTCTTCTGCACCATGAGAGTTTTACCTGTTTGGCCCTGGAGAAATTTATCCTGTCTGAAACAAGCGCAGAGAATGCTGGAAAAGTTCAACAGATCGAGCAGCATCTGTAGATAGAAAAGAGAGTAAATGTTTTGAGTCCAGTATGTCTTTTATCCAGAATGTAGCATTTTCTGCGTTTATTTCAGAAAACAGTATTGCGGAAAGGAGGCTATGAGGTTAATTTGTAATTTGTAAGATGAGAAGTGAAAATTACAATAAAGTGCTCAATTAAAGTATGTAGGCCAGACTTTACCAACCCTTTGATAATGTCAGAGAGGCACAAAACCCTTGGAAAATGGTTTAGGAATTCATCAAAGGCTGTACCCAATGTTTTCCCATGCCATGTAATTTTTTTTAGTTTTAGTAAAGTTACCAGAATAGTTGTCAATTGAAATAAATCAATTAATGGTCGATTAAGGACCACTTGCATCTCTATAAGCATTTCTTTGCACTGAATAGCCAACCGTTGACTGAAGAGGCTGCCTGTGAAACTTGGCAGACTTCAACATGTTCTATTTGTTGAAAAGGGTGTTCCATTCTTTGGCACTTCCTGGCTCACATAAAAGCAAATTGGTGGCAAATTGCAATGCAATGTAACAGCAATGCTGCCAGTATCTCCCAAACCAGTTAGCCTGCCTCCTTTCCCCAACCATCAGGGTCTACTTGCTCATATCCATGTAAGTCTCAGAAATGGCCACCACCACTGCCATGTGACACTGCTTTGGCTGCTGAACTGCCAATCATCTAATTAAGCCAGAATTCTGATTGGGGCCGACAACGTGGGACAGCTGCACAATGTCAATTATTCGACCACTACTGGATATATACTTTCCTGGCCAAAGCAAAATCACCTTCCACTCTGTGTTCCAGCAGCACAACATCCAACTCGTGGTATTATTCTGACGGAAGGCATTGAGGTTGAAGCCATGCATATGGATTTTCAAAAACATATATAATTACCACATATTGGGCTTGTTGGCAAAATTGAGATCCATAGGATAAATGAGCAAGTGGCAAGATGGTACAAAATTGGTTAAGGAAGACAAATCAATGTGTTGTGCTGTACAGCTATTGTTCAGGATGAAAAAAGATGTACAATGGCAATGTCTAAGGTTCAGTCATAGGATAACTTCAATTATTAGTATACTTTATTGATTTGGATTTGAAGTCATATTTTGAAATTTGAAGATGACACAAAAGCATTGTAAACAACAAGAAAGGTTTTAATTGATTTCAAGAGATCAAGAGACAAGATGATGGAATTCCCACACATGTAACAAAAAAAGTACAGACATTGCAAGATCATACATTTTGGGATTATGATTGAGGAGAAAAGAAATGGACAATGTGAATTAAATAGCATTTATTTAAACTATACAAAAGCAGGGAGATCAAGGATGTTTGTACACAAATGTTCAGACACTGAGTTTCTCGGGAAGATGGATTTCTGTTGCAGTTAAGCTGTGGTTGTTATTCGTAGAACAGAGAAGTCAAACAGTAGATTTGATACAGGTGTTTAAAATCAAGGTTTAATAAAGATAAAATAGCTACATAAAGAGTAATGCAGACACACTACTTCAATAACAGAAAGGTAGTTAACCAGAAGGCAAAAATCTAAAGAACTAAAAGCAACTTAATAAAAGTTAACTATTTACAACACAAGTAGGTTAGAATGCCGTGACAGATAGGATGATGGAAATAGATTCACTGGTAACTTTCTAATAAGATTTGGATCATTCTTGAAAAAGAAATAAACTACTGGGAACTGAGGAGAGATTGGGAGCAACTGGATTGTTCCTTGAAAGAAAACAGTACAAACTATGATAAATGGCATCCTTCTGCGTTTTAATATTTTAATTTTATGTTGCATTATATCACTGCATAAGAGGAGCATATCAGAATATTGTAGTGAAGAGTATATTAGAACAAATTAATAAATATGTGGAGTACTTCAGTGTTGCATTGAAAGTGTAGTGTGACTCGGGCTAACATGTTGATGAGCATGCAAATGTAAGAGACTATTGTAATGGGGAATGTGGAAATTACAGTGTCAGACAATATTGCAATGGGGACTGTAGAATATATAAGCAAATGTTATACCAAGGAAGTGGATATATCATTGCACAGAATCCATCTCAAAACATTCAAGGCAAAATTGAGAGAAGCAGTAAGATCCTGTTCACAGGACTATGAACAAATAGTGGTTAGCTTCCAAGAGCACATAATTGAAACAATATGCCCAAGAGTCCAAATTCTCACTCATGTTCATATGTGAGACTGAAACATTTTCAGGGACTAAGTATTATGTTGTCCTATTATTTCATTTTCTTTTCAGACTTGGTCCAAAAGTGAAATAAACCTCAGCCAAAAAACTTTTCAATGTAGCCAAGAAAGCCTGAAAAATCTGTACACTAGACATTTGCAGTCACAGTGGTCCAATTCAGTAATTATACAACTTCATCTAATTTTTCACCTTTAAGAAGTCTGTCTCCCATGACAGTCTAGTTTTATACAGTTGAGTCGTATTGTTGCCAGCTCTGACCTCAATGCCATGTCATTTCAAAAGGCTAGGTAGCAGCATTTAGTAGAGAGACAGTCAGCTATCGATGAATCAGAAATCGTTTTGAATTCAGTAAGTTGAGATTGTTTCTGGGATGTTCAAACTGAACAAATTTTTAAAAAATGTTTCAGATTTTGCCATTAGAAGGGAGAAAGTGGGTTTGACATTTATTATGATTATTGCTGCCCAGAGAATTCTCAGACTTTTGAATGTTAATTTTTGAACCTTGAGTTTTCAGTCAGTCAATGCTGACCGCATTAATATTGACGGTGATGATTTCTGAGGCTTAATCCTTTTAAGATTTTTTTAGTTGTATCTTCTGATCCAAGCTGAAGAATTGAAAGGTAGGTATAGCCATCGCTAGACAAGATCATTGGTCACAAGATGAGAGATAAGAAATGAGAACATATTTCCTTTTTAAATAGTAGCTACTGTCATCAGGTAAGTTCTTAAAAGTCCAAGTATTTCAGTGAGTGAGTTGGCAAATGGATGAATAATGGAATGCATGTGTGGTTGAATGACTGATTGAAGTGAAGTTGCGAATAAAGAACATGCTTATGTTTGGTTTCATAGCTAATTAGCCTGTTATAGATTGCCAGCCTGATGCCATCGATTATAGCTTGATGGGTGACATCCAAATTAACCTCTTACCATCTGCCACAGACATATTAGAAGAGCCCACAAGCTCACCACCTCCTAGGTGAAAACATTTCTCCTCATCTTAGTCCCAAATGGACTATACCTTGTCTTTAACCCATGATCCCTGGTTTTGGGCACCCCAGTCATGGTGGTATTTATCATATTGTGTTTACCATAGATAACAAAGTATAGAGCTGGATGAACACAGCAGGCCAAGCAGCATCTTAGGAGCACAAAATCTGACATTTTGGGCCTAGACCCTGAAGGCTTGGACCCACCAGCTTAGCACAGTTCTCTATATGGTGGGACCTGGAGGACTCCAACAAGAAGGGCAACGGAATGCTTCCACATGGACCTTTCACAAAGGAACTTTATTCCAACGTAAGCAGCACAAACCATTGTTATGCAAATACTGTGGGAGTCTGTAAATGCTGCATGGTCACTGATACCTTAACTCCCACAATCCCATCATCACCACAAAAGACAGTTTTGCATTTAGAAATATGGTGGCAAATACTTACAGGTCAAGATGAGAGGAAATCAGCTGTGCCCTTGACAAGCCTATGAGATTTTGGATTCTTTTTGTGAACCATCATCAATGACCATGATTTGTATTCCACAAAACTGGATATTGCGTGTAATTTGCATGCAGGTAATATGATCAGAGATGAATTCAAGCTGTACTGTGAAAGTGCCTGATAATGCAATTGCAGTTTGAAGGTTCTGACATTGTTCACAAGTAGAGCCCACATACATAGACAGGAAACAAAAACACCTACTCTTCCCACTTTGAGTGTCGGCACAGTCAATTTTCATTACGTTTCCAATTCACACTAGTATGGAAGGCAATGCAGGTTGCATTTGGAAAATGAGTCACACGCTCAAACTGCTAATCAATTTCATATTCCTTTTCTCTTGGCACTCCCTTGTCAAGACCATGAGTAGTGAATTTCCAAATATTCCAAAGAACTTTTTCAAATTATGACTTTATTTCTCTCATTATCTCCTGAGCTCCAGCTCTTCAGCTTAGTCATGTCAGTTATCATGCTGCACAGTTACCCTGAAACAGGCACATTTCTAAGCATAGCCATCTTGTCAAGTTCAGCATTCATGATGATTAGAGCACAGACATTCCTCTGCTCCATAACTGTAACCTACAAGTTTAAGTTCTTTCAAGTTTCCGTTCAATTTATGTTTGAAATCTTTGCATGGGTGCTTGATTGATTGTTGGGCTTTTCTGTGTTTAACACAGAATTTGAGTGGGTCGCAATGGGGTTTGGAACAGATGGTGTTGGAGTGGGTTTAACTTGTAGCGGTCAGATGGTTGCACTGGTGCAACTTTCTGAACCTCATCATTATGCAGGTTGCAATGTGCATTCCTAGTATCCTGATCATATGATGCTTCAATCTCCATCTCTAATGATGCTCAGTACTCAATAGCTTGTTACCTGTTCAGGTCAAAATCTTATGATTCTACAATATTGAGCAAAGCACAGGACATCCTGACTGTGAACAAAAACAGAGGTTGCTGGTAAAGCTCAACAGGTCTGGCAGCATCTGTGAAAAAAAATCAGGGTTAACATTTTGGGTCTGGTCACCCTTCCTCAGATTTACAGCATCTGCAGTTCTTTTGGTTTTTATCATGACTTTGAACTCTGTCTGGTTTGTATTGAAGATTGCCTTCAGTTCTGTTTTGCTCAGTCACACATTTCAGTGTTGTATGATTCAATAATACTGTTTGTCTTCAACCTACAATTTCTAGCAATGTGGAAAGTTTATGAAGGGATGATGGAGGACGATCAAAGCAAAAATACCATGACAACTGGTTCAAAATCTTGCGTACACCAGCATGTTTATTCTTTTGTAATCACTGATTGTACATTGATAGTTCGGAAACCTGTACGATTTACTAACACTTTTCAATGGATCTGGTTTGCCAAAAGTGTGTAATCAGTGATATTTTGTGGCAATGGAAGACCAGTTAGAACTACAAACCCTGAGTCCATTCCTATGACTGTTATCTTACATACAGTGCCTGTCCTTGCAAACCTGGTGTCAGTTATTTGTATAATGCATTTAAATGATACCAACTGCAAAAATTTCTAATGTTGCTGGCCAATTTCTGGGAGATGTTCGAGGCAAAGCAGTTGAGGACAATGAAGACTTTTTGACTGAAACTGGTGAATCATGGCATCACAGAAACCCCAGGGAAACAGCTGGTCAAATGTATTGATTAAGTTCATTTTCTGCCTGTATACCTATAGTTATGGATTCATCGTTTCTACAATCTACATTCCTCCTTTGGAGTGGCAGGTCCATGAGGAGGACACTACTGGGTACTGTGTCTGCTGGTAGTTACCCTAACATTGGTGTTGGTGATGATCTTGTTCACTTTTCTCTTCATTTGAGGTCCAAACTAAAACAGCATAAGTGGCACCCATGCTTATTTGATATATTCAGACTCCAGTTATGCAGGCCATCAAAATGGTGAAAATCACTTTCAAAGTCATGAAAGCATAGTAGTAGATATTATCTGTAAGCACATGACCAAAACCTTTTCGCACAATTACAAAAGAAAGCATCTTTGGTTTTCAGTGCTGACAAGACTTTTGACCCTATCATTTTTCAGACCTCTCAATTGATGTTGTGCTCACCCCTTGCTTTCACTGGCAACTTCCAAGGAGCTGAGGAAAACCCATTCACCCTAAATTAAATACTAGGAATCCTGTTAAGATAGCTGTCATGGAGCTGTTAATATTTTATATATGTTAACATGTATATTGTTCTCAATCCAACTCTGCTAAGGAGATTGTTCACACACAGTTTAATGCATTACAGTTAAACATAGAAGCCAACAGGTTGGAGCTAGCTTCCCGACACTTTCAATTTCAGCACTTTAAAGACCCTATCCATTCTCAAACACACTCACTTTTAGGAGTTAACATTCCATCCCCACAACCCACAATCTAAAACAAGAAGTATGAATAAACTTTTAAACTTGTTGTAAAATTACACACAATATGAAATGGGAAGAATAAATGGTATAAAGATATATTATATACATAAAAGAAAGAAAATGTAAAATATATTTTTTTAAACATCTTCAACAAAAATTACATTCTGAAGTGGAGACTGAAATTAAATTTTCATGAGGTTTGCTTGATACTAGTTAAGACTTCCCATGTTATTAGAAATTCACTTATCCTTGATTGGGTGAGCTTAGCTTACTGAGTGTAAATTCACATTCTTAATGTACTTTGATAATAAATGTATCAGTGACAGTCTGGATTGACAATAACAATCTGGATCCTAGCCAGTGAAACAAAAAACCAAGACACTTTTCTTGTGGATACAATTTATTAACGATTCAGCCTTACAGCTCCTTCCAGAATCCAATCTCACCTGTTCTCCTTTTGTAGATTTTATTTTTAATTAACATGTTCAAAAATGTTATTACGTTTCCCTGAAGCAGGTGAGACATGAACCTGGGTTGCCTGACTTAGAGGCAGGGGACGACCACAAGCACCGCCGTTTCCGCACGCTCCCCCCCACCACCCCCACCCCGCAATGCTACTTGTCTTCATCTAACCATCAATTAATTGATCAATTGACCCTAATTACCAGCTTAATCTACCCATTTACCTCGTCCTCAACATCCGAGGCCACAGACGTACCTTCCAGGTGAAGCAGTGACTTACCTGTACTTCACTCAATCCCGTCTATTGTTTTGCTGCTCACATGTTCTACTCTACACCGGGGAGATGAAACACAGGTTGGGTGGCTGTTTTTCAGAACACCTAAGTTCTGCCAATAAAAATGACCCCGAGCTCCCAGTTCCCTGCCACTTCAACACATTACCATGTTCTCTGGTCAACATTTCTGTCAAAGGCTGCAGTCCAGTGAGCCTCAGCGCAATGTCAAACAACAACATCTTATTTTCTATTTGGGGACTCTGAAGCCTTTAGGATCCAGCATCAAGTTCAATAACTTTAGAGCCTGATTATATCCTTCCTTTTCTTTCACCTACCCTCACATCTAGCTTTTAGTACAGTCACGCATTCCCATGTACTCCTAGGCTCATGGATTATATTCAGTCCAGCTAATCCATTTTCTCACTCATTGCCCTTATTATCTCTTGTCCAGCCTTTCTTCTGTCCTGGCCTGCTTCCAATTATCTATTTATTTTCCTACCTCTTTTATATCTCTCTTTGTCTCTGTGTTCGCTCTCCATCTAGCCCCTCCTCTTGCTAATATCAAAATGGATGTGGCTGAAGGAAGCTAGAACATTAATGACAAAAGGGAAGTAGGATCAATGGGATAAAGGTGACACACAGTCAGTCCTAGCATTGAACCACAGTAGATCCAAGACTTGGACTGGAGTCAGTCAAGCGGTGGACCACAATCATTTTAGAGGGGGAAATCCACACAAGGCTGGAGATTGGGCCACAGTCAGTCTAGCTTGAGCTGTTATCACTCAAAGAGTGGTGGAGTGTCTGTTCGGGATACTTTGCTGGGGATAGCTCATATCTGGGGATGTTTCTGCTAGTTTTGTGAGGCAGGAGGAATGGTGACACTTGGATGTGATTCGATGAGACTTAGTTAGCAAGGAATGTATAGTTTCTTGGAGTCCGATCAAGAAAAGTAAGGGTGCATAAAGCATCCGGAGATGTTGAAATTTGGATTGTGATCAGCTCTGGGGACAAAATAATGACATCAATTATAACATTGAGGGGAATTGTCAGAAGGTGGGGGTAAGGGTTCGGAGGGGCAGTGCTGATAGAATATGTGGGATTTTAAAGGCTATAAAGGGCTGCAGATACTTAATACTTGACAGACAAATAGTGAATATCAGCTCCTTGCATGGACAAACAGCAATTCTCTTTCAGTTTGGAAAAGGATGCATCCAAAGTGAGAGAAGTAAGTTTTATTGTTGATTGAGAGATGGAAGAGTTAGGTTTAGATTTTTATTGCTGACTGAAGAAGCACCCCATTAATTGTGGAATACTATGGATAATAATTATAGGAATATAAAAACTGACAATGAGAGCTTCATTAAATAAGTAAAAAAAATGGCTCAAAGTGAACATATGTTCCTTAGAAAATGAATCTGGGGAGACGGTTTTGGATAACAGGAAATGCAGAGAAGTTATATAGATATTTTGCATCAATGGAGGCAAGTGATCAAATTTAAGAAGATGTGGTGAATTAAACAGTAGAGACAAGGTAGGGGAGAAAGTTATTAACAAGGAAATGATGAACATACTATGACAGATTTATACTCTCTACTCCTCCCTGATGTGAAAATCAACAGATAAGGCCAGAAGTTATAAAATCAGAAACAGACAGAACTAAAGACTCTGTATCTGAATACATCTAGTCGATAAAACTGAACAGCTGAATTGATAGCACAAACAAAAATAAAGAAGTTCAATCTGATAACCATTACAGAAATATGGCTGTAGCATGATATAAATTGGGACCCGAATATTGAAAGAAAATAACATTTCGGAAGGACAAATGCTCGGTAAAAGTAGAGGAGTAGAGGATTGCTCAGTTAATTAGAACAATAAAAGGTGACCTAAATTCAGGATATCAGAATGTAGAAGTGATTGGATAGGGATAAGAAATGATAAAAGCAAGAAGTTATCTGTGGAGTAACATATGGACCCTAACAGTGAGCACATGCCAGGATGGCGTATAACAAAAAAAAAGACTGCTTGCCAGAAAAGCCATGATAATCATGAAGGATTTTAATCTACATATAGGCTGGAAAAATTAGCTGAGCAAAGGTAAACTAGATGAGAAGCTAATATAGCATTTTCAGGATAATTCCTTAGAGTAGAGTATGCTGAAGCCAACCAGAATGCAGGCTGGACAAGAGCTAGTATTGTGCAATGAGATGGGAACGATAGTCTTGCCTACTCAGGCTGCAGGGAGACCATGCTCCACTTTTGAGTACTTCCAAACTCCTAAACATTGGCAAATTATCCCACTACCTACAGCAAAGGATGTGTGCATTCTAACAGTTCTATGGACCGACCTAATAGAAAATCTTCTTTATTTTTATGTCCATCATCCAGTTATCCCAGAGGTGAGTTCAGTTAAACTTCCATTGTCAGTATATAAGAAAGAGTGTGAAAGATAAAATGAACCATTTCCTAAAGAGGCTGTTGAAGTTTCTCCCCCAGAACAGAGTAAAGCATAGCTAGGACTCGAGCTAAAAGTTCACTCTTTCTCTTTTCTGGTCTTCTTCCTCCAAATGCTGAAGATTTAGCCATTGAGTTCTCCCTTTGTTGATCCCTCTTTATTCTGTCACTTATGGTTTGTCAGCCCAGGATTCCAATGGCCTGGTGTGGTGGTCTGCTTCAGCCGCAGCTTCAGCAATGAGGTGGGTCTCAGAGGCGGCTTCTATGGAGTCTTCAGTGGCATGGTGACCTAGGATTCCAATGGCCTGAGGTTCAATGGCTTCAATGTCAGCTTTCTGCAGTGGTGGAGAATGTGGTTCCTGTCTTTTCCTTGACCTTGGGAATCCATGAAACATGAATTGAACAAAGATGGACTTTTTCTTTATAAATGTATATGACTTCTGTTATAGACATAGGTGCCAGAGTAGGGGAACCTCCACACATTTCACTGCTTTTTTTGTAAAAATACAAGTGACAATAAATTATTATTCTATTCTATGCCACAGGTACCAGCAGGCATTTCAGATTATACGCCCAGCCTTCACACAGTTTTGTATTCCTACCAGTGAATGCGACCCACAGAAGTCCCATCCATCTCCAAGATGTGTTGAGAACAGAATCAAGAAGAAACTTGAGGGTGGGGGTGTGTGGGAGTGAGAAAACCTTTAATACCTAAAAGTTAAGTGCAATGTTAGCAGTTTAAAATATTGAGAAATGTTAGAGATTAAATGACAATGATTTAAAGGGGTAGAATAAAGACTTTCAGCAATGCGTAGGTTTACTGGGAAGTTCCACTTCACTAATGAAGAATATCCTTTATTTAATATCCTTTATTGTCACTTGTACTATAATACATAAGTATAGGAGTACAATGAAAAGCTTTTACGATGGCCGCCTTTTGATGGCACCATCTTAGGCACAAGTACCTAGGTGCAAGGTCAAAAATCACATGACACCAAGTCATGGTCCAACAGATTTATTTGAAGATACAGGTTTTCAGAACCTTGCTCCTTCTTCAGATGTCAGTGGCATGAAACACAGATTTTATAAGCAAAAGATCAAAGGGTCATAGAACTGATGCAAATGTATTAAATAAACATAAGATAACTGTTAAATAATTAATCAGTTAGAAAGGATTAATATGCAAATCCAAGAATTTCTTTTCAGTTACTGGCCCAAGATAACTAAAGGTTTTATCAGTGTACCATAGGTGACATCTCAGGCAAGACAATATATTTTATTTGTGAGACGTTGTTTAGAATCTGGTTGTATATTAACTTGGAGTCGGACTGGTTTTATTCCCAAAGTTGGAATTCATAAAATGCCACCTTGCCTACAAATTGTGTGCTTTTTGAACAAAAGAGAACGGATCTGCAATTACAAGTCTGCAAATGCAAACTCACCCCATAGCTTTATATGTGTATGTATGTGAAAGGGAGAGAGAGACGGAAAGAGCGGGGTGTGTCCACGTATGTGTATGTATGAGAGACAAGTATGAGTATGTGTGTGTGTGTGTATGAGCGACAGAAGGTCTGTGTAAGTGTATAAGTGTGTGTGAGAGACAGTGTGCATGTGTGAGAGCATATAGTGTGGTGGGTCACATGAACAATGTAGAGCAACATGAACACAAGATCACAGTTAAGGCCATACTCATGGATACCAAACTTGGCTATCAGCCTCTGCTCAGCGACCTTGCGTTGTTGTGTATCCCAAAGTCAGCCTTGGAGGACATTTACCCAAAGATCCGAAGTCAAATGTCCTTGACCACTGAAGTGCCTCCCCACAAGGAGGGATCATCCCTGTCTGGCAATTGTCGTGTGGGATCATGGGTTCATGTTGCACTACAGGTGACCCCACCACTCTGTAGGCTCTCGTACAAACACTCATACGAACACTCTCTCTCTCTCTCTCTCTCTCTCTCTCTCTCTCACACACACACACACACACACACACACACACACACACACACACACACACACACACTCTGTCCCCATGCGCACATGCACACACACACATTCACACGGTCTCTCCCTCATGCGCATGTGCGTGCACACACACTTTCACTCACTCCCTCATACACTCTCACACTCTCTCTCCCTTACACAAGTGCACACACGCACTCTTTCTCTTTTCCACATGTGTGCGCTCACACACACACCGTCACTCTCGCACGTGCGTGCACATACACACGCTCTCCCTCAAGCACAAGCACACACTCACTGTCCTTCATGAGCAAGCACACACTCTCTCTCACCCTGTGCATGCGTACACACACGCACACACTCTCTCTACCTCACGCTTATGTAGACACACACATTGGTTCTTTTCCTTACATGCAGCTGTGCACACACACACTCAAACACGTACACACACATTCGATCTCTCCCTTATGCGTGTGCCACACACAGACTCTGTCTCTCTGTCTCTCTCTCTCTCTCCCTGCCTCACACATGCGCTTGCCTGCCAGCCCACCATCTCTCTCTCGTGCCCGCCCGTCCTCCCTCTATCTCTCATGCTCACATGTCTCCTCTTTCTGTCTCTCCCCACCTCGCCTCCTCGCTCTCTCTCTCTCTCCCACCCTCTGCCTTCTCTCTCTCTTGCTCACCCAACCTCTCTCTCTTGCCTGCCCTCTCTCTCTTGCCCAACCTCTCGCTCTCGCCGGCCCTCATGCCTGCCTGCTTTCTCTCTCTCACGCTCACACTCTCACCCATGCCCTCGCTGTGGCTCCTGCAAGCGCCCTGCCCTCTATCCCCTGCTCCTGCTGCTGCCCGCTCTTGTTCTTCTGCTCCTGCCCCATACACACACCCCTCTCTCCCGCCCCTCTCACACTTGTGCTCTCTCTCTCTCCCTTTGACCGTTTGATCTTTTGATTATCAAATCTGTACCTCATGCCACCCCTCTCACTGACACCCGAAGAAGCAGCGAGACTCCAAAATCTTGTGTATGCAAATAAACCTGTCAGACTGTAACTTGGTGCTATATGATTTTTGACCTTGTCTAACCCACTCCAACACCAGCACCTCAACATCATTGCTAGGTACAAATTCTTATAGAGTGAAAAAATGTAGTGTCCTTATACAAAGATGATTAAAGGAAAGCATAAGCATTACTTACAGAGGTAGTTAACACATAATGCAACATTTTAAAATACAGTCCGAAAACAGCAGCTCAGCCTGTGACACCATTTTGCATTATTAGTGATGGGTTCGGATGTGGGATGCATTTGGACCTAGGTTCAAGTCTGTTAGGTTCTAAGGATGCTTTCACCTACTCACCTGTGTAATATTGTAACTAGTTAGTAAAAGACATTCACCAGTCTGATGATAGACTTGCCTCTATATACATCCTTACTATGATAATATACACTTTTGGAATTGCTATGGAGCCCCACAAAATTGCTGCTCATAATCTGTGTGATTGAATATTGGTTTTAATTTAGCTGCAGAGTGCCCTACTAGTTCTCATTTATTCTCTTGAAGTTTTCACTATTGTGTTTCAATATTGCTGTTTCTGGTTTATTAATGTGAAATTTTTAGAAAAAGACAAGGTAACCCTACGTGCTTTCCAAGTCTTACAGAGGGCTACCAGTTTTGTTCCTCTAATAATCATAGAAGATTTCCATCTAAAATTTTTGAGAAGATTTATAGCTCGGATCGTGGATGACATTGTAGACTTGCTCGCCAAGACAGTGTGTTTGATTGCAGATGTTTCGTGACCTTGCTAAGGTAACACTGTCAGTGCACCTCCGGTGAGGCGTTGGTGTTCTGCCCCACCTGTTATTTATATGCCTCAGTTTGCTGGGGTGGTTGGCATCACTTCCGATTCTGTTTTTCAGTGATTTGCATATCGAGTCCAGTTCAATCTGCTTGTTAACGGAGTTGTGGTTGGAATGCTAGATCTCCAGGAATTCCCTGGCATGTCTCCGTTTGGCTTAAGCTATTATGGATGTTTTGTCCCAGTCGAATTTGTGTTTTTCTTTGGCCAGTGAGAATTGGGCGTGTCTCTTGGTGGCTACTTCGTGTTTGTGTATCCTTATTGTCAATTTTCTTTCAGTTTGGCCTATGTAATGTTTCTCGCAGTCCTTGCATGGTATTTTGTATATTACATTATTGGCTGAGAGTATGTGATCCCTTACATTTGTCAGAAGCTGTTGCACGGTGGTTGTTGGTTTGTGGGCTACTTTGAGACCGAGGGGCCTGAGTTTGATTGCTATCCCTGCTGCATATACTGGAAATTGGAGTGGCTAATATGAACAAGGATATTCAGAGTTCGTTCCAAATTTTGTCCGGCCTCTATCTCAACGCTGCTTTTTCCAACTAAAAATAAGACTGCATGACTCTTTGAAATTAAATCTACTCCTACAAAAAGGTGTTAGCAAGTTTCAGTGACTGAGTTATGTTTTATTCTATTATAATACCAGTCTAAATATGATCTTTTGCAGCATATTAAAGACAGTACCTACAAATTTTGTAACAATGTGATGGTTTACTTTGGCTGACCATGAGCATGCTCCTCCTTAGTCTGGTTCCTGAAAGAAATAATAGAGCCAGGAGTAAAACAGCCATGCGCCCTTCTTATCTACACTATGTACACTTCCTGAGGAAAGCTCAGCTCTTTTATATCGCTGCCACTAGCTCACCCAAACATATTAAGTTTGTGTTTTAGCTTGTTTAATGTTTGTGTATGGGTGTTAGTAACTGATAAGCTTAAGGGGGAGGCACAATGTAGCAATGCCTTGTAGCCTTTGTTTTTTGAAAGAATGAAGAACAAATAAAAAGCAGGGACAAGGCAAAAAGTGTCTACTCAGAAGGGAAGAATGTATAGAAGAGCGACACTGAGTCAATGCAATGTCTATTACAAATAAAAAGAAAAAAATGATAGACATCATCACAGTTACACTTCACAGGATGACTCAAATTTCTGAGAAAACCACACGGATTTTGAAGAAATACTTTGAGATGTTCAAAAGAAATTCAAATTGAATATTTAATAAAGTTGAGCGTGAAGGATTTTATGACAGCGGTGAAAGTGTGTTCCAAGGATGGCACAATTTGCACCTGCCTCCCAAACTCAGCTCCTACCTTGTAAGACCATTATAACGTGAAATAAATGTAGAAACATATCTGATCAGGGAAAATAGAAGTGCTACAAATAAGTTTACTGATTTCAACTCATGCACTTCCAAATTAAGCTGAAAATGGCAAATTGCAAGAAAACAAAAAATTCTAAAGGTTCCAAGATTGTGGTTTTGCACAATACATTGCTTAAAATTAAGATTGATAAGTCCCCAGGGCCAGACCAGATTGATCCTAGATTGTTCCGGGAAGCGAGAAAGGAGGTTGCTAAGCCGCTGGCGAAGATCTTTGCTTCCTCACTCTCCACGGGAGTCGTACTGGAAGATTGGAGGGAGGCAAATGTTGTTCTTCTTTTCAAGAAAGGGAATAGGGAAATACCTGGAAATTACAGACCAGTCAGTCTTACGACTGCGGTCAGCAAGGTTTTGGAAAGAATTCTGAGGGATAGGATTTATGATGATTTGGAAAAGCATAGCATGATTAAAGGGAGTCAGCATGGCTTTGTGAGGGGCAGGCCATGCCTTACAAATCTTATTGAGTTCTTTGAGGAAGTCACAAGACAGGTTGACGAGGGTCGAGCAGTGGATATGGTGTACATGGACTTCAGCAAGGCATTTGATAAGGTTCCCCACGGCAGGCTCATTCATAAAGTCAGGAAGTATGGGATACAGGCTGATCTGGCTGTCTGGATCCAGAATTGGTTGGCTGACAGGAGGCAGAGAGTGGTTGTAGATGGTATGTATTCTGCCTGGATGTCAGTGCTGAGTGGTGTCCCGCAGGGCTCTGTTCTTGGGCCTCTGCTCTTTGTAGTTTTTATAAATGACTTGGATGAGGAGGTTGAGGGGTGGGTTAGTATGTTTGCTGATGACACAAAGGTTGGAGGTGCCGTTGATAGTATCGAGGGCTATTGCAGGCTTCAGCGAGACATTGACAGAATGCAGAGCTGGGCTGAGAAATGGCAGATGGAGTTCAACCTGAATAAATGCGAAGTGATGCATTTTGGAAGGTCGAACTTAAATGCTGAATATAGGATTAAAGGCAGGATTCTCGGCAGTGTGCAGGAACAGCGAGCGGGATCTTGGTGTTCAAGTGCATAGCTCCCTCAACGTTGCCACCCAGGTGGATAAAGTTGTTAAGAAAGCATATGGTGTCTTGGCTTTCATTAACAGGGGGATCAGGTTTAAGAGCCGCGAGGCTATGCTGCAGCTCTACAAAACCCTGGTAAGACCACACTTGGAATATTGTGAGAGATAATGGGAACTGCAGATGCTGGAGATTCCAAGATAATAAAATGTGAGGCTGGATGAACACAGCAGGCCAAGCAGCATCTCAGGAGCACAAAAGCTGACGTTTCGGGCCTAGACCCTTCATCAGAGAGGGGGATGGGGGGAGGGAACTGGAATAAATAGGGAGAGAGGGGGAGGCGGACCGAAGATGTAGAGTAAAGAAGATAGGTGGAGAGGGTGTAGGTGGGGAGGTAGGGAGGGGATAGGTCAGTCCAGGGAAGACGGACAGGTCAAGGAGGTGGGATGAGGTTAGTAGGTAGCTGGGGGTGCGGCTTGGGGTGGGAGGAAGGGATGGGTGAGAGGAAGAACCGGTTAGGGAGGCAGAGACAGGTTGGACTGGTTTTGGGATGCGGTGGGTGGGGGGGAAGAGCTGGGCTGGTTGTGTGGTGCAGTGGGGGGAGGGGATGCACTGGGCTGGTTTAGGGATGCAGTAGGGGAAGGGGAGATTTTGAAACTGGTGAAGTCCACATTGATACCATATGGCTGCAGGGTTCCCAGGCGGAATATGAGTTGCTGTTCCTGCAACCTTCGGGTGGCATCATTGTGGCAGTGCAGGAGGCCCATGATGGACATGTCATCAAGAGAATGGGAGGGGGAGTGGAAATGGTTTGCGACTGGGAGGTGCAGTTGTTTGTTGCGAACTGAGCGGAGGTGTTCTGCAAAGCGGTCCCCAAGCCTCCGCTTGGTTTCCCCAATGTAGAGGAAGCCGCACCGGGTACAGTGGATGCAGTATACCACATTGGCAGATGTGCAGGTGAATCTCTGCTTAATGTGGAATGTCATCTTGGGGCCTGGGATGGTGGTGAGGGAGGAGGTGTGGGGACAAGTGTAGCATTTCCTGCGGTTGCAGGGGAAGGTGCCGGGTGTGGTGGGGTTGGAGGGCAGTGTGGAGCGAACAAGGGAGTCACGGAGAGAGTGGTCTCTCCGGAAAGCAGACAGGGGAGGGGATGGAAAAATGTCTTGGGTGGTGGGGTCGGATTGTAAATGGCGGAAGTGTCGGAGGATAATGCGTTGTATCCGGAGGTTGGTGAGGTATTGGGGAAACCAAGCGGAGGCTTGGGGACCGCTTTGCAGAACACCTCCGCTCAGTTCGCAACAAACAACTGCACCTCCCAGTCGCAAACCATTTCCACTCCCCCTCCCATTCTCTTGATGACATGTCCATCATGGGCCTCCTGCACTGCCACAATGATGCCACCCGAAGGTTGCAGGAACAGCAACTCATATTCCGCCTGGGAACCCTGCAGCCATATGGTATCAATGTGGACTTCACCAGTTTCAAAATCTCCCCTTCCCCTACTGCATCCCTAAACCAGCCCAGTGCATCCCCTCCCCCCACTGCACCACACAACCAGCCCAGCTCTTCCCCCCCACCCACCGCATCCCAAAACCAGTCCAACCTGTCTCTGCCTCCCTAACCGGTTCTTCCTCTCACCCATCCCTTCCTCCCACCCCAAGCCGCACCCCCAGCTACCTACTAACCTCATCCCACCTCCTTGACCTGTCCGTCTTCCCTGGACTGACCTATCCCCTCCCTACCTCCCCACCTACACCCTCTCCACCTATCTTCTTTACTCTACATCTTCGGTCCGCCTCCCCCTCTCTCCCTATTTATTCCAGTTCCCTCCCCCCATCCCCCTCTCTGATGAAGGGTCTAGGCCCGAAACGTCAGCTTTTGTGCTCCTGAGATGCTGCTTGGCCTGCTGTGTTCATCCAGCCTCACATTTTATTATCTTGGAATATTGTGTCCAGTTCTGGTCACCCTATTATAGGAAAGATGTGGAGGCTTTGGAGAGGGTGCAAAGGAGGTTTACCAAGATGCTGCCTGGACTGGAGGGCTTGACTTATGAGGAGAGGTTGACTGAGCTTGGACTTTTCTCTCTGGAGAGAAGGAGGAAAAGAGGTGACCTGATCGAGGTGTACAAGGTAATGAGAGGCATGGATAATAAAATGTGAGGCTGGATGAACACAGCAGGCCAAGCAGCATCTCAGGAGCACAAAAGCTGACGTTTCGGGCCTAGACCCTTCATCAGAGAGGGGGATGGGGAGAGGGAACTGGAATAAATAGGGAGAGAGGGGGAGGCGGACCGAAGATGGAGAGTAAAGAAGATAGGTGGAGAGAGTATAGGTGGGGAGGTAGGGAGGGGATAGGTTAGTCCAGGGAAGACGGACAGGTCAAGGAGGTGGGATGAGGTTAGTAGGTAGATGGGGTGCGGCTTGGGGTGGGAGGAAGGGATGGGTGAGAGGAAGAACCGGTTAGGGAGGCAGAGACAGGTTGGACTGGTTTTGGGATGCAGTGGGTGGGGGGGAAGAGCTGAGAGGCATGGATACAGTCGATAGCCGGAGACTTTTCCCCAGGGCAGGAATGACTGCCACGAGGGGTCATAGTTTTAAGGTGTTAGGAGGAAGGTGTAGAGGAAACGTCAGAGGGAGGTTCTTCACCCAGAGAGCTGCTTCCTCTCATAATGTGGCCAGTGTTTCTTTGGCTAGTGGGATCTCAACAATGTTGTGACATCAAAGGATTGTGAACGCTGATTTTTATGTTCTTGAAGCATTGACAAATTCTTGGGTTGAGTGGATGGAACGGAGCGATCCGTCGATCAGGTGTTTCAGTCTCTGTTCTAGGTCCTTGGCCAGTTTGTGTGAAGGTGTGCCCGATAGGGAGTCAATGGGACTGAGGGGGATGTCTTATTTGTGTACTATAGGAAGTCCATAGAAGGGGGATGTGTTCATGTCTCCTGGTTTCATTCTCATGTAGTCTGCCTTGGTTATCTGCAGGGTGCCCCATTCGTAGTGCCACAAACATTACATGGGACAGACAGGAAGGAAACTAGCCATCAGAATACACTAACATCAACTAGCAGCAAAACAACATGACAAAATTTTCCTACTATCAGTACACTCAGACAATGAAGGCCATCATTTTAACTGGGACAATGTAACCACAGTAGCCAAGGCAAACATGGACATGCACAGGAATTCCTAGGTGCATGGTCTTCTCAACACACAATGCAGTCAACAAACATATCAAATTGGACCCCATATGCAAACGCATAAAGAACAGATCTGGAAATGACACTACTCACCGTAATAAACCAGGCAGTATAAATTCCAAGTGGAGTAGAACATTGGAGGCCTCACTGATGATGTTACCGAGCATGGTGATGGAATGTCTGAATGAAAGCCAGCCAGCTCAGCGAGCAAGTCAACGTCCACCTACAACCCAAGCTACAAATCTTTGCCAAAAGCTTTAAAGTATATGGGGTCTAATTCTGTGTTTATTGATGGACATTTTGGTGGAGAACCAGGCCTCTAGAAATTCCTGTGCTTGTCTCTGTTTGGCTTGTTCTAGGATCCTGACGTTGACCCAATCGAACTGGTAGTTCTCCTTGTCTGTGTGTGTGGAGATGAGTGAGTATTGGTCATGTCTTTTTGTTGAGAGTTGGCGTTCACGTATTCTCATAGCCAGTTTTTTTCCTGTTAGTTCAACGTAATGTTTGTCGCAGTCCTTGTATAGAATCTAGTATATCACATTAATTCTGTCCATAGTGGGTGAGGAGTCTTTGGTTCTTGTTAGCAGTTGGCATAGGTTTGTGTACTACTCTGGTGCCCAGTGTCTGTAGGAGTCTTGCGGTCAGTTCAGTGGAGGTATTCTTCTTCATTCTGGTGAAGTTCTTGGTTGTTGCAGTGTGTTGTGCCTCGTTTGAACAGTATTTTTGCGTAACTCAGTTTGAGAGTGTTGGGATGGTCATGGTTGAAATTTAGGACTTCATCCATGTGTGTGGCCTTTCTGTATGCTTTGGTCAGAAATTCTCAGTTGGCCTTGCGTTCTGTTGTCACATCCAAGAATGGGAGCTGTTTGTTCTTTTCTTCTTCTCTAGTGAATTTGATGCCAGTAAAAATGTTGTTTATAAGTTGGTGTGTTTCTTCTAGTTTAGTCCATTTGATGATGATGAAAGTGTTGTCCACGTATTGGATCCATAGTTTGGGTTGGATCTGCAGAAGGGCCAGGCTTTGGAGTCTCTGCATCACTGATATTAGTCCATTAGTCCAGAGATGGGTGACCCCATAGGTGTCACATTGATTTGCTTGCAGATCTGGCCATTAAAGGTAAAGTGGGTTGCGAGGCATAGGTCCAGTAATTTCAGCATGTTGTCTGTGGAGATGGTGTTACTCGGGTCTGGTTCTTTCAGTAGTGTTGCTAGTGTTCCTCTTGCTAGTAGTATGTCGGTCGATGTGAATAAGGCAGTGATGTCAAAGGACACCATGGTCTCGTCCTTGTCTATTCTTATGTCTTTGAGGAACTCCTGGGCTGAGTGGATTGAGTTGTTGATGAGGTGTTTTTTTAATCATTGTAATTCCTTGGCTGACCTGTGTGTTAGTGCCTGGGAGAGAGAGACTATAAGTATGAGGGGTACTTCCAGTTTGTATACCTTTGGGAAGCCATAGAATCTGGGGAATGTTTGCCCCTTCAGGTTTCATTTTTGGGTAATCAGCATTGTTGATTTGTCCAGTCTGTTTGAAACTCCTTAGTGTGTAGATAATTTTATTTTCCAGTTGCAGTGTCAGGTCTGTTTCCACTTGACGGTATGTATTTATGTCCACTAGTAATGTCTGTGCTTCAGTGAGGTAGTCTCATTTGTTAAGTATTACAGTCATGTGCCCTTTGTCCGCTGGAGGGATTTTTAACTTTTTTGACTTTTTTCCATCCTTCTAGGGCCTTCCTTTCTGATGTGTTGAGCGTGTTAAATTCATTCCTTCTGGTTAATGTCGGGACCACTTGCTGTGTTTCCTCATTGATGCCATTGGTCTTCAGTGTCGATTCTAGTGTAGCTGGGAATCCTAGTTGAGTCTGTGTATTAGTACTGCTTTCTCTGTGTTGGTTAGTTTTCTGTCAGATAGATTTCATATCCAAGTTTTTGACCTTTGGCTGTCATTTTAGCGGATTAATTGGGCGAGTTTTTCTTGTAGGATTTGTCTTTTTTGGGTTTTGTTTTTTGTTCACTGATGTTAATCGCTCATTCAAAGTCTGTTGTCCACTGTAGTTGGTTGCATCTAGGTATAGGGATTTTTGACACATAACATCCTCATCATATTTGTGGAGCTGGTTGTGGGCATCATTAATCATTACCTTCGCAATTCTGCAGCCATTGTGCTCTGCTGTCCTATGTGCCAGTGGGTTGTTGATGGGAGGTTTGTATCTAACACTGCATGGTAGTAACTGGTTCCTGAGGCATCCATGCAGGAAGTAGAGTTGCTCACGGGTAATGCTCTGTCATTTGACATAGGTTTCCCATTCCCAGGCCATGTTGAGCGTGTTGAGCCCATGGGTGTATAAGGTTCTTGAGTAGATTTATAGCTCGGGTTGTGGATTCTGTGGTTGGTTCGCTCACCAAGCTGGTTCTCCACCAAGATGGCCATCAATAAAAATGTAGAATTAGACCCTACATACATACCACTTCAAAAAAAAACATAAATGGGGTGGCCAACTCCAGTGGACCCCAGAATTTAAATAACAAGCAGGAAAACACAACAACGCTTCATCGGAGGTTGCACTGATAATGTTACCCAGCAGGGTAATGAAACGTTGCAAGCTAACAAACCAGCTAGGTGAGCAAACAAACCACAGCATCTACCTAGCTCTATCTGTCTAAGAAAGGATATTACTCTCAAAGATCCATGTGTTTGAGCTGGATTGTTAGAATCTTCTTCCCCTCTGACATAGAGCTGGCTTTCTTCCATGTAGATGGCTTCATGGGTCAGGGCAGATGTGCTGAGTCTTCTTGGATTGCTGCAGAGCTTTCTACCGCAAATCTTGCTGAGATTCTTTGCTGAGGAAGTGGCTTTCAGTTGTGTTTTTTAATCCCCCTTCACCCTGGACATCCCCAAATATTCTGTGCCCTTTGGCCAAAGGGATCATGAATGGGTTTGAAAGCATTCAAAGGGGTCACACCAACACCCTTCACATTTGCCATGTCAGGAAGTGTAAAGTGCATGTCCTCAAAGACTGGCTGGAAGTCAAGCGACAGAAAGTCAGGCTGGATGTAATTGGTTACCCCTGAACCCTTGTAACCACTTTGAATAAATTGAGAATGAGCTATTATTTCACTCTCATGCCTCTTTAGCAATTAACAGCGCTCTTTAGAGTAAAATGCCACACAACAAGTTATGTAGTTCTTTCAAAACACAATCAAGGTTCATTAATTTCTTGGCTCCCAATGTAGTAGCGTAACGTCCATAGATAGTTTCTGGATGAGTTGCTTCTTCCAGCAGCCAAATTTAACAGCAAGGATGGTCAATTATATTAAAGTAAACAGGCTGAGAAACAAAGCCAGAGATAATGGGAACTGCAGGTGCTGGAGAATCCAAGATGACAAGGTGTGGAGCTGGATGAACACAGCAGGCCAAGCAGCATCTTAGCAGCAGAAAAGCTGACATTTCGGGCCTACACCCTTCATCAGAAAATCTGATGAAGGGTCTAGGCCCGAAACGTCAGCTTTCCTGCTCTTAAGATGTTGCTTGGCCTGCGGTGTTCTTCGAGCTCCACACCTTGTTATCTGAGAAACAAAGCCAGGTGTGATGGGAGATAAACCCACCCTGTATCCGCATGTTTGAGACACCATCCCAGATGTCATCTCACCAATTACTCGCTTTGGATGTCCCTGATACCCTTTTGAATTTGCTTTGTCTGCTGAATATCAGCAACAAGAACTTTATGAGCATCTAGTAACTGTGTCCAGACATGCAATAATTTTTCTGGTAGGAGTTCAATGCTAGTGTTGTACTTCTCCCAGTAAGTTCATCATTAACATTTACAAAGATCTTACTCCTCCTGATGATATTTATTAACTCATTTAGAGCTATCCTGGTTGGTATGTGTGGCCTAGTACAAAATATGATATGTGGGTTGTTACATGTGAATGTCTCATAGTAGTCATGTTTTAGGAAAATTGTGATGAAGTATTCTCCCTACCCCCAAATGTTACCCTGGTGATATGTCTGTGTTCGGGCTCTGGATATCCACAGCAATGTTTGTTTGAAAACCAAACAAGACATGTTCATTTGAAAATACATGGTAGGGGCGCACAATTGTTTCTTTTGCTTGCTGACATTTATCCCGAATGTTACCTACATGCCTTCTCTCTTTCTCAACAGCATACAGAGAAGGCCATCAATTTCTAAGCATTCACTATAATGCCAATATTTTCCACTTTGAAGACTTGTATACTGCTTGCCGAGCTGACTGGTTATTGTACAGACATTTTGTCACAATGCTAAGTAATATCATCAATATAGCCTACAATGAAGCAATGTTGTTCTACTCCGCTTGGTATTCATATGATCCGATCTGTTAAGTTTGGTGGTGTCATTTCTGGTTCTGTTCTGCATGGGTGTGTATATGGGGTCTAATTCCACATGTTGTTTGCATTACGGGTTGAAACCCAAGCCTCCAGGAATTCTGACGTGTATCTGTGATTGAGCTAGAATGGTGATGTTGTCCTACTTAAAGTGATGGCCTTAATTGTCCAAGTGCACTGGGATGCGGGAAAGTTCATCGTGTCATTTTGCTGCTAGCTGGTATTTTTGTATCCTCATGGCTAGTTTCCTTCCAGGCTGGCCAATGTAATGTTTGTTGCAGTCATCTCAATGTTTCTGAAAGTGACCTGCTGGAAAGGTTTCTTATCTTTGTTGTTGTCCTTGTCTTTGTGGTGGATCAGTTTGGTCTGTTTTTCTTATAGCATGTATTACTTCTTTGTTCTGGTCCTGTTTTGTTTCATGGTGATGGCCTGTTCCAGGGTTGTAGTCCATTGTTGGTCAGTAGTGTTTTGGAATAATGAATTTTGGAATGAAATTTCTTGTTTGTAATGTCGAGACACTTATGGATATCATTGATCACTACCCGTGGCATTCTCCAGCAATTTTGTTCAGCTATTCATGGATAACATGAAAACCTATCCAACATACCACTTATAGAATCCAAGAAATGTGGCCTAATATGTGCATTAAACTATAACTACAGAGACATGAACAGAACAGACTTCGTGGCCACTCTGGAAGGGACAATAAACGGTAATGGACTGACAGATGAAACACAACAAGCCATTTGACAAACTATAATCCCTACATTGAACCAGAGGAATTAATGGGACACCCGTAACACATCAGAGAAAAGCACGAGAAAATCTCAAGAAACAAAAATGTTATAATCCTACCAGCGGACAAAGGGCGCATGACCATCATTATGAACAAACTGGACTACATTGAGAAAGAGATAACAAAGTGTGAGGCTGGAGGAACACAGCAGGCCAATCAGCTTCTCAGGAGCACAAAAGCTGACATTTCGGGCCTAGACCCTTCATCAGAGAGGGGGATGGGGAGAGGGTTCAGAAATAAATAGGGAGCGAGGGTGACGCGGACTGAAGATGGATAGAGGAGAAGTAGGTGGAGTGGAGAGTATAGGTGGGGAGGTAGGGAGGGGATAGGTCAGTCTAGGGAGGACGGACAGGTCAAGGAGGCGGGATGTGGTTGGTAGGTGGGAAATGGAGGAACAGCTTGAGGTGGGAGGAGGAGATAGGTGAGAGGAAGAACAGGTTAGGAGGCGGGGACGAGCTGGGCTGGTTTTGGGATGCAGTGGGGGAGGGGGAGATTTTGAAGCTGGCGAAGTCCACATTGATACCATACGGCTGCAGGGTTCCCAAGCGGAATATGAGTTGCAGTTCCTGCAACCTTCGGGTGGCATTATTGTGGCACCGCAGGAGGCCCATGATGGACATGTCATCTGAGGAATGGGAGGAGGAGTTAAAATGGTTTGCGACTGGGAGGTGCAGTTGTTTATTGTGAACTGAGCGGAGGCATTCTGCAAAGTGGTCCCCAAGCCTCCGCTTGGTTTCCCCAATGTAGAGGAGGCCACACCGAGTACAGTGGATACAGTATACTACATTGGCAGATGTGCAGGTGAACCTCTGCTTAATATGGAAAGTCATCTTGGGTCTGGGATGGGGGTGAGGGAGGAGGTGTGGGGGCAAGTGTAGCACTTCCTGCGGTTGCAGGGGAAGGTGCCGGGTGTGGTGGGGTTGGAGGGGAATGTGGAGTGGACAAGGGAGTCATGGAGAGAGTCGTCTCTCCAGAAGGAGGACAAGGGTGGGGATGGAAAAATGTCTTGGGTGGTGGGGTCGGATTGTAGATGGCGGAAGTGTCGGAGGATGATGTGGTGTATCCGGAGGTTGGTGGGGTGGTATGTGAGGACGAGGGGAATTCTTTTAGGGCGGTGTTTGCGGGAGCGGTGTGTGAGGGATGTGTTGCGGGAAATGCGGGAGACACGGTCAAGGTTGTTCTGGACCACTGTGGGGGGGAAGTTGCGGTCCTTGAAGAATGTGGACATCTGGGATGTGCGGGAGTGGAATGCTTCATCCTGGGAGCAGATGCGGCGGAGGCGAAGGAATTGGGAATATGGGATGGAATTTTTGCAGGGGGCGGGGTGGGAGGATGTGTATTCTACATTGAGAAAGCACAGGCTCTGCTTGCAGATACACATGTTTACCTGCAGGTGGAGATAGACCCAACACTGCAGTTTGGATCACCCAAACGCTGAGGAGACAAAAAATGCTGCACAAATAACCAAAGCAAACTACATAAAAATGAAACCTAGGAAGCATACATAAGGTCTAGGCGACTGAAAACAGAGGAAGCTTTGGAAGAATATCGGGAAAGTAGGACCAATCTGAAATGAGGAATTAAGAGGGCTGAAAGGATTCATGAAATATCTTTAGCAAACAGGGTTAAGGAAAACCCCAAAGCCTTTTATTCATACATAGGGAGCAAGAGGGTAACTAGAGAAAGGGTTGGCCCGCTCAAGGTCACAGGAGGGAGGATATCTGAGGAGTCAGAGAAAATGAGTAAGATTCTTAATGTGTACCCTGTGTCAGTATTCACCGAGGAGAGGGACATGACGGATGTTGAGGTAAGGGATAGATGTTTGATTAGTCTCGGTCAAATCGGCATAAGGAGGGGGGAAGTGTTGGGTATTATAAAAGGCATTAGGGTGGACAAGTCCCCAGGTCCGGGTGGGATCTATCCCAGATTACTGAGGGAAGCGAGAGAGGAAATAGCTGGGGTCTTAACAGAAATCTTTGCAGCATCCTTGAGCACGGGTGAGGTCCCGGAGGACCGGAGAATTGCTAATGTTGTCCCCTTGTTTAAGAAGGATAGCAAGGATAATCCAAGTAATTATAGACCGGTGAGCCTGATGTCAGTGGTGGGGAGGCTGCTGGAAAAGACACTGAGGGATAGGATCTATTTATATTTGGAAGAAAATGGGCTTATTAGTGATAGGCAGCATGGTTTTGTGCAGGCAAGGTCATGTCTTACCAACTTGATTGAATTATTTGAGGAAGTGACAAAGTTGATAGATGAGGGAAGGGCTGTGGATGCGATATACATGGACTGCAGTCAGGCATTTGATAAGGTTCCCCATGGTAGGCTGATGGAGAAAGTGAAGTTGCATTGGGTCCAGGGTATACTAGCTAGATGGACAGAGAACTAGTTGGGCAACAGGAGGCAGAGAATTGCAGAGGAAGGGAGTTTCTCAAAATGGAGAACTGTGACCAGTGGTGTTCCACGGGGATCTGTGTTGGGACCACTATTGTTTGTGATATACATAAATGATCTGGAGGAAGGTATAGATGGTCTGATTAGGATGTTTGCAGATGACACTAAGATTGGTGGAGTAGCAGATAGTGAAGGGGACTGTCGGTGAATGCAGCAGAATATAGATAGACTGGAGAGTTGGGCAAATGAATGGCAGATGGAGTTCAATCCAGGCAAATGCAAGGTGATGCATTTTGGAAGATCCAATTCAAGAGCGAACTATACAATAAATGGAAAAGCCCTGGGGAAAATTGATACACAGAGAGATCTGGGTGTTCAGGTCCATTGTACCCTGAAGGTGGCAACGCAGGTCGATAGAGTGGTCAAGAAGGCATGCAGCATACTTTCATTCATCGGGCAGTGTATCGAGTACAAGAGTTGGAAAGCCATGTTGCAGTTGTATAGGACTTTGGTTCGACCATATTTGGAATACGGAGTTCTGGTCACCACATTACCAGAAGGATGTGGATGTTTTGGAGAGGGTGTAGAGGAGGTTCACCAGGATGTTGCCTGGTATGGAGGATGCTAGCTATGAAGAGAGGTTGAATAGATTTGGATTGTTTGCATTAGAAAGACAGAGGTTGAGGGTGGACCTGATTGAGGTCTACAAAACCATGAGAGGTATAGGCAGGGTAGATAGCAAGAAGTTTTGTTTTCCCCCCAGAGTGAGAGACCCAATTACTAGTGGTCACGATTTCAAGGTGAGAAGGGAAAAGTTTAAGGGAGAGTTGCGTGGAAAGTTCTTTACACAGTGGGTGGTGGGTGCCTGGAATGTGTTGCCTTGCAGCGGAGGTGGTAGAGGCGGGCACGATAGCGTCACTTAAGATGTATCTAGGCAGACAAATGAATGGGTAGGAAGCAGAGGGATACAGATCCTTGGAAAATAGGTGACAGGTTTAGATAAAAGATTTGGATTGGCGCAGGCTTGGAGAGCCAAAGGGTCTGTTCCTGTAATTTTCTTTGTTCTTTTTTCTTTGAAATCACAAGGCTTGAACACCAACAACCACCACCCCCCAACTCCACCCCACCTCCATCACCGCTTCTATGGACTACCCAAAATACACAAACCAGACATCTCCCTACCTGGCACACTTACACACGAACTAGCCAAGAACCTACAACAGAGACTGAAACACCTGGTCAACAGATCACCCCACTCCATCCACTCAAGCCAGGAATTCTTTAACAACCTCAAGAACGTTAAAATCAACAACAATGAGCTTATGGCGTGCTTTGACATCACAGCACTGTTCACATCCATTGAAATACCACTAGCCAAAGAAACACTTGTTACATTACTGGATGCAGGAGAAACGCTGAATCCAAAACAGCTTCATCAGCAAAGACAACATACTGACAACTGGTCCTATGCCTCACCATACACTTCACCTTTAATGGTCAAGAATACAAACAGATTAATGGCACACCCATGGGGTCACCCATCTCAGGGCTTAATGCAGAGGCAGTCATGCTAAGACTCGGATACACTACCTTGCCCCTCAGATTCAAAACTGTGGATCTAATACGTAGACAACACATTTGTCATCATTAAACACACCGAACTAGAAAAACACAACATCTTATCAACAATATTTTCAGTGGGATCAAATTTATGAGAAGATGAAGACAACAATCAACTTCCTTTTCTAGGCGTCAGGATAGAAAGTATGACCAATGGGGAGTTCTAGACCACAGTATGCAGGAAGGCAACCGACACTGAACAAATTCTCAATTTCCACAGCAATTACTCCAATGTCCAAAAATAAAGCTGTGTAAGGACAATATTCTAACATGCCAGCACTCACTGTAACACGCCAGAACTACGCAGGAAAGAGGAAGAGCACCTATACAAGGTTTTTGCTAACAGCAGATATCCTAACAACTTTACCCACAGGTGCCTATTAGATAGACAATGCCAGGAGGACACAGTACACCCAATACATTGGCCACACTACCCTACATCAAGAACATATCAGAACTGACAATGAGACTCCTACGACCACTAGGAATTATCGTAGCATACAAACCCACTGCCACACTACGACAAACACTCAAGGACCAAAGACCCCATTTTTATGTCACACAGGACCAATGTAGTTTTCGAAATACCTTTCAATGACTGCAACAAACATTACATTGGCCAGACCGGAAGGAAACTAGCCATGAGAACATACAAACACCAGCTAGCCGCAAAACAACACTACAAACTTTCCCTCATTTCAATGCACTTAGACAATGAAGGCCATCAATTTAACTGGGACAACGTGACTACCCTAGCTCTAGCCAACCACAGACATGCACAGGAATTCCCTGAGGCCTGGTTTTTAACCCATAATGCAATTAACAAACATGTGGAATTAGACCCCATACACAATGGGAGGGGAGACGATGACCTGATAATATTATCACTGGTCTGTTAATCCAGAGACTCAGATAACGTTCTGGGGACCTGGGTTCAAATCCCGCCATGGCTGATTGTGAAATTTGATTTCATTAAAAATATCTGGAATTAAGAATCTAATGATGACCATGAATCCATTGCCAATTGTCATAAAAACCCATCTAGTTCACTAATGTCCTTTAGGGAAGGAAACTGCCATCCTAACCTGGTCTGGCCTACATGTGGCTCCAGATCCACAGTAATGTGGTTGATTCTGAACTGCCCTCCAGGCAATTAGGGACGGGCAATAAATGCTGCCTAGCCAGCAACACCCTCATCCTGTGAATGAATTTTTAAAAACCCACGCAGAACAGAACTGGAAATGATACAAACCAACTTAACAGACTGGATCAAACAAATATCAGGGTAGGACAAGTTTGCTTCACTGGAGACCGTATTGCTGATGTTACCTAGCATAGTGACAAAACATCTGTGTGGTAACCAGCCAGCTCGGCGGGCAAGCCAACAACCTCATCCACAACTCAAGCTACAAATCTTCACAAGAACCTTAAACTTGTATCCCATTTTGATTTGGCATTGTCATCAGGTCCCCTTGTACCATGCCACAGCCTTCCCTGGGGCCTCCTAACAATTATCATTAAATCAGACCTTGTTCAGTCACTGTAATTAACAATGTGAAATATTGGCATGTCTGTTCCCATGGAACAAATGCTCTCTCTGCTCATCATTGATCTTTGAGGTTCTCCCTCAATTGTTCAATCATCCAGTAGCCAGAGATGCCGCAGTATTCTACTGCCTTCTATCAACATTTATCTTTCCCCAGCTGACATCATTCATAGTACTGTTATGTCCTTCGAGCATCATTACCAGTTTTGGCCTACCTAATTTATTGCCTCCTCAGCATCTTGCCAACTGTCCTGATTAATTTTATCCAAGGTCTGTTTAACTTACTAGGTTTAAAGTCTGAGCTTATTATCCAAATTAGCCTAATGGAGAGTATTGACTATAGATACCCATGCTCCATAAAATGTTGCCAAATCATTCTATATATCACATTTACTATGCTGGCGGACCTAGGTCTGGTCTCCCCCATGCCAATCCCTGTTTTCAGCCCTAATAGCGAATGGGTCACTATAAAGTGAATTTCAGGTTAGATCTGAAGAATGACTCGACTCAGAATGTTAATTCAGCTTTCTCTCTACAGATGCTGCCAAACATGCTGAGTTTTTCCAGCATTTTCTAGTGGTGTTTCTGCCTTCCAGCATCTTCAGTTCTTTGGGTTTTTAGATCCATGTTCATTGCAGGTCCTGAAATATGAAGGCAAATTTATATTGGCACTGTTAGTAGAGTGAGCTGGATTAAAATTCATTACTAATGTGCAGTACAGTGAAATATTTTGCCTGTGGAGCCTGCTTTACCATAGTTTTGTAGCTAGTCGCTACTGAAGGTACCATGGTTAGGTTGGTTTTATTTAATGCCCTTTAATCGAAGGTGAGCCACCAAGGATTGCCTGGTTTCTTAACCATCAATATTGACAAGTTATTGGTAGTTGCTACAGGGCATAGGACTTCTTACTTTAACAAGCTGCTAATGACCTTGCCCAACTTCCCCTCTGTCTGCTTGGAGAAAGTATATTGTTTTTGTGGCTTTGGGTCTGGCCCATCTATCACTATCTTGCCCTATGTACTATTATAGTCATATGTTTTTCAATTGGAGGGCAATAGAAACTGCCTGTACTGCTGGGCCCTCGGTCTTTACAATGAGTGAAATCCACAATGTACGCTGGTACAAATTCTCTGTATGTATATGCTTGCCGCAATCTCCACTAGGGGCTCCTCAAGCTTGAGCTTTTGCCAAATACAACAATTGACCAGGTCAAGAGATAAATTATTCTTCCTCATAAGGTCCAAGTCTAAAATGAGCTCAGCAGTTGTATGGGGATTAACCAATACCGCAAGGTGATGATAGACTATGTTTCCCAGTTTAAACTCGATAGGTTCTGTCTCTGTCTCCTCCTGTAGGTGCCCAGTGAATTGCTCAGAAGCACCAGGATACATGTGTTTTCCACTGTGAACACTGACACAAAATACCTTGTTTCAGAGATAGTAGGAACTGCAGATGCTGTAGAATCTGAGATAACAAGGGGTAAAGCTGGATGAACACAGCACGCCAAGCAGCAGAGGAGCAGGAAGGCTGATGTTTCGGGCCTAGATGCTTCATCAGAAATGGAGCAGGGGAAGTGGGTTCTGAAATAAATAGGGAGAGAGGGAGAGGTGGATAGAAGATGGATAGAGGAGAAGATAGGTGGAGAGGAGACAGACAGCTCAAAGAGGCAGGGATGGAGCCAATAAACGTGAGCGTAGGTGGGGAGCTGGGGAGGAGATAGGTCAGTCCAGGGAGGATGGACAGGTCAAGGGGTTGGAATGAGGTTAGTAGGTAGGAGATGGAGGTGGGGCTTGAGGTGGGAGGAAGGGATAGGTGGGCAGAGGACAGGTTAGGGAGGCGGGGATGAGCTGGGCTGGTTTTGGGATGCAGTAGGGGGAAGGGATATTTTGAGGCTTGTGGAATCCACATTGATACCATTGGCCTGCAGGGTTCCCAAGCAGAATATGATTTGCTGTTCCTGCAACCTTCGGGTGGCATCATTGTGGCACTGCAGGGCGCCCAGGACGGACATGTCATCTCAGGATTGGGAGGGGGAGTTGAAATGGTTTGCGACTCGGTGGTACAGTTGTTTAGTGCACACCTCAAGCTTTAGTGCACCTCTCAGCATGTAGTCCTGGACCTTGGAGTGTGCCAGTCTACAACACTACCAGCTGGCTTTTAGGGTTTTTTATTTTTAAAAAAATATACTTTATTAATAGAAAATGCAAAAAAAGACATATTTACACACCTAACTGGTCATTCTCACCTCTCCAGGTTACCCCGGGGGTGGGTAACCAACTAAAAGAAAAAAGCAAAAACCAAAATACTCCGGCAGTCATCTCTCCCTGCAGTCCCAGTTGGCCTCCTGGCCAGTTGTGGAAGGCGCCAGCTGAGCCCAGTTACTGAATAGGGCCCCTGTTACATTCTGGCCAAGACACCTTACATGGTCGTCTTCCCCACTGCACCTTAGCAGCAGCTGCCCCAAACTTTAGTGAATCCCTCAACACATAGTCCTAGACCTTGGAGAGTGCCAGTGTACAACACTGCCATCTGGCTACTGTGATTTCTTTTATTTAAAAAATATACTTTATTCATAGAAAATACAAAAAAAACATATTTACGCACCTACCCAGTCATGCTAGCTGCTCCGTGTTACCCTGAGTGTATGTACACCAACTAAAAGAGAAAAAGCAAAAAAACAAAAGAAATAACCCCGGTGATGGTCTCCCTGCACAATCCCTGTTGCCCCTCCCTGACCAATTGGGGAAGGCGCTAACTGGGCCCAGTTACCAAATAGGGCCCCTGTTACGTTCTGGCAAGGGGTCTCATATGGCGGTCTTTCCCCACCACACCTTGGTGGCAGCTACCCCAAGCTTTAGCACATCTCTCAGCACATAGTCCTGGACCTTGGAGTGCGTCAGTCTATAACACTACCAGCTGGCTATTAGGATTTTTTTTTAAACAATACACTTTATTCATTGAATGTATAAAAAAAAATTATACACCTATCCAATCATGCTAGCTGCTACCGGTTACCCAGGGGGTACCTACACCAACTAAAGAAAAAACAAAACAAAGAAAATACCCCAGCAGCCATCTCCCCGCACAGTCCCCGTTGGCCCCCCTGACCAATTGGGAAAAGCAGCAACTGGGCCCAGTTACCAGATAGGGCCCTTTTTACTGTTCTGGACAAGGGGTTTTATACAGTGGTCTTTCCCCACCACCCCTTAGCAGTGGCTGCCCCAAGCTTTAGCACATAGTCCTGGACTTTGGAGTGCACCAGTCTATAACACTACCAGCTGCCTATTAGGATTACCTTATAAATCTTCTACACTACCTGCCATACCTTATACTTGCTTATGATGGTCATCAAATCCCCATTCTCCCACACCCTTTTACACTGTAGTTGACCACCAACTTGTACAAACTATCCATGTAACTCTTATTCTCCCAGATGCCCTTTAGTGCCTCCAGACTTCACTTAAGCTCTGTAAAATGGTGATCGAATTGGAGGTACAGACAGCACCTCCAGCACACGCTCTACTCATTGATCCAATCAGCATCCAAGTACTCCCAAATGTTCCAGGTGGAGTTTACCATTAGAAGGAGCTGGCCTCCCATCCTTTTAATTAACCCAAAAATTACCCATAAAAACAAATCTAATTCTCACTAACACACACTAACAGATAATCAGTAAGTACAGTAATTTTAACATTATTTGATTAAAGCAAGAAAATTAAAGAATTACACTCACCCCTGTAACAGTCAAACCCTTTCCAGCTTGGCTGTGACATACTCTGGGAAGTTGCTGTCCTCTCCCTTTCAGAAATTAATTAGGTATGCCTCCCTGTTCATTCCCTGGTCGCCGCTCACGCTCCTTTACTCGGTCGAACTTCCTCTCATGATGTGCTGACCCCTCTGCTCTGCAGCAAAGAGTTCTGTCAAGACAGACAGACTGCAGCACCCAAGGTCCAAGGTCCAAGGCCCAAGGCCCCAATTGTCATCAGCAGCAGCAGCTTTTCCCCAATACAGCAAGTGCTGTTACTGTAGTCTTTGACCCACAGGGAAGAAATGTAGGCCACCAGGCTTCTAAAGGCAGCAGGAGCAACAGAGAGCCCGGACTCTCAGCTTCAATTCAGCAGCAGCAGCTCCTGGGGTTTGCAACAGGTGTTGTTGCTTCAGTCTTCAACTCACCGAGGAGAAATATAGGCCACCAAGCTTCCAAAGTCAGCAACAGAAAATCCCTCCAGGCAGGCAGGCTAAAGCAGTCAAAGTCCCAGACCCATGACCTCAATCATCTTCAGCTGCTCTCTGTTGCAACAAATGATGCCACTTCAGCGTCCAAGCTCCAAGTATAGCAGCAGCGGAGTGCAGACTCCCAATACACCACACTCTACGGGGAAAAAGAGCTGGATGGCTCCAATAATAGTTCCCTTTGTTTCCGTCACCCCCTTAATTCCTCCACAAGGGTTTGGAGCTTTTACTGGGTGCATTTCTCCCTTGTCTGATTTGGGGTGCTCAGATTCATGAGTGTCTTTCTACCAAGACCATGCCATGTTCCTTATCAGACATTGTTCTGTGTTGGTGTTTTCTGTGGGATCAAACCTTTCACAGGCTTTCCTAGCTGCATCAATGATATGTGAGACAAGTCTGGGTCCAATTTGCTCTGTTTTGTGGTGTCAGCACAGTTCGATTTGGGTTACAGTTTCCTGTGGACTGTATCCACGGGTGCTTGGCAAATGCAATTGGGAGTTCTCCCTTTTACTGACTGTACTTATTTATTCCCTCCAGAGGGTTATTGTATTCTACAGTAGGTAGGATTGCTGTTTTCATGGCCTGAAGTTCTCGTCCTCACATTCTGAGGATTGGATATTGCAGAATGAATCACAGAGCTCAGGCACATTAACATTAATTTTACCTCCTGGACATCACTGAAATCAAGAAGAACTCTTTATTGGGGGATACTGTCAAAAACCATGGAAGTCAGCAGCAGGCTCAAAAAAATGGGGATTTCTTTCAATATCTCCACGAATTGCACCACCACAAACAAAGTTCTATAATTATTGTTCTGGCCATAGATTATGGTCAGTGGGTTAATCGGGGCACGGTGAAATCCTATAGGATCTACTCCCTCCGGGATGGGTGATGGGGATCCCCAACTTTCACTGCTCTTGGCATATCTACAGGTTTGCTCTTCCATTTCGACCCAGTCTTTCCCATAATCACTGTCCCCATTCGATTCTATTGACCCAAATGCGCATATCATTCCTTTTGCTTAGAAAGTTGAGACATTAACTTTTCAATCTTGTGTTGGCATTTTGAATGGTCTGCAAAGTGTGCTCTGTTTTGTTTGCTTGACTGAATAAATGAAATGAACAAATGAAAAAGTACAGCACAGGAACAGGCCCTTCTACCCTCCAAGCCTGTGCTGACCATCATGCCCTAATTAATCTAAAAGCAAGCTATTTTTTGATCCATATCCCTCCATTCCCTCCCTATTCATGTACCCATCTAAGTGCCTGTTAAACATCTTTAATGTGCCTGCTTCCACCACCTCTTCTGGTAGTGCATTCCTGGCTGCTACCACTGTGTGAAAAACTTCCCTTGCACATCTCCCTTAAACGTTCCCCCTTCGACCTTCAACCTGCGTCCCCTTGTAATTGAAACTTCAACCCTGGAAAAAGCTTCTGACTATCCACCCTATCTATGCCTCAGTTTTGTTGACCTCTATCAGGTCTCATCTCAGCCGTTGTCTCTCCAGTGAAAACAAACCTAGTCTTTTTAAACTATCCTCATAGTCAATGTCCTGGAGACCAGGCAACATCCTGGGGCACCTTCTCTGTACTCTCTCCAAAACTTCCAAATCCTTCTGGTAGTATGGTGACTAAAACTGCACACAATACTCCAAATTCAGCCTAACAAGAATTTTATATAGCTGCAACATGTTTTGTCAAGTCTTGTGCTCCTCACCCCAGGCGATTAAGGGAAGTATGCCAAGTGCTTTTTTCATCACCTTGGCTACCTGTGTTGGCATTTTCAGGGAACTGTGGACCTGCACACCCAGATCCATCTGAATGTTGGTGTTCCTAAGGGTTCTGCTCTTTACAATGTAATTCACACCTACATTTGATCCTCCAAAATGCATCACCTTGCATTTGTCTGGATTAAACTCCATCTGTTATTTCTGTGTCCAAGTCGCCAATCTATCTATATCCTGTTGAATACTTTCACAATCGTTGGCGCCATTAGCAACTCCACCAATCCTCATATCTTCAGAAAATTTGCTTATCACAGCATCCACGTTTTCCTCCAGATCTTTATACATACTACAACAGCAGAGGGCCTAAGAATGACTCCTGTGGAACACCACTAGTTTCCATTCTCCATACTGAAGTTTCCACCTCCACCCTCTGTCTTCTATGACTGAGTCAGTTTTCTATCCATGTAGCCAGGCCACTCTGAATCCCTTGTGATTTTAGTTTCTGTATCAATCTGCCATGTGGGACTTTATCAAATGTCTCTCTAAAGTCCATATAAACTATATCCACAGTCCTTCCCTCATCAATTATACTCATTACCACTTCAAAAAGTTCAATCTGGTTGGTGACACATGGCTTTCCCCAGACAAAACCATGCTCCTGCCACTATCTAGTCCACTTTCATCTAAATGTGCAAATATCTTGTCCGTCAGTATCTTTTCCAAAAGCTTTCCACCACGAATGTCAAACTCACTAGCCTATAGTTTCCTGGACTATTCCTGCATCCTTTCTTATATAAGGGAGCAACATTCGCTAATCTCCAGTCCTCTGGAATTTCAGCTGTGGTCAACGAGTATGTGAAGATATCTGCCAACACACTAGCTACTTCCTCCCTTGCTTCTCTGAGTTGCCAGGGGTAGATCCCATCTCGTCCAGGGGACCTGTGTAACATAATGCAATTTAAGATTCCCAAAGCTTCCTCTTTCAACATGTTGACATTCTCTAGAGTATTCACACACTCATCCCTGACCTCAACATTAGTCATGTGCTTCTCCTTTGGTGAAAGCTAATATAAAGTACTCATTCAGGATCTCCCACACTTCGTGTGACTTTATGTATAACTTACCTCCTTCGACCTTGTGTGGGCCTACTCTTTCACTTGTTACCCTCTTTCTCCGAACATATGTATAAAAAGCCTTGGGATTTTCCTTGACCTTGTTTGCTAAAGACATTTCATGACCCCTTTTTGCCTTCCTGATTGCACATTTAAGTTCCTTCCTAATTTCTCTGTATTTCTCCAGGACTTCATCAATTTGTAACTCCTTTTCCTTTTAATTAACCTTACAAATTCCCTTCTCATCCATGGTTCCTGATTCCTGCCATTCCAAACCTTCATTTTTGCACAGACATGCATGTCGTGCACTTTAGTCAATTGGTCCTTAAAAGCCTCCCACATGCCAGAAGTAGATTTTCCCTCAAATAACTGCTTCCATTTCACATTCTCCAGTTCCGGTCTAATTTGGGTGTAATTGGGTCTTGCTCACTTAAGCACCCTCACCCAAGGGTCACTTGTGTACTTTTCCATAACTACTCAAAATCTATGGAGTTATGGTCACTAAACCCGAAATACTCTCCTACTGAAACATCATTCATCTGTCCTGGATCATTCCCTAGGATCAATTCTAATAAGGTCTCCTCTCTGATTGGATTGTCAACATACTGCCTCAAAAAGCCCTCCTGGACACAACTAACAAATAGTTCTCTATCCAAGCCCCTGCCTCTAAGGGATTCCAAGTCAATAAGAGGAAAGTTAATGTCACCCACCACAACTATCCTGCTCTTTTCACACTTTTCCAGTATCTGACTACGTGTCTCCTGTGGGCTGTTGGGAGATCTATCGAAAACTCCCAACATTGTGATTTCACTCTTCCTGTTCTTGATCTCCACCAATAATGTCTCAATGCAAGATCCCTCCAATGTATCTTCCCTCAACACAGCTGCAATCTGATCCTGAATCAGCAGCACAACTCCCTCAGCCCTTTTGTTTCCCTTTCTATCCCTTCCAAAACAAAGATATCCAGGGATGTTAAGCTGCCAGTCCTGTCACTCCTTTAACTTTTAACTTTATTGTAATGGCAATAACATCATAATTCCATGCAGTAATCCATGTTCTTAGCCCATCTGACTTACTGCTATACTTCTTGCATTGAAGTAAATGCATTCCAGTCCTCCAGTCCCTCTGAGCCCCATGACTTCCCTGTGCCTGGTCTTAATCTGTGCTATGCATTTCTGTCAGACTTTTGTTTCCAGTCCTTGCACTTACTGGCCTAGTATTCCGGTTTCCATTCCCCTGCCAAACTAGATAAAACCCTCCTGAAGAGCTCTAGCAAACCTCCCACCCAAGATATTGGTGCCTTTTCAGTTCAGGTGCAACCCATTCTTCCTGTACAGGTCCCACCTTCCCCATAAGACATCCCAATGATCCATATATCTAAAGCCCTCCCTCCTAATCCAGCTGTGTAGCCACGCGTTCGATGCATTCTGTCTCTGTTCCTAGCCTCACTAGCCCATCGCACAGGTAGTAGTGGTAATCCTGAGATTACTACGTCGGTAGTCCTGTGTTTTAGCTCCCGATCTAGCTCCCGGAATTGTCTTCACAGGTCCTCTTCCTTCTTCCTACCTATGTCATTTGTGCCAATGTGGACATTGACTTCCGCTTTTCCCTCCTGCTTCAGGATATTCTGTATCTGCTCAGAGACATCAAGGACCCTGGCACCAGGGAGGCAACACACCATCCAGAAACATTTGTGACCCCTGAATATTGAGTCACCTCCTACTATCACTCGCCTAGACTTTGCCAGACCCTGCTCTGCAACAAAACCAGTTGTGGTGCCTCTGGTCTGGCTATTGCTAGTACTATCTCCTGAGAGGCTACTACTACCCCCTCCCCCCCCCCCCCCACCCCCCCCCCACCCAATCCCACACCCCCAAACTACCTGCCTGCCTCTCCTGGTGGCCACCCACTTAGACCTGTGGTGTAACTACCTTCCTAAAGCTAGAATCTATCACTCTCTCTGCCCCCTGTATGCACCCCAGTGTGCCCAGCTGCTTCTCCAACCAAGCCACATGGTCTGTGAGGAGCTACAGCTGGTCACACTTCCTGCAGATGTAGTTGTCGGAGTCACTAGATTGCTCCCTGATTTTCCACAGCCTGATGCAGGATTCTGGGTGTAAACTGTCAATGTTGCACTTCAGTCTGTTCATCCACAGCTTTTTGGGCTGCGTCCCAATCATTGATTGGCCATGTTCTACACCTCCTGGTACACTCTATCACACTGTGTCTGAAAGTATTCCCAAGCGTACCATGTTCACCTGGCTCGCCTGTTCCTGTTCCAATTGACTCTTACATTTTCTAGTTCCAGCTTCACTTCTTCCAGTTACTTCCTGAGTTTCACCATTTCCCATCCTCTGTATTCTACTCCATATAGCTGGCTAGCGCTACAGCCTTGCTGAGTTTTAAAATACACTCCCCCTCGGCTTTCTGCACCACCTTCCAAAATTTCTGTCCCGCAGGTCCCAGACCTGATATTTGCTCAATGCAATGATCAATTTATTTCTCATTTAGGTACTTTCTTAGTACCTCTTCTTACTCAGGGCACTGTGCTATTTTTCCTGTTATTTCCTTATCATTTACCTCTCTCTCTCTCTCTCTCTCTCTCTCTCTCTCTCTCTCTCTCTCTCTCTCTCTCTCTCTCTCTCCCTCCCTCTCTCTCTCTCTTTGTCTCTTGCGAGTCTCTGATTTTAATTCTATTTTTTTGCTTCTCTGCG
The DNA here is from genome assembly GCF_030684315.1 of Stegostoma tigrinum. Lineage (NCBI taxonomy): Eukaryota > Metazoa > Chordata > Chondrichthyes > Orectolobiformes > Stegostomatidae > Stegostoma > Stegostoma tigrinum. The sequence goes on from NC_081380.1 coordinate 14,873,381, forward strand.
ACACAGGATCCCTGACCCCTTTCACTATCTCTTACCTTGTGATTCCCTGACCTATTCTGGCCTCTCTGTATCCTCAAGAGCTCCCAATCCCAAAATCTGGCTTCTCGGCACCTCATGTGTCCTCCGACCCTGTATTCAGCTTTCTAGCCTCTGTTTTCTGTGTGTCCCAAACCCTGTACTTTCCTATGCTAAATTTACTTTTCCATGAGTCCCCAACCTGTACCAACTATAACTCTATCCTCCTCATGTTACATGCACTTGGTTTATGGCCCAGTACTAGTCAGAAACCTTCATCCTCTTTCATCCATATGAATCCTGGACATCATGCGAGGCAGTTGCCCTCTTAATATAGAATGCCCAAAAATTTAGGGTTGATGGGGTTCAACTTTGAAAGTTATACATTTCTAGTCAAAGGCCACCCAGGGAAGCCAAGGTTGTCCATGAGTTGGACTCTTCAACCAGTTTATGTATTTAAAACACTTTATCCAAGACTTCTTGTGGTTGAGGGGGACAAAAGGGCACAAAATTAAGTGTGTGTTTCAACTTGTTTTTATTAGCAAAGTATTCCTTATTAAAAATGTGAGCATTTCCCAAATTCCCAAAATATTTACTCTCTATCCAGCTGTGAAAGGATATTACCCATAATAATTAGTTTAGTTCAGTTGTCTGGATAGTTGGTTTGTGAAGCAGTGTGATGCCAACAGAGTGAGTTCAATTCCTGACACTGGCTGAGGGTACCATGAAGGGCTCTTCTTCCCCACCTGTGCCCTCACCTGAGGCTTCGTGGCCCTCAGGTTAAATCCCCACCAGTCATCTCCCTCTAAAGAGAGAGCAGCCCTGTGGTTAAGTGAGACTAGGACAATTATACTGTAAGCATACATGTTTTATTTTGATTCTTCAAACACTAACTTTACCCTTGTATGTCTCTCCTTTCAAAGACCAAGAAGTGCAAACTGGCTTGACAATAAAGGAAGGAAATGCAGACAGTAGGTGTGAAGACGCCCAGTCATTTGATTTCACACTGTAGTCACCAATTCAGACAATGACACTGTGTGTACATATTTTAAAGGATTATGGTGGGTTCTGCACACTGTTTAACATTGGTTATTGTGGGCTGTAGCCAAGGTATAGGGTAAGGAAAGGAAAAGTGTCAACTCACTTGTGGCATATGAGAGCTCGCGTGATACATTGATGGCGAAATCTACAGAAGGATGCAAGTGGTTATTTATTACAGAATACTTAGTGCTTTGAGAGGCCTGACAAAGAGTCAAAGTCGAGGAGCATGAAAGAGTTTGCCACCAACTTGTGTGAAGAACCACATGCTTTGGGAAGTATGCATTTTTTGTGGAACGTCCCTTTAAGACCAAAGCAGATTGAATGACATTCTGAAAGATGGTTGATTGGTTTCCTGATCACTAGATAATCAAATTCGAAGAAATGTCACTCAAGAATGTAATGGGGAACACTGGCCAGGAACCAAAGGGTAAGTAGAAAGCCAATTATACAGGAGTTGGGTCGGCCAGTATTTACCATTTGGCAGTTCAGAACACACTAACAATTTGTGCAAAAAAAGCAACATTCTCTACTAATGAAACAAGTTTCTATTTGGCAGTCTTCAAACAGATCCTTGTGTTGAAGCAGATCTGTGTTACTAAACGCATTATCAGTTGGAAGGAACAAAGAACTGAAGACATAAAGGTTAAAAAGTTGTGGATTGGACAACCAAAACCCATCAAACTGTATAAAGGAGTTAAGGAGTAAATGTTTCAGGTATTCTACCTATTAAGATTGTCATGATAGGTACAATATTATGGGTATCACAGGGACATGGCTGCAAGGCGATCAGGAAGAACGGTACAAATACTAACGAAAGGTTTATTCTTGTCTTCCTTAAGTAGCCCTCGCAAGGGCTCGTGTTCTGATACAATTACGAATTTACATCTGTAAAGATATTGGTAGAAATTTCTCACACCCAAGGTGGCCGCCAAACGTTTCTTCTCTATCTGGGCTTATTTGCATTCAGCATCAGAGAAAGTCTGTTCCTTTCTGTTGGGCTACTGGTGACCCCACATTACCCCAATACCATACAGGGAGGCATTGTATATCATTACCACATCCCACCTGGGATTGTAGTGGGTAGACAACAATAGCTGCTTTTTCACTCCCCTAAAGATTATGTATTGGCTACATGATTATTTCCAAGGCTGATCTTTGTTCAATAGCAAATCTGTGGATACCAAATGGAAGTAAGGTTACAAATGAGTTTTCCACAATAATTCACCAGCCCAAGGAAAGACCTACGCTCTAGTACAGACAAGGGAGCCAGAGCACATTTTACTGCCCTCACATTATCTTCTAATGGGTGTAACCCAGTCTTGGTGATTCCTTCGCATTCCACCCTCCTGATTTCTGCCTCCACTTTTGCACATAAGGCACGTGGAATTGCTTTCTGGTCAAAATGTAAGGTGACCTTGACTCCTTTGATAATCCCTTGACCTTCCTGAAAAACTTCTGGTTATTTAATTAGAGCTTCACTCAGGCTACCAATTTCTAATCGAAAAATGTTGGGCCAATCTATGTGAATCTTTCTCAACCAATTCTACTCTGTAAAGCTTGGGCCCAAGCTTTTCACTACAATCAGTGGCAACTGCACCAACTGCTTCTCATAGTAGTACTCTTAACTTGTAACGGTTCCCAGTCTTTACTCTCAATCTGGCCAAGGTCTTGCACAAACTCAAGAGTTGGAATCCAGAGCAAATCTTGGTAAAGACTGGTTCTGCAAGCACTGATAAAACTGCACCAGTATCAACCTCCATTGGAAAATGGGTGACCACTTGATAAGATATTTATTTTGTTTGGTTCTGATTTGGATGTTGCTGAGCAATTCAACAGTTCTAAGCCATATGTGAATGGACTTTGCAGGGTGTGAACTCTCCTGGATACTGGCCTAAGAGTTCTCTTACTCAAGTTATACCTTGTAGGACACCTTTGCTGTCTTGAATCTGCATGCCAGTAGCAACTACAATGGCTGGCTGGCCATGATCCTGAAGAATTTTTTAGCCATCTGACTGCACCTTGGCTTTGTTTTGGGTTTTGCTGAGGGCTAACCTTGGGTTCCTCTGCTCAGTAATGCCCTGCAAGAGGCTATGCAATTGCCTACACTTGAGTGGTGTTTCCCAAACTCAGTCAGACATGTGAGGGTCTCCACTTCTATCACAACATCCTGTAGGTCACATGCTCCATGTGCTGCATTTTTTAAAGACAAAGCTAGTCATTGTGCTTGTTTGAAGTCCAGTTGGGCTTCAGCTAATAGGTACTTCTGCATGGTAACATCATTCATTCTACTCTCATTGCCACTGAAATAATTCCACAGAGGCCGGTATCCTGTCATCAAGTCACCCTTTAGTTACATTTGCACAATACGTGGACTCTGATCAGCTAGATCAGAGCCAGTCCCTAAAGTGAGGTGAATCCCTGAGATTCTTTTTTATAGCTGTCAAACAGGGCTCCCTGTTTGTCCCAGGTTAACAGGCCCAGCTGTTCCATTTGGCCAAACTTGTTCCAATCACTATCCAAGTTGGGGAATTAGACATCTCCTTTTTCATGTAGCTTCTCTTGGGACAGTTTTGACCCAGGCCTGGTCCCTCTGACTCTGCCCCAATTAGGAAATTCACACTCATACTCAATGAGATCTACCTGACCAACCTCATTCTGGACTTCATTACTCAGGATGAAATTGCAAAGTACTTGGAAGTGCATGGTAAAATAGGATTTATTCTGCATGAGTTCATTAAGGGGACATCGTGTCTGACAAACCTGTTAGCATCAGCAAATGTGATCTATTGGATTTCCTTTGACAAGTTGCCACACAGGACACTGCCAATAAGTTAACAGCCTCATGGTGTTAGGGACAAGGTAATGGCATAGATGGAGGATTGGTTGACTAACAGAATGCAGAGAGTCTGGATAAAGATGTCTTTCCAGTACGGCACATGGTGGCTAGTGAGTTTCCACATGGGTGAACGTTGGGACCATAACGATATACTTTGTACATTTACAATGTGAACTAAGAAACTGAGTGCATTGTTGCTAAGTTTGCAGATGACCCAAAGGTGGGTGGATGGTCAGAGTATTCAGGAAATGAGAAGGCTGCAGAAGGATTTTGACAAGTTTGGAGAGTGAGCAAAGATGTAGCAGATAGAATCTCGTGTGGGAAATGTGAGATCACTCACTTTGGTAGGAAAAATAGAGGCATAGACTATTTACTAAATGGGGAAAGGATTCAGAAATCTGACCTGAAAAGGACTTAGGAGTCCTAGTTCAGGATTCTCATAAGGTTAACATGCAGGTTCAGTTGGCAATTAGTTAGACAAATGCAATGTTGGCATTCACTTTGAGATGGCTAGAACACAAGAAGAGAGATGTACTGCTGATGCTGTATAAGGCTCTGGTCAGACTGCATTTGGAATATTGTGAGCAGTATTGGGCCCCATATCTAAGGAAGAATGTGCTGCTGTTGGAGGAGCTCCAGATGGGGTTTACATGAATGATCACAGGGATAAAGGATGTGTCATACAAGGGGCTGTTGAGGACTCTGGGTCTATACTTGATGGAGCACTGAAGGATCGGTGGGAGGGTGTTCCCAATGAAACTTACAGAATACTGAGAGGTCTGGATAGAGTGGACATTGAGTAGATACTTCTACTAGTAGGAAAGGCTTGGACTTGGGGGCACAGCATCAGAGTGAAGGGACTTCCATCTGAAGATGAGGAGGAACTTATTCAGCCAGTGGTTAGTGAATCTGTGAAACTCATTGCCACAAAAATATGTGGTGGCCAAGTCATTGAGTGTATTTAAGACAAATATATGCAGGATCTTGATTGGTAAGGGTATCAAGGGTTACGGGGACAAGGCAGCAGAATATGGTTGAGAAACGTATCAGCGGTTGAATTGCAGAGCAGACCTAAGGGGTTAAATAGTCTAATTCTGCCCTATGGTCTCATGGCCTAAGTGAGCAAAACTTTATGGATGTGTGCTTTATTGGTGTTGCCCATGTACTGGGATGCAATATTACAGCTGAATGTGATTCAAAGGCAGAAATAACTGACTGGGAAATGAGAGGCCTTACATAACTCAGACCAATTTGGAAAGATCATGAGGTTGCATGTGATTCCACATTGATTCATGAGGTAATACTAATGTTATGAGGGGCATGTTTATTAGATTGATGATTTAAAGTGACATTACTTATTTTGTATTTCTTTTGCCAGTTAATCAATATTTTAATTATGTTGATTTTAGTTGTCTTATTATGGTAAGTGAAATCTTGCATATTAGTTTTCTTTCCTTTGGTTTTTGTTGAAAAGTGTTTTGAGCCCATATCTTCATACATGGGATGGGGTGCTCAGTAAATTTGGTTAGTCTGTTGATTAAATGCTTAATACCAGTGGTTGAAGTTTAATTCCGGTACCACAATGGTAAGTCCTCAGGCATATCTTTCTATTTGCTGCTTTGTGTGTTCATGGCATAACTAAGCTGAGATTAGTACTCTTAAATATCTGATATTCAGCATGGCTTTACATAGCCCAGCGTATTATGTAGCGCTGATGGCTAATGCTCCAGATTTCGATGTGGCATAAGTAAAAGTCATCCACAGACTGAGTACAGCAGTAGCACCACAAACTGCTGAATTGAACACAAAAGGGGGAAAGTTATGTTTCAATTATACGGTGCACTAGTGAGACTACATAGAATCATAGAGTCATTTAGCATGGAAATAGACTCTTCAGTCCACTCAGTCCATACTGAAAATTATCCCAAACTAAACTAACCCCAACTACTTCATCATGGCCCATATCCCTCCAAACCCTTCCTCTTCATGTTCTTATCTAGCGTCTTTTAAATGTTGTAACTGTGCCTACATTCACCACTTCATGAAATTTATTCCACATGCGAACCACCCTCTGTGTAAAAATTTTTTTCCTCTCATGTCTTCTTCAAATCTCTCCTCTCACCTTAAAAATGTGCCCCCTAGTCTTGAAATCCCCCATCCTTGGGAAATGGCATCTACCATTAACCCTATCTGTAACCCTCAAGATTTATAAACCTTTATAAGGTCACCTCTCAACGTCTTATACACCAGTGGAAAATGTCCCAGCCTATCCTGCCTTTCTTTATAATTTAAGCCTTCTATATCCAACTACATCTTGGTAAATCTGCTCAACTCTCTCCAGCTTAATAGTATTTTTCCTATTACGAGGTGACCAGAGCCAGTCATAGTACTCCAAAAGAGACCTCAGCAATGTCCTGTACATCCTCAACATGACTTCACAACTCCTATATTCAAAGGACAGAGCAATGAAGGCAAGTGTGCTAAATGCCTTTTTAACGATCCTGTCTGTATGTGACAAAGAATTAGGTATCTGAACTCCTAAATCCCTCTCTTCTACAACACTACACAAGGCCCTACCATTAATTGTACAAGTTCTGACTCTATTTGTTGTACCAAAATGCTATACTTCACATTTATCTAGACTGAACTCCATCTGACATTTTTAAACCTATTGACCCATTTGGTCACGATTCTTTTGTAATCTTAGAAAATCTTCTTCACTGGCTACTACACCACCAATTTTGTCATCTACAAACTTACTAACCATGCCTTCTACACTCATCCAAATCATCTACATAAATTACAAACAAAAGAGAATCTAGAACTGATCCCTCTGGAACACTGTTGGTGACAGGCCTCCAGTTTGAAAAGCCACTCTCCACCATCTAGATTACTACGCACTTTATTGGTCACTTGATTGAAATAGATCTTGAATGGTGTACAAGAAAAAATTCTGATTCCGTATGCATCTAATAGAGATGGTGCGAAACTTGACCTACTCTCGGGAAATAAGGCAGAGCAGGTAACTGCAGCGTTAGTGTGGCCAATAATCAAAATTCTATTAGTTTTAAAACAGTGATAGAACAGGATAGACTGGATCTAAAAGGTAAGTTTCTAAATTGGAAGATGGCCAATTTTGATGGTATTAGGCAAGAACGTTCAAAAGTTGATTGGGGCGGATGTTTGCAGGCAAAAGGTCAGCTGGAAAATGGGAAAACTTCAAAAATGAGAATGATAGTTTGGAGACAGTTTGATCCTGTTAGGGCGAAGAGCAAGGTTAGTAGGTGTAGAGAATGCTGGATGACTAGACACATTAAGGTTTTGGTCAAGGATAAGAATAAGTAGGAAGCATATGTCAGCTGTAGACAGCAGATATCGGGTGATTCTAGAAGAGTATAAAGGCAGTAGGAATATATTTAAGAGGAAATCAGGAGGGCAAAAAGGGGACATGAGATAGATTTGGCAAATGTGGTTAATGAGAATCCAAAGGGATTCTACAAATACATTAAGGACAAAGGGGAACTAGGGAGAGAATAGGGGCCCCTAAAGATCAGCAAGGCCACATATGTATGGAGCCACAGGAGATGGGGGAGATACGAAACAAATATTTTGCATCAGTGTTTACTGTGGAGAAGGATATGGAAGATGTGGAATTTGGGGAAACAAATAGCGACACCTTGAAAAATGTCTATACTGTAGAGGAGGTGGTCCTCGATGTCTTAAAACATATAAAAGTTAATAAATCCCCAGGACCTGATGAAGTGTACCCCAGATTTCTGTGGGAAGCTAGGGAAGTGATTTCTGGGCTCCTTGCTGAGATATTTGTATCAGCGAAAGCCACAGGTGAGGTATCAGAAGACTAGAAGTTGACTAACGTGATGCTACTATTTAAGAAAGGTGATAAGGAAAACCCAGGGAACTATAGACTGATAAGCCTGATATCAATGGTGGGCAAGTTGTTGGAGGGAATCCTAAGGGTCAGGAATAACATGTATTTGTAAAGGCAAGGACTGATTTAGGGAGTCAACACGGCTTTGTGCATGGAAAATTGTGTCTCACTAACTTGATTGACTTTTTTGAAGGAGTGACAAAGAGGATTGATGAGGGAAGAGCAGTGAACATAATCTATATGGTCTTCAGTAAGGCATTCAACAAGGTTTCTCATGGTAAACTCATTAAGGTTAGATCAAGCAGAATATAGGGAGAACTTGCTATTTGGATATAAACCTGGTTTGAAGACAGAAGATAGAAAATAGGGGGTGGTGACTTTTCACACTGGAGCCCTGTGACCAACAGTGTGCCACAAGGATCAGTGCTAGGTCCACTGCTTTTCATCACTTGCATATATGAACAAAGGAGTTATGGTTGGTAAGTTTTCAGATGGCACCAAAATTGGTTTTGTAGTGGACAGCAAAGAAAGTTACCTCAAAAGTACAACGGGATCTTGATCAGATTGAACAATGGGCCAAAGAGTGGCAGATGGAGTTTTAATTTAGATAAATGTGAGGTGCTGCATTTTGGAAAGGCAAATCAGGGCAGGACGTTTACACTTAAAGGTAAGGTCTAAAGGAGTGTTGCTGGACAAAGAGACCTTGGAGTGCAGTTTCATAGTCCCTTGAAAGTGGAGTCACAGGTAGTTAGGATAGTAAAGAAGGGTTTTAGTGTTTCTGCCTTTTTCAGTCAGTGCATTAAGTATAAGAGGTCTGTGGGTGCCTGTACAGGGTCATTGGTTAGGCCACTTTTGGAATACTGCGTGTAATTCTGGTCTGCCTGTTAAAGTGAGGATGTTGTGAAATTTGAAAGTTTTCAGAAAAGATTTACCAGGACGTTGCCAAAGTTGGAGAGTTTGAGCCGTGGAGAGGTTGAATAGGCTGGGGCTATTTTCCCTGGAGTGTCAGAGACTGAGGGTGACCTTATAGAGGTTGATAAAATCATGAGAAGCATGGATAGGGTGAATAGACAAGGTCTTTTCCCCATGGTGGCTGAGTCCAAAACTAGAGGCCATAGGTTTAGGTTGAGAAGAGGAAGAATTAAAAGAGACCTAAGCAGCAACTTCTTCATACAAAGGGTAGTGCACGTATGGAATGAGCTGCCAGATGAAGTGGGGAGGCTGGTACAATTACAACGTTTAAAAGGTGCCTGGATGGGTATATGATAGGAAGGGTTTAGTGGGATATGGGCCAAATGCTAGCAAATGGGACGAGATTTGTTTGGGATATCAGATTGGCATGGACGCATTGGACCAATGGGTCTGTTTCCATCTTTTGTTGCGGACATGAACATGACTACCAAAATTGACCTTCATGCCCTCTCTCTGGGAGACTATGCAATTCAGTTCGGGTACCAATGTCAAGATTTATTGATTAGTGAGAAAAACATTTCTGAAGGAAGAAACACCCCATATGTTTTGAGACATGTCACAGAGTGACTTTAACCATCTGGAGCAGCATCTTGTTGACCAGGCCCATTCTGAGCAATCACTTGCCTTCTTGCTTCCAACAGTGGAGGTGATTTGGGCAACATGAGGAGGTTAACACAAAAACATATATCTGTCTCAAAAGTGATGGAATTAATTAATGAGATAACAAAGTGTAGAGCTGGATGAATATGGCGGCCAAGCAGAATCAGAGGAGCAGGAAAGCTGACGTTTCAGATCTGGACCCTTCTTCAGATCTCGGAATTAATAAATCATTGTCTGCACTAGAAACATTGTTTAAACAATATGCCAATTGTCTGCAACAGTATTCCACCAACATCAGGAATGCTTCTACAGAATGAGTGTAACAGTGAGAGGTGAAACCATTGTGTTCTTGTTATATATTAACAAGCTTCCCAGCCCGTTAAGATTCTTATTAGTAATATAGCCAGTTCTTTTTGGCATAAAGTATTTCCTCCCAAGATTGCATATTTCACAACTAAATTTAAGAGTTTTCACATTCATGATGTTCAAATAATTTCTTATATTCAAAGCTGGAAGGAGACATCAGCTGCCTCAATTGTCGATGAAAACAGATGGGGTGGATTGTACCTCATAGCATTCAAACGTAGATTCAGTGAGAAGAGTTTTTGGAACCTGTGTATGTTTAGATGTGGCACGTTACATATTACATATTACATTACTTAAGGGGAAACCACCATCCCTGAGACTGCATAGAATTTTAGGACTAGATGTTTTATGACAAAGTTGCTACATAAAAAACAGATTCTGAATAATTTGATCGTGGAACAGAGGTGTGAAGGATTAACAAAATATTACATTTTTCCAATAACAATACCAAGTGTATTATCCCGCTCCCAAAACTCTAGTAAAAATAAACAGCTGCAGGACTTATAAGTTACTGTTTGACAGATTCATAGACAATGCTTGTTCATGTGCCTGTGCTTTTTGCTTAGTAGTTTACTGCAACTTTGTTGTCTACCAGCCAACAGAGTGAACTAATGATGTTGAGTTTTAGGCTCTTGTCCGAATTTCTTCCAATATTTACCATGCGCTGAAATATCCATTTTAACTAATTCAACCAGACATAAAACTTATTCATTCTATGGTTTTTCTCTGAAGTATTAAGCATAAAATTTTAAGGAGCTGGAAAGATTTACCTGGAATTGGGACCCAGTACACCAAATATCAGAATATTTAGCCAGTAAGAACATAACCCCACAAAGTAATTTGTCCGAATTTCTTCCACTTAAATTGATGGAAGATAGATCAGATTCCTTCACAACTATTTGTTTGAACTCTATTATGTCATTGACATTAAAGCATTTTTTCCCCAGACTACATATTTCACAACTAAATTGAAGAGACAAATCCAACGGCCTTTGAATGAACTGATATGAAAGAGACTGCAGCACTTAAATCCAAATAAGCGCTTAGTATTTGCTGCAAAATAATTTGCAAATAAACTCATTTGCATATCTATTACAACAAATTCCATGCAAAGCAAAGGTGATCTGCCATGAGCAATTGTAAATTAGGGTGCAGCCATCAAAAGATCAAGCCCAGTTGAAGAGTGTAGCAGCATGCTAGAAGGGCTGCAAATATGAAATTGGTTGATTTAATGAACCTGTGTCAAATATAAAATTCCTTGTGTGATTTTGTTCCATTCTTAAAAATTATCTTTCACTGGACAATCTGTTAAAGATTGCCAAAAGGGAAAAGTGTATTCCAAGAAGTTACAAGAAGAAGCAATTTTTATCAAACCAACCCAGATAACAGGCATCAAAGGGGAAAATGCCTTTACTGTGTCGCCAGCGGAAAACAACTGGAAAATGTACTGCCGGCCAAGTTGAGGGAAATGAAAGTGGGGAGAAAAGTTGTCAATTTGGAATCACGTCAGTCAGTAAGACAGAAACCAAGGCATTTTTCATGAACGAAAGAACTGCAGATGCTAGAAATCAGAAATAAAACAGAAATTGCTGGGATAACAAAGTATTGAGCTGGATGGGAAATGTCAGCAGATATGACAGCCTCTGTGCAGAGAAAGCAGAGTTAACATTTTGGGTCCAGTGACCTTTCTTCAGATCTGTTTTGCAGATGTGTTGGGTGGAGGATTATAAAGGCAACTTATTGTTTAATTATTTAAATGGTGAGTGCTTCATTGCAAAGGGTTCTGGGTGTCTGTAAATCAATCACAGAAAATTAGTATGCAAATATAGCAGGCAATAAGGAAGACAAGTGGAATTTAGGTATTTATTGCTAAAAGATTAGAGTTTAAAGTAGGGAGGTGTTATTGTAACTGTACAAGGCATTAGTGAGACCACAGCTGAAGTACTGCATACAATTTTGGTCCACTTCAGAAGGGATGTATTTACATTGGACACAATTTAGAGGAGGTTCATTAGATTGTTCCCAGAAATGAAGTTTCTCTAAGAAGAGAGATTGAGTTGTTTATGTCTTTACTCTCTGGAAATCTGAAGAATGAGAGGACATGTAATTGAGATATGTAAGAAGCTAAAGAGGTTTGACAAAGTAGATGTAGAGAGGATGTGTTTTTGTGTGGGACAATCTAGAATGAGAGGTCATAGTTTTAGGATAAGACGTAGCAGACTTAAAGCAGAGATGAGGATAAATTACTTGATGAGATGAGGAGAAAAGGGTCATGAATCTGTGGGATTCATTACCTCAGAGTGCAGTAGATGCCAGGACACAATAAATTTAAGGAGAATTTACACAGATTTTAAATAGTAATAAGTTGAAGAGTGATGGAGAGCAGGCAGGAAAGTGGACTTGAGACTGAGATGAGATCAGTTATGATGGTATTGAAAGATGGAGCAGGCTTGAGGTGCTGAATTGCCTACTCCTGTTCCAATGCTTATGTTCTTAGGGTCAGAAGTTTAAGGTACATGCTTTGAAGTTACTTTCTGTTGGACTCTGCTGTAACTTTGTTTCTGTCAAACAGGTAATCATTGAATTGCTCAGAAGTAAAGACAATAGACAGGCATGTTTTCTCAATCTGTACATCATGTCATTCAAATTCTGCAAACACTCTGGATATAAGTGCAAGTCGTTGCCCTTGCATGAGAGCTTCTTCAAGTCCTATTTCACTGTCATCACATTGTAGGGTTACTTTGTCATTAACATCATTGTATCTCAGAACTGGCATATTTATCATTAGTTACTTATGCACATGAAAGCTGTGGCTTCTTTTCTGCTCAAGTACTATGAAGCATCTTTTGTGGTGAGCTAGAATAGATGTTGGCACTCTGGTTACAAATTAGGCGAGAATATTTTTAGGTAGTTCGCAAATCATTGTGTTTGTTTCACATTTGGCCGTTGTTACATCTCTGCTGTAGCTCACACTTTATAGGGATCAGGATTAAGTCCTTGTCCTGTCAAGTCATGATTTATGTACTTAACTTCAATCTTCTTTGTTGTAACTGTTTTCATGTTCAGTTTCAGGTTCAGGTGGCAAACTGTTTTTAGCAGCCTCACTAGATTCTGATCATACTCTTCGATCATATCCCTATGTCCGGAGACTAGCAGATAATCCACAATTGCTTCCATTTCTGAAAGATCGTTGACTGTGTCATGCTGTCAGCATTTGTACTCTTTCAGAGAAATAGAAATGACATACATAACTACCTGCGCTGCTGTATATCAGAGTGTAAGGATGCTGCCACCATTTCTCTTTCCTTTACTGGGTTTAATGTCCTATTAGTGCAGTAAAACAACCACCAGTGAATCATAACAAGTAGCGACTCTAGTCCTAACAATACTTAGTTTATTGCATGATACCAATTAAGTTAAAGATACGTTAGATAGTTAGACATTATTATTAAAGCTAGTGGGAGACAAAGACGACACACCTATTCTCTTTGAAAACAAGTGCTATTCTCCCAATTTCCCCACCCAAATCTATCTGACATCAACAGATTCAGTGAAGCTTAATACAGTGTCCAACACTAATCCTTTCAGAACCATTACTTTATTTAGCAACCAACCCCTCAGTCTTGCCAATGCTACAATCTTTTCCTTGGATTTACATTTATTAACTTATATTTAAAAATATATTTTACTCAGAATTGGAAAACTGTCCATGTAACATACTTTATATAAATGGGAGGAGATAAAAATACAGGTAACTGCAGGCTAGTATCTTAATGCCTGTTATTAGGAAAACATTAGAATTTATTATAAAAGACGTAATTGTAGAGCATTTAGTTATACGGGTATTTTTGCTATAACGCATGTTTCGTTAATGCACATTGGCTGTAACACGATTAATGAATAGTGGATGCTGTTTGGATAACACAAACTTTCTGGTGTACAGGTATAGTGATTTTCTATAACAATTTCCCTATGACGTGATTTTCTACAGTGATTTTCTATAACGCGAGGTCATGCAAGAGCGCAACTATCGTGTTATAGGAGAAATACCTGTACATAATCTGATCAAACAGATTCACGTGGCTTCATGTAAAGGAAATCATACGTTACAAAATTGTTAGAATTTTCTGAGGATGTAACAAGCATAAAAGACAAATAGAGAATGCAATATATTTGGATTTTTAGAAGAGATTTTACAAGGTGCCACTGGTTAGGCTACTTAAGATAACAGCCTGTGGTGTTGCAGGTAGTATATTAGCATGGATAGAGGATTGGCTGATTATTAGGAGACAAAGTTCAGAGAAGGGGAGCATTTTCAGGATGGCATCCTGTAACCACTTGAGCGCCATAGAGATAAGTGCTGGGGCTGCAATTATTTACAATATGTGTTAATAGCATGGGTGAGGAAAGTGAATGTATTGTACCAAATTTGCTAATAACACAAAAATAGGTGGGAATGCAAGCCATGATGATGACTCAGAATCTGCAAAGAGGTTAAGCACATAGGAAAATACTTGACATATGGAATATGTTGTACAGAAAATGTGAACTATGCAATTAGCGCAGGAAGAATAGAGGAACTGGATATTAGTTAAATAGAAAAAGACTGCAGAAATCCACAAAAGAGGGATTTGGGAGTCGTCATGCATAAATCTCAAAAGAGCTAGCATTTACATTTAGTGGAGAATAGAGGAGGTTAATGGAACATTGTTCTTTATTTCAAAGTGAATGTATTATAAAGATAGGAAGGTCTTGCTAAAACTATACAAGGTACTAGTCAGACCACATCTGGAATGCTGTGAATTGTTTTGAGCCCCGTATCTAAGGAAAGATATACCAGCATTGGAGGCAGTCCAGAGAAGGCTAATTAGGCTGGACGGTGGAATGGAGGCACTGTCTTAAGCGGAGAGGTTGAGTAGGTTTGAATTCTTCTACTGTCCACATCAACAAATCCACTTTATAAAGGCATAAACCCTCTAAAGATACATTTGACAAATGGGCCAGACAGCAGATACTATACATTAGTGTCAGTTCTGTGGAACAAAGAAGCCTTACAGGCACAAGGAGTGAGTGTACTCAATGAAGTTTAGAAGAACAAGACATATACAAAATACTAGGGTAACTTGATAGGGTGCATTCATAAAGGTTGTTTCACCTTATGGGAGAGGCTAGGCCCAAAGATCATAGATTTGGTAAGGGTCACCCATTCAAGAAACAGATGGGGAGGAACTTCTTCTCAGGTGGTTGTGAATCTATGGAACTGCTTAGCACCAACAGCTGTCATGACTGGGTCAGTAAGTATATTCAAAGCTGAGATAGACAGATTCTTAATCTGTAAAGGAGTCCAAGGGTATGGGAAGAAACAGAAAAGTGGAGTTGAGGATTATCAGAACAGTCATGATTTCATTGAATGGCAGAGCAGACTCAGTGGGTTGAATGGCTTACTTTTTCTCCAACGTCTTATGATCTTACAGCATTAGAGGTTTTACATGCCACCAAGATTCACAAGATTTCCTCAATGAGGTGCAATGCAGCTTTAGCATTCTTTCCTCTGCTATTAGTTGTCCAGGTCTCCTATTTAACTCTGTGGCAATTTCACAGTTCAGCCATTAAGACTGGAAAAATTTCCAAAACATTTTCAAATTTTCTTTCTTCTCCATGTGAGCAGGAACTGGAATATTCAAAGCCTTACTAATTACCTGCTGGCCAAAGTACCATAAAAAGTTGTAGATTTAAATTTTAATTATTCTCTGCAGTTCCCTATGGCTGCTGGCTCTCTTCCAGCTATCAAAACCCACTATAATCCACCTGCATCATTCTGATATCATTCTTCAACTGGTAGGCAACAAAATGGAACACTCTCTATTGGCACAAAGGTACTAAAAGGGTCATAAAACAAGGAGTAGAGTCAATTAAAGACAGCAAAAGTGATTTATACTTGGCAAAATGTGCATGCTTGATGTATTAAATGAATGCTTTTCATCTATCTTTTGTAAGGAAGCAGACACTGCCCAATCCATGCTGTCAAGAACAGTAAATTCAGACGTTAGAAGGCTTCAGAACTGAGAAGGAGGAAGTATTGGATAAGCAAACTTTTTTTATTAACCAGCACCTATGGGATCAGGAATGTGCCGGTTGATCCAATATTCCAGGTAATCAAAAGGTCTACGTAATCAATGTAAAAACACACACCAAGTAACAGAAATTAATGGAAGACCAATACACATCACTACTATATTTTATTTACAGCATAAATCACTTAAATAATTCATGGAATAAAATCGCATTAGCCAAGTAGAATCAAAATTGGTTAAGTAATAGTTAATTGATATTTTTCAGGCTGAGGGGAGGTGATATTGGATTTCTCCAGGGGTTAGTATTCAGACTCATGCTTTTCTTGATTATATGTTAATAATTGCATGAAACAATCTACAGATGTACAAAACAGAAATATTGCAAACTGTGAGTGGGATAATGCAAATATTCAGAAGGACACTGACAGGTTGGTGAACTGGACAGATAGGTGGCAAATGAAGATCAGTGTAGAGAAATGAGAGGTGACACATTTAGTAGAAAGGGTATGGATGGACATTATAAAATTTAGAATACTTTATGGGGTGGTACAGGAGCAGAAAGACCTGGATGTTGTCATCAGCAATTACTTGAAAATGAGTATGTTTGTCTAACTAGGAAATTCCATGTCATTGGTCATGGGTTTCTGTGACTTCTGATACGGCTGACGAGCCTGATCCTAAGGTCACACCTCCAACCATACATTCAACAGGTGTTTGAGAGATAGAAGTGGTCCTTGGCCTTGAAATTGTTGACATTCCTTTCTCCAAAGGAATTTCCCATACTCCTTCTTGCTAATGGACGATCTTAAAGAATGGTGCCCCTTTGAAGTTTACTTCAAGTTGGTTTCTTCTGAAAAAGTGTCTCCCGTGTATTAACATCTTTTTTGTATTTCTTGACAGAAGCCTTCAGGGAGTCTTTGAAATGCTTCTTTGATCTCCTTCTCATTTGAGTGCATTCTTCGAGATCATCATAGCTTTAATGCTGGTTGCATTAGTTGCTTCCAAGAAGATGAAGTTATCTTGGAGAATTCATTTCAAACAGCTTTAATGATATTTCTCAAGGATCTTGAGGTGGTATTTATACATAGTCCAAGTTTCAAAGCTATGTAAAAGAGCTTGAAGAATGACTGCCTTATACACAAGGATTTTAATATCAGCACAGATGTCATAGTCATTAAAGACTCTCATTGTTAGATGTCTGAAGGTGGAAGCTCATAGACTGGATGTGATGTTGAATCTCTGCATTGATGCCAGCCTTAAATGAGAGGTAGCTTCCTAAGTAAGGGAAACTTTCCACAGTTGATCTGACTACAGGGATGGACTGGAACTTGACCCGAGGTAATTTGATAAAGCATTTGAGTCTTCTTGAGGTTGAGGCCGAGGCCAATTCTTTGAAATACTTCCATGAAGGTATTATACAAGACTTGAAGATTCTCTTCCAAGTAAGCATTGTTACCCACGTACTGAAGCATGGTCATTTTCTTCTTGGATTTCAACTGGTTGAGATTGAAAAGTTTTCGATCCACTCTGTAGACAATGTCCATACCACTGGGATGCTTGTTCTTGACAACATGAAAAATGCTGGCGATGAAGGTGGAGAAAAGTTTGGGGGCAATGACAAATCCCTGCTTAACCCCTATCTTGTACAATGAATGTATATGTGCATTTGTAATTAAAAGCGGCAAAACAGGTAGAGAGAACAGTTAATAAAGCAAAAAGTATCATAGGTTATATTAACAGATGCATAGAGTACAAGAGCAAGGAGGTTAATATGTATTTGTGTAAGGCATTAGTTAGACCTTAGCTGGAGTAAATGTGTAAAGTTCAGGGTGCCAAATTTTAGGTAGCATGTGAATGTATTGAAGAGAGTGCAGATGCTTAAAAGCATGGTTCCAGGGATGAGAAACTTCAGTTATGAGGATAGATTAGTGAAACTGAGACTATTTTCTTTGAGGAAGCGAAGGTTAAGAGAGATCTGATAGAAGTTTTTAAAACTTAAGGGGTCTAGACAGTTATTGAGGAGGAATTGTTTCTGCTTGTGAAAGGATCCAGAATGTGAGGGCACAGATTTAAATTAATTTACAAAAGAAACAAATGCAACATAAGAAAAATCTTTTTATAGCAAATGGACATGGTCTGGAACATATTCAGGCAATCAAGGCATTGAAAGGGTTTTGGATATTTGTTTTGATTCAAATAATGTGCTGGCTTATTGGGAAAAAGCAGGAGAATGGCATAAAATCAGAATGCTCATTTAGAGTATCAGGGCAGACATGATGCATTGAATGGACCCTACTGCATTGTAACAATTCTGTAATTTAGTGGGTAAAAATGCGTTCAACAATGGTGTACTGATGACATCACTGGACTAGAAATCAAGCGTCACGGATTCAAATCTCATAATGGCAGCAGGTGGAATTTAAATCTGGATTTAAAGGCTAGTCACCGCTACTGTGAAACCATAAAACATATAAATTAGAAAATGGTTCTCTAATGTCCTTTGGGGAAGGAAATCTGTAGTCTTACTTGATACATATGTCTCTAGATCCACAGTATTATGGTTGACTCTTAAATGTCTCCAAAAAGGCCTAGCAAGCCACTTAATTCAAAACATTTAGGCATAGGCAATAAATGCTACCTTAGCCAGTGATGTCTCCATCCCAGGAAAATACAAGTTGTGTCATGCTCCAAATAGACATAACATACTTAACAGCATCCCACAATCTGATGACACAGCCAACCAAATACATGTGCATATTTACATTCTTTGTGGAAGTTTTGATCTCCATCAAACATCATCAATTCTATCAAAGTCAAGGAGCAGGTTTGACCGGCTTGCTGATGCACATATCCAAATGTTAATGAAAACCAAAAGAACTATGGATGCTGAACAAAAAGAAGTTGCTCGGAAAGCTTGGCAGGTCTGGCCGCAACAGGTCTGCTCTGTTGAAGGGTCACCAGACTCGAAACGTTAACTGATTTTTTCTTCACAGGTGCTGCCAGACCTGCTGAGCTTTTCCAGCAATTTCTGTTTTGTTCCAAATGTTAATGTCTGGTCATTAGACCTCCTGGTATAAAAGCACTGTGAGTGTTATTTTCTTGTAGGACCCTCGTGATCTCATTAATAACGTGTGATGTCAATATGTCTCATACAAATAAACTGTATTCTTTACATCACACACACATTGTCAACCCAGAACTTAATCTACCCTCATCCATCCAATCTCGCTATGGACATGAACAAGAACTCCTTCAGGGAACATGCTTTTTGGCATGGTGTAATGTTGGAAAAGAACCATAGGTTTTAATACAATTCCATTGTCATGCAGTACTACCCTGAATCTTGTTTTCTCATTCCCTGTGGTTTTCTTCAAACTGGTTATCAAATCTTTCCACTTCACAGTTCATTTTCTGGGCATATCAAAATTCATGAGTGTTTTATCATTGTTATTGATGTGAAATAATGGTTGCTCATGTTCTTGTTGCTGTCTGATGTTGAAATGCTGTAAACTGGTCATTTCGACCTTGTGGTTTTCAGTTGGTCTTTCACTACAACACTGGACATATTTTGTTTCATTAAGTGGCTGCACCATCTAGTTGCTGTTCTGAAATCCTGGCTGGGCTCAAGGTTTGCTTTGGCCCACTTAAAAGCATATTGCATGCAATAAATTGCATTTCTGGTGACAATTAAATAATTATGGAAATTTTAAGGGCCCATTCTGAAACATGCCTCTCAAGATTAGGCCAGTTTCTGGTCACTGTTTCCATGATGCATTTTGATTTGATTTATTATTGTCACTTGTACCAAGATACAGTGGAAGTTGTTGTTTTGTGTGCTAACCAGACAAATTATACCTTATATGAGTACATCAGGGTGATAGAAGAGAATGCACAATATAGTGTTATAGCCACAGAGAAGGCGCAGAAAAAGATTTACTCCAATATATGAGAGGTGCACTCATGAATCTGATAACAGTGGGGAAGAAGCTGTTCTTGAATCTGTTGGTATATACTTTGATCTTGTGCACATTTAAAGTACAATCCTTTATCCTCGCTCTAACTAGTTGCTTTCTCATACTAAATTCACATGCTGTAACAGATGTTTGATCAGTTAGCAATTGTTATGATTTTATCGTGAAAATTCTTTTTTTGGGAGAAGGCTCATTTTTCTTTGAATTTTTTTCCCCACATAGTTTACACTGTGTGAGCACATCTTGTGCACCACACATCTTTACAACATCACCCATATTGTGTGCTGATCTCTTGTATCCAGCTCTAAAGAACAAAAGATTAAGACTGACTGCAACACCAATGTGAGTATAGTATGTTATGGCTGAAAGGGGGTTGATTTATACATTGAACAGATGGAAAAACATAATTTTTAATCCTCAGAATAGGGGCTGTTTTATGTTCCTGGTCAACTTATGAATCACAATCAAAGGTAGTTATTGATTCAAAAATTCTAAATTTTTAGCCTGTTTTAAGGAGCACAAAATAATGTTTAACTTTGTCAAAATATTTTGATTTTCTAATTATCTGTGTAAGACCTTTTAAATGACTTCCATTAAACACACGCCTTTAAATCAAAGCTTCTTACGATACAGTCAACCGAAGAAAGTGCTGCACCTGCCCCTATACCTCACCCCTCACCCCGATCCCAGGCCCGAGGAAGACTTTTCACATCAAACACATGTTCACTTGCACATCTGTTAATGGCATATACTGTATCGGCTGTTCCAGTTGTGGCCTCCTCTACATCGGGGAAATCAAACGGAGGCTTGGGTACCGCTTTGCTGAACACCTACGCTCTGTTCGCAACAAACAAATATACCTCCCAGTCACGAACCATTTCAATTCCCCCCCCTCCAACTCCTCGGATGACATGTCCATCCTGGGCCTCCTGCATTGCTACAAAGACGCCATCCGAAAGATGCAGGAACAGCATCTCATATTTCACTTGGGAACTCTGTAGCCCAAGGGTATCAAACCCGTGGACAAGGGAGGCGCAGTAGTATGGCACACTGACCTCTACATCGCTGAGGCCAGGCGTCAACTCTGACACCTCCTGCTGCCACCCCCTGGATCATGACCCCACCCCTGAGCACCAAACCATCATCTCCCAAACTACCCACAAGCTCATCACCTCAGGTGACCTCCCACCCACAGCCTCCAACCTCATCGTTCCCCAACTCCACACTGCTCGCTTCTATCTCCTTCCCAAAATCCACAAACCTGACTGTCCTGGTTGAACCATTGTCTCCACTTGATCCTGCCCCACCAAACTCATCTCCACCTATCTGGACTTCATTTTCTCTGCTTTGGTCCAGGAACTCCCTCCCTACGTAAGTGACACCACCCATGCACTCCACCTCCTCCAGAACTTCCAATTCCCCGGTCCCCAACACCTCATTTTTACTAAGGACATCCAGTCCCTATACACCTGCATTCCCCATGCAGATGGCCTGAACTCCCTCCACTTCTTGTCCCGCAGGCCTGACCAGTCCCCCTCCACCGACACCCTCATCCGTTTAGCTGAACTCGTCCTCAGCCTCGACAACTTCGCTTTAAATTCCTCCTACTTCCGATAGACAAAGGCGGTGGCCACGGGTAACCACATGGGCCCAAGCTATGCCTGTTTCTTTGTAGGTTATGTGTAATAATCCCTCTTCCGTACCTACACTGGCCCAAAGCCCCACCTCTTCCTCCGTTACATTGATGACTGTATCGGCGTTGCCACATGCTCCCACGAGGAGCTCGAACAGTTCATCCACTTCACCAACACCTCCACCCCAACCTTACATTCACCTGGACTATCTCTAACACCTCCCTCACCTTCCTGGACCTCTGTCTCCATCATGGGCAACCACCGAGAAACCGATATCCATTTCAAGCCCACTAACTCCCACAGCTACCTAGAATACACCTCCTCTCACCCAGCTTCCTGCAAAAATGCCATCCCCTGTTCCCAATTCCTTCACTTCTGCCGCATCTGCTCCCAGGATGAAGCATTCCACTCCCATACATCTCAGATTTCCTCATTTTTTAAGGATCGCAACCTCCCCCCACCAACCAGTGGTCAAGAACACCCTCGGCCATGTCTCCCACATTTCCCGCAACTCATCCCTCACACCCCGTCCCCTCAATAACAACAAAAAGAATTCCCCTCATCCTCACATACCACTCCACCAACCTCCAGATCCAACACATCATCCTCCAACACTTCTGCTATCTGCAATCCGGCCCCACCGCCAATGACATTTTTCCCTCCCCAGCCTTGTCTGCTTTCCAGAGGGACCACTCTCTCTGGGACTCCCTTGTCCACTCCACACTCACATCCAGCCCAACACACCCGGCACTTTTCCCTGTAACCGCAGCAAGTGCTACACCTGCACCCTCACATCCTCCCTCACCCCCATCCCAGGCCCAAGATGACTTTCCACATCAAGCAGGTGTTCACCTGCACATCTGCTAATGCAGTATACTGTATCCTATGTACCCGGTGTGGCCCTCTCTTCAACGGGGAAACCAAACGGAGACTTGGGGACTGCTTTGCAGACCACCTATGCCCGGTTAGCACTAAACAACTCCACCTCCCAGCTGCAAACCATTTCAACTCCCCCTCCCATTCCTCAGATGACATGTCCATCCTGGGGCCTCCTGCAGAGCCACAATGATGCCACCTGATGGTTGCAGGAACAGCAAATCATATTCCACTTGGGAACCCTGTAGCCCAATGGTATCAATGTGGATTTCACAAGCTTCAAAATCTCCCCTACCCCTACTGCATCCCAAAACCAGCCCAGCTCCTTCCTGCCTCCCTAACCTGTTCTTTCTCTCACCTATCCCCTCCTTTCACCTCAAACCACACCACCATTTCCTACCTACTAACCTCATCCCGTCCCATTTACCTGTCCGTCCTCCCTGGGCTGACCTATTTCCTCCCTACCTCCCCACCTACACTCACCTTTACCGGCTCCATCCCCGCCTCTTTAACTTGTCTGTATCCTCTCTACCTATCTTCTCCTCTATCTATCTACGATCCGCCTCCCCCTCTCCCTATTTATTTCAGAACCCTCTTCCCCTCCCCCATTACTGAAGAAGGGTCTAGGCCCGAAACATCAGCTTTCCTGCTCCTAAGATGCTGCTTGGCCTGCTGTGTTCATCCAGCTCTACACCTTGTTATCTTGGATTCCTAGCATCTGCATCTGCAGTTCCTATTATCTCTGATACACCTTTATCCTAGGAATTAGTCAAGTGAACCTTCTCTGTAGTGCTTATAAAGCAATTATTACATTTTCAAAATACACCAAGTGTCATCTCACCAAAACTCTGTAAAGCTGCCTTAAGATGTTCACACTATTATCTTCCAGTTGCTTGGAATATTTGTTAATATTCTTTCTGGTTCCTAATGCATCTGCATTAGAATGTTGTGATTCATGTACCATGACAATCAGATCACTTTGTACACGCAAGTACTACAATCTTTCTCCGTTGAAATACAGTCATAGAGTCAAAGACTTATGCAGATTGGAAACAGATCCTTCATTTCAGCTCATGTGTAACAACCAGATATTCTAAACTGATCCAGCCCCATTTGCCAGCATTTGGCCCATATCCCTCTAAATCTGACCTATACATGGATCCATCTAGATGCCTGTTAAATTTTGTAATTGTACCTGCTTTCACCACCTCCTGACAGCTCATTCCATATAAGCACCAGCACCTGCGTGAAGAAGATGCCCTAAGGTCCCTTTTATATTTTTCCCCTCTCACTAAAACAATGCCCTCTATTTTTGGCATCCCTGGGAAAAAGATCTCAGGCTACTCACCCTATCCATGCCCCTCATGCTTTTATAAACATCAATAATGTCACCCCTCAGCCTCCGATGCTCCAAGGAGAAATGCCCCAGCCTATTTAGATTCTCCATGTAGGTCAAGCACTCCAATCCTGCCAACATCCTCGTAAATCTTTTCTGAACCATTTTACATTTAACAGCAGGGAGACCAGAATTAAATGCAATATTGTAAAAGTGGCTTCACCAATGTCCTGTACAGCCATTGCATGACGACCCAACTCCTACATTCAATGCACTGACCGATGAAGATCGGTGTACCAAGTGCCTTCTTAACCACGCTCTATACTTGCCACTCTACTTTCAACGAGCAATGCATCAGCACCCCAAGATTCCTTTGTTCAGCAATACTCTGCAAGGCCCTACCATTAACTGCATAAGTCCTGCCCTGGTCTGCCTTACCAAAATGCAAAACCACACAGTTATCTAAATCAAACACCTCTGCCACTCCTTGGCCATTCTGATCAAGGTCTCATTGTACTCTGAGGTAACCTTCTTCATTACCCGCTACACCACCAATTTTAGTGTCATCTACAAACTTATTAAACATACCTCCTATGTTCACATCCAAATGTATGGGCTGCAGACAACGACCTGCACTGCAATCTCAGTTCAGGCTGCCTGGTCTGATGCGAGGGCTTCTTGTGGCCACCCCTCAGGAAAAGGAAGTCTTTCTTTCCTGAGTGACCTGGACCAGAAACTCTGAGGCATCACTAATAATGAGGCTGGGGACAGTTTTCCTGCTGTGAGCTTCTACCCAAACAATCAAAATTGTCTCCTGTGTCAGTGCAGGTTTGCAACAAGTTAAATATTGTCCAGGTGGCCTGTCTGTATGGCTACAGAACCTTCTACCACAGCAGGTCTTGGCATAGGCAAGAACATCCTGGCCTATTCATTCTATCCAATTTGATGTTCAACTCTTTCAATAATATGTTTGTATATGTAATGACAAACAGTTGATTGTGTGTGAAAACTCATCCATGGCCCTTGCACAACTGATGACCTCTAACATGCAAATGCATTGCTTTAACTTCAAAATGAAAACTTAGCTTCTGTTGTAATGCCATTGTTATGATGTGTGTTGAGTTACCTATGTCAGTATTAGGTGAAATTGGCCTTTTAGCTTGGGATTTGGGAATTTATTGGTCCGGAAACATTAAATTGTTCAGAATCATGTTATGGTTTCTGCTCAAATCACTGTTCCAACTGTGGTTTAGGTCTCATTCTGCTTTGCCTTTGATTAATGCTGTTGAACTCAACATGGCTTAGTATTCAAACTGTGATTTTGGTAACCACTTCACTCACTATTCAGAGATGATGGGAACTGCAGATGCTAGAGAATCCAAGATAACAAAGTGTGCAGCTGGATCATTCAGCTTCACACTTTGTTCACTCACTATTCAGTTTGGAAATCTGGTTTTCACTTGGCTTACTGTTTGTTGTGTGGATTAAGTCTCCACTTGACTCAGTGTTTCTACTAGGTTAAAAGTTGGATTGACTATTTTGGTCCCCACCACCTTAGTGTTCTGTCTGTTGATTTAGTCTTCATTTGGCTCATTGTTCATGCTATGGCTATGATCTCCACCTGATATGTTTAGTTTGTACTTATTTGATAGAGTAATAATTAATGAGTGTCATTTCTAGACATTCCAACTGTTTGACCTATCAAATTATGTATATTATGGCATCATCTAATTGAATATAAACTCTCCATTTGTATCTCTCATAGTCAAATTAGATCAAGTTAGTAGGTTCCTTTTTACTATAGAAGGTTACATCTTGTTCATAAACATATGCTGATCTTTCTCCATTCAGTAATGAACACACCAATCTGTGGGTTTGACCTTTATTTAGACTGTGGGAGCCACATCTTCCTCATAAACAGAGATTCCAGATTCATTGCTTCAATAAATGGTTCACACATGTTATAACTTTGGCAACTAGTCAGCGGATGCAGGAATTGTTATTTAGTGGAGGCCACTCAGACCCATGAGGTAGTTATTACTGAGTTTGCTCAGATCCACAGCTTTTTTTTTAGTTTTTTTCTCTTTCTCTCCCAACTGTCCTACAGGCACTGATTATCAATGATTATTCCATAGGTTACTTTTTAATTGCTCACCCAAGTGCCAAGTTTTTAATCCATTCCTCTCCCACTGAGCACATAATGCACAGTTTTTAAAACATGGATCATTAGATAGTAGAAGAGGGCAGAAACTTAAAGTTACTTTTTGTTTGCTAGCCCAGGCAACTTACTAAATGAAAGTCCACTTTAGCTGACAAGGTTACTTTGAATTTATTCTGACCCATGTGAACAAGGAAACTTAAATGGGGCTTTAGAGACTATCTGAACATCTGTTGAACATTTACATAAACAGGAAGATCAAGAACAAAGATGATAAATGCACCAATGGAGACAATGAAATGTGGAAAATACTGAGACATTTAGACAAGTTATGTGCCAAAATTGCTCAGAAGTGTGATGGAAACAATTTGGCAAGCACACATTTGTTTATGTTACTGCCTATGCCAGGATTTCCCACAGAGTGAGAAGAGGACAGAATCTTTCAGCATTTCTTAACAATCTAATCTTATTTTGGTTAATTGTGATCTCTTTTAATTCCAAGTTATCAAAATGATTTAATTTCAATCAACTTTCCTACTGCACAAAGTTAACAAAGTTTTCTAAACAAAGGAAATTTAACATTTTCAATTGCAGAAACCAAGGTCAAAGCCTTGGTCCATCAAATTGGATATTAGTAAAAGTAAAAATGAAAATTAGATTGAATCAGAAAGTAGTAGCTAAATTACATAAGCTTGGGGTTCCAAAAGCTTGTATTTTTCAAAAAAGAAAGATCCACTGAGGCGAGGCTGGCATAGATTTGAAATCATGTGGTAACTAATTTAAGTTGAAGACAATAGGATGACTTCTCTCAAATCTGAGGATGAAGAGCTTTTTTGGACTAGAAAATAGTAAGATGAGAACCATAGAAATAGGGTACAAGAAATAAGGGAGCACAAAGTGAGACAATGATCATCTATCAAACAGTAAACATTTCCCTGCATTCTTTCCAGAAGTATAAAAATGTGTTTGAATAGCTTCCCAGATGTGGCAGCAGTATTCAAATATTGGGCAGATCTGGCATTATAAAGAATGAAAGTCATTAAAAGAAAAACAAATATTTAGCGTGAAAGGCACAAATCAAATTTTGGGAGGCTGTATTATGAATGGAGAAGATTCAAATTCCATTTAATATCAGAGGAAACAATAATTGTTTGTAGATGAAGAGCTAAGTAAGCAAATGTATAAAAAGGTCTGTTGAGCAAAGATGAGAGAAGTGATGAAATTGTGAAACTGAATTGCTCTCTGCCAATGCACCCATAGCATCTCAGCTTCTTTTGCTCTTGGTATAATTTAACTTCTACGTTAAATTCTTGTCCATGTCCCTCAGTGAACACCAGTTACAACACATTGTGCTGTACAACTGGAGTGCAGTCTTAACAGAAAAAAATACATAATTCATTCATTGAGATCAGCCAGATGGACAGTAGTGCTCTTTTCCAATGTGTTGATTCCAGGGGAACGCCTATCTCACCACCTCACTTTCGAACAAAATGGTAACAATTTGTTTCAATTGAACAAAATGTGGCAAATGCCTTTTCTTGTCTTTAATTAAATATGGATTGTTTTCACAGAGATTGCCAGGCTATTAAACCTGTGAATGGAAAATAGACAAAGGAAAGCAGTTCCAAGATGAAGTCAAAGCTGGATATGTGAAAAATAGCAGAGAAACTGGATCACAAATATCATGAATGAAATTGGATAACCCCCAAAAACAGGCATGGGGTACAGTAGAAGATTCTTCCCATTTATCATATTAGCTGTACAACATTGAGACAGTGCATTCGTTGGCATTGCAAAATGCAGCAGATTCAAATCAACATTACACATTCATTTGTACCATCATCTCAATGGCAAGCACAAATTCCTTTTACAAGATAGTGTTGTTGTATATGGGTATGCAAGGGTTAATAAAGAAGTGTTCATTAAGCACTATCCATATGATGCCAGATGGACTTGTGGGCCTTAGGATCTTGAAAGAATGAGATTTTGTCACAGTGTCTATCATATTTTAACCCACAACTAATTTATAGCTTTAATAAACTATAACTTGTTAATTACAAAGAGATTCTTCTGGTCAGACCATGAAGTGGTTTCCATCCATCCCACTAGACCAAGCAGGCCCTGTGTTTCCTTATACTTAACCTGCAGTGTCATAATGTGGCATGTTTATACAACTTGGATGGCAGTGGTGAAGATTTGGTTTGACAGCTCATAATCATGGCGAGCAGCTAGATGAGCTCTTCAGATTCTAAATCCTCTGCTCATACAGCACAGTCAGCAGCAGAGAAGACCTCAAGATTTCCAAAACCTCATGCAATTGTCACCAAGGAACAATATTTCAGGAAAAGCAAAATTCTGTGGATGTTGGAAATCTGAAACAAACACAGAAAATGCAAGAGAAATTCAACAGGTCTGGCAGCATCGGAATTAGTCTGACTGAACACAAAATATTAACCCTGTCTCTCTCCACTGATGTTGCCAGAACTGCTGGATTTCTCATTGAAGGGTAAATGCATTTCAAACCCCTTAAGAGACATGCTGCAAAATACGAATTTGTAGCCCCAAAGCAGATAGAGATTGTATCATTGATAACGGGAACTGCAGATGCTGGAGAATCCAAGATAATAAAATGTGAGGCTGGATGAACACAGCAGGCCCAGCAGCATCTCAGGAGCACAAAAGCTGACGTTTCGGGCCGAGACCCTTCATCAGAGAGGGGGATGGGGTGAGGGTTCTGGAATAAATAGGGAGAGAGGGGGAGGCGGACCGAAGATGGAGAGAAAAGAAGATAGGTGGAGAGGAGAGTATAGGTGGGGAAGTAGGGAGGGGATAGGTCAGTCCAGGGAAGACGGACAGGTCAAGGAGGTGGGATGAGGTTAGTAGGTAGGAGATGGAGGTGCGGCTTGGGGTGGGAGGAAGGGATGGGTGAGAGGAAGAACAGGTTAGGGAGGCAGAGACAGGTTGGCACCAGCCCAGCTCTTCCCCTCCACCCACTGCATCCCAAAACCAGTCCAACCTGTCTCTGCCACCTGTTCTTCCTCTCACCCATCCCTTCCTCCGACCCCAAGCCGCACCTCCATCTCCTACCTACTAACCTCATCCCACCTCCTTGACCTGTCCGTCTTCCCTGGACTGACCTATCCCCTCCCTACCTCCCCACCTATACTCTTCTCTCCACCTATCTTCTTTTCTCTCCATCTTCGGTCCGCCTCCCCCTCTCTCCCTATTTATTCCAGAACCCTCTCCCCATCCCCCTCTCTGATGAAGGGTCTAGGCCCGAAACGTCAGCTTTTGTGCTCCTGAGATGCTGCTGGGCCTGCTGTGTTCATCCAGCCTCACATTTTATTATCTCAGAGATTGTATCATGATGTGAGGTCCATGAAAGCGGTCCAGAGCCTAAGTTCAGTGGTAAACAGACAATGGAGAGTCCACTGCAAACTTTAAAGTGACATAGTAATCCAGGCAGGAAAAGTAAGAAGTTAAAATCTACCTACAATTCAGATTTGCATCATAGCCATTGCAAACAGACAATATAAAACACACCGACAGAAACAGAAAAAAAAAGTCATGAAAGAAATACTAATGGATGTGAGTTTGCTCGCTGAACTGGAAGGTTCGTTTTCAGACGTTTCGTCACTTTATTTCATTTGAAAAAATATACTTTATTCATAAGATGTACAAAAAAAAAACATATTTATACACCTACCCAGTCATGAAGCCGCTCCGGGCTACACAGGGGGTACATACATCAACTAAAGGAAAAAAACAAACAAAGAAGAAAAAAAAAGCAAAGAAAATACCCCGGCAGTCGTCACCCCGCACAGTCCCAGTTGGCCCCCTGACCAGTTGGGGAAGGCACCAGCTGGGCCCAGGTACAGGATAAGGCCCTTTCTTCTATTCTGGATGAGGGGTTTCATACCGTGGTCTTTCCCCACCACGCCTTGGCGGCAGTGGCTGCCCCAAGCTTTAGCGCATCCCTCAGCACGTAGTCCTGGACCTTGGAGTGCGCCAGTCTGCAACATTCGGTCGGGGTCAGTTTTTTCAGCTGGCAGACCAGCATGTTGCGGGCAGACCAAAGAGCGTCTTTCACCACATTGATGGTCCTCCAGGCGCAGTTGATGTTGGTCTCGGTGTGCGTCCCCGGAAACAGCCCGTAGAGCACGGAGTCCCGCGTCGCGAAGCTGCTCGGGACGAACCTCGACAAATACCACTTCATCCCCCTCCAGACCTCCTGCGCACAGGCACACTTCAGAAGGAGGTGATCGACAGTCTCGTCTCCCCCGCAGCCACCTCGAGGGGAGCATGCGGGTGGCGCAGAGATTCCGGGCATGCATAAAGGATCTCACTGGCAGAGCCCCTCTCACCACCAGCCAAGCAATGTCCTTGTGCTTGTTTGAAAGTTCTGGCGATGAGGCATTCTGCCAAATGACTATGGCAGTCTGCGTGGGGAACCACACGACGGGATCCACCCTTTCGTTTTCCCGAAGGGTCTAGAGGATACTACGTGCTGACCACTGCCTGACGGCCTTGTGGTCAAAGGTGTTTCCTTTCAAAAATTTCTCCACGAAGGACAGGTGGTACGGAACGGTCTAACTACTCGGAGCGTTCCGCGGCAACGAGACCAGGCCCATCCTTCGCAACACCGGGGACAGGTAGAACCTCAGTAAGTAGTGACACTTGGTGTTTGCGTACTGAGGATCTACGCACAGCTTGATGCAGCCGCTCACAAAGGTAGCTGTCAGGGCGAGGGTGGCGATCGGCACGCCCTTTCCCCCATTTCCCAGGTCTTTGTACATGGTGTCCCTGCAGACCCGGTCCATCCTCGACCACCAAATGAAGTGGAAGATGGCCCGGGTGACCGCAGCGGCGAAAGTCCAGGGAATAGGCCAGGCCTGCGCCACATACAACAGTACCGAAAGCCCCTCGCACCTGACAACTAGGTTCTTACCCGTGATGGAGCGGGACCGGAGCATCCACCTGCCCAGCTTCTGCTTCAATTTGATGATACGCTCCTCCCAAGTCTTAGTGCACACCCCAGCTCCACCAAACCAAACACCCAGCACCTTCAGGTAGTCTGTCCTGACGGTGAAGGGGATGAAGGAGCGGTCGTCCCAGATCCCGAATAACATGACCTTGCTCCTAACCCAACTAACTTTGGCACCCGAGGCCAGTTCAAACTGTTCAATAGTCTACTCACCGACCGACGATCGGTGCAGAAGACGGCGACATCGCCCATGTACAGGGAGGTCTTGATCTGAAGGCCTCCGCTGCCTGGGATAGTCACGCCCTTCAGGCTCACATCCTTCCTGATGGATGCGGCGAAGGGCTCCACACAGCACAAGAACATGGCAGGAGGGAGCGGGCAGCCCTGCCTGACTCCAGATCTGACAGGAAAACTGTCCGATTCCCACCCGTTGATCGAGACTGCGCTAATGTTGTTGGCATAGAGCAGCCGGATCCAATTGTGGATGCCCTCCCCGAACCCCAATTTGGAGAGGACGTCCCTCATGTAAGCATGAGAGTCCCTGTCGAAGGCCTTCTCCTGGTCCAGGCTGACGAGGCAGGTGTCCACCCGACTGTCCTGTACATAGGCGATCATATCCCTCATGAGTGCGAGGCTCTCAGCGATCTTCCTGCCCGACACAGCACAGGTTTGGTCAGGGTGAATCACCGACTCCAGGACAGACCTGACCCGGTTGGCTATGACCCTGGCCAGGATTTTGTAGTCCACGTTCAATAGTGGAATGCGACGCCAATTCTTAATTTCTTCCCTCTCCCCCTTCCTCTTGTAAATGAGGGTGATGATGCCCTTCCTCATGGACTTGCACATTTCCCCTGCCCGAAGCGCACTATCGTACACCTCTAGCAGGTCCTGGCTGACCAGGTCCCACAGAGCGGAATACAGCTCGACCGGTAAGCTGTCGCTCCCGGGAGTCCTATTCCTCTCCAAGGAGTTGAGGGCTCTGGTCAGCTCGTCCAGGGATATTGGCCAGTCCAGCCACTCCCTCGTGCCGTCATCTAAGACCTCCGTGATAGACGACAGGAACAACTCGGAGGCCGTGCTGTCCGTGGGCTTCGTGTCACACAGTCCGGCATAGAAGGATCTGCTGATCCTCAAAATGTCGGGCCGAGACGTCGTCACCGAGCCGTCGTCCTCCTTCAGCCGGCTAAGCACAGAGCTCTCTTTGTGCACCTTCTGAAAGAAGAAACGCGAGCACGTCTCGTCCTGCTCCACGGAGCGGACCCTGGACCGGAAGATTATCCGGGAGGTCTCCGCGACGAAGAGCGAGGCTTGCTGGCCCCTCACCTCGCGGAGTTCCTCCATGACATCGACCCCCATCAACTGCAGAAGGAGCAGGTTCTGCACCCTTTTCTGGAGTCGCAACAGCTTTCCCCGCCTCTCTCTCGCCTTCCGAACACCCTTGAGGACAAAGAACCTCTAGATGTTCTCCTTCACCGTCTCCCACCAGTCGCCCGGAGACTCAAAGAGGGGTTTCACGGCTCTCCAACCGACGTACTCCCTCTTAAGCTCCTCGACATTCTCTGGGGTCAACAGAGTCGTGTTGAGCTTCCACATCCCCATGCTGACCAGCTGGTCGTCCTGTAAGTGACAGTCGGCCAGCAGGAGGCAGTGGTCAGCGAAGAACACTGGCTCGATGCCGGTGGACCTGACCGAGAACGCCCGTGACACAAACAGGAAGTCTATCCTTGAGCGAATAGACCCGTCTGGCCGCAACCAGGTGTACCTCCGCTGCGCTCCGTCCGCAGGGGTGCTGAAGACGTCGAGCATTCCTGTAGGTGACGTCACCCACTAGGAGGCGCCCCCCACCACCTCCTGAACGTGAGAGATGGTGAAGTCGCGCCCCTGCAGCAGAATAGCCAGGCCCGAGGAGCGACAGTCATTACCGCCCCACCAGATCGAAGGCCCACAGGTCCAGGCGCAGGACCATTTCCCGTACCTGCCGAGGTGCGGTATCCCGCACTCCTGCAGAAACAGGAGGTCCGCCTTGATGGTGGTCAGGAAGGCCAACGTGGATACACATCTTGCGGTGGACTTGACACTGCGCACATTAATGCTCGCAACTCGTACCCGCATTGTGGGAAATGACCGCAGTACCCTCCCCAAGTCCAAGGTCCAGCCCCTCCATCTGTCCCTTCATTCCCATTGCCCGGGCTAACTGCTGGACGCTCTCCGGGCTCAGGAAACCGTCCGTGCTGCCTTCCGGGTGGCATCCCCCCGTCAGGGGTGCAGAGGCAGGAGGGTCCGGCTCTGGGTCAGGCTGGGGACACGCTGTTTCCTCCTTCCCGCCTGGAAGTTCCGGGGGGCCCTCCAGTGCCCCAGCGGCACCTGACTGGGTGTCAGAGGGAGCCTCAGGACGCCTCCCATCACCTGGAAGTGTGGTGCTGCTTTCCTTCTCCCTCAAGATCTTTAACTTCTGCTTCGGGCGGGCCCTCTCCGAATCCCCCTCATCAGAGGAGCTCTTATAGCCCCCCTGTAGCTGCCTCTTCTCGCCTGATGGTTGCGGTTCCTGGGCCCGTCAACGCACCTTCCGCCTCGCTTTCCGGACCGTCATCCACTCCCCTGGGTCGTCTGTCGCCGCCTCCACTGACTCCGGGTTGTCGGAGGGGGAGCGGAGCCTGCAGGGGCACTTTGCTGGCCTCGGGCATGCCCGCTGCGGGCATGCCCTATAGAGGTGGCCCGCTTCCCCGCAAAGGTTGCAGCTTTTCTCTTGTGGGCAATCCTTTGCAAGGTGTCCCTCCTCCCTGCAGTTCCTGCAGATGGTGGCTTTGCAGTCGGCCACCACGTGACCTGACCTACCATAGGCATGGCAGACTTTAGGTTGCCCTGCATAGGTTAGGTAGCCCTTGCTCCCGCCGATCGCGAAGCTGGATGGTGGGTGTACGACGTTCCCGTCTGCGCCCATCCTCAGCGTCACCTTGACCTGCCTCTTACTCGTCCAGATGCCGAAGGGGTCCATGATGTCATTTAGGTCCCCTTCCACCTTCACGTACCTTCCGAGGAAGGTCAGGACATCAACTGCTGGCACATGCGGATTGTACATGTGTACAGTCACCATACGGCTCCTCTGCGCTGGCATCACAAACAGCGGGACAGCTGTCAATAAAGAGAGGGGCTCTCACCTCCTTTCTCCTTGAAAACCTCCAGGAAGCGCTCGCAAAGCTTGGCACTCCTGAAGGTCACGTCATAAAAACCTCCTCCAGGGAAATCCTGCAGGCAGTAAATGTCCGTAGCAGCGAACCCGCAACAGTCCACAGGACCCTCTTCACGAAGAAGGTGCGGTCCACAGGTGCACCTTCATCCACCTTCTTTACGGAAACATGGATGGTGTTCCAGACCCCCTGACCTGGGGCATGAGCACTTGCCGCAGCCATCGTTGCAGGTTGGCTGCTCCCCTGAACCAGCGTTAGGCCAAAGCCAGCATTAAGATCCACTGGTCGCATGGGTGCTCGGCCAACCCGACGTCTTCCTTTCACCTCCAACGCAGCACTCTCCCCCTCTCGGTCCACAAGAGAGTGGGTCTTTATTTTGTTCCAGATGTAAGCTGGTTCACTGAGCTTGAAGGTGTGTTCCCAGATGTTTTGTCACCATTCTAGGTAACATCAACAGTGAGCCTCCGACGAAGCGCTGGTGTTATGTCCTGCTTTCTATTTATCTGGTTAGGTTTCCTTGGGTTGGTGATGTCATTTCCTGCATTGGTGATGCCATTTCCTGTTCTTTTTCTCAGGGGATGGTAGATAGGCTCCAAATCAATGTGTTTGTTGATGGAGTTCCAGCTGGAATGCCATGCTTCTAGGAATTCTCATGCATGTCTCTGTTTGGCTTGTCCTAGGATGGATGTGTTGTCCCAATCAAAGTGGTGTCCTTCCTTATCTGTGTGTAAGGATACTAGTGATAGTGGGTCATGTCGTTTTGTGGCTCGTTGATGTTCATGTATCCTGGTGGCTAGCTTTCTGCCAGTTTGTCCAATGTAGTGTTTGTCACAGTTCTTGCAAGGTATTTTGTAGATGATGTTCGTTTTGTTTGTTGTCTGTACAGGGTCTTTTAAGTTCATTAGCTGCTGTTTTAGTGTGTTGGTGGGTTTGTGGGCTACCCTGATGCCAAGGGGTCCGAGTAGCCTGGCAGTCATTTCGGAAATATCTTTGATGTAGGGGAGAGTGGTTATGGTTTCTGAGCCCGTTTTGTCTGTTTGTTTGGGTTTATTGCTGAGGAATCGGCGGAATGTTTTCATAGGGTACCCATTCTTTTTGAATACGCTGTACAGGTGATTTTCCTCTGCTCTGCATAGTTCCTCTGTGCTGCAGTGTGTGGTGGCTCGTTGGAATAATGTTCTAATGCAGCTTCGTTTGTGGGTGTTGGGATGGTTGCTCCTGTAGTACAAATAACACGAACATCATCTACAAAATACCTTGCAAGAACTGTGACAAACACCACATTGGACAAACTGGCAGAAAGCTAGCCACCAGGATACATGAACATCAACGAGCCACTAAACGACATGACCCACTATCACTAGTATCCTTACATACAGATAAGGACGGACACCACTTTGATTGGGACAACACATCCATCCTAGGACAAGCCAAACAGAGACATGCATGAGAATTCCTAGAAGCATGGCATTCCAACCGGAACTCCATCAACAAACACACTGATTTGGAGCCAATCTACCATCCCCTGAGAAAAAGAATAGGAAATGACATCACCAATGCAGGAAATGGCATCACCAACCCAAGGAAACCTAAACAGATAAATAGAAAGCGGGACATAACACCAGCGCTTCATCGGAGGCTCACTGCTGATGTTACCTAGAATGGTGACGAAACATCTGGGAACAAACCTTCAAGCTCAGTGAACCAGCTTACATCTCGAACAAAATAAAGACCCACTCTCTTATGGACTGAGAGGGGGAGAGTGCTGTGTTGGAGGTGGAAGGAAGACGTCGGGTTGGCTGTGCACTCTTGCAACCAGTGGATATTAATGCTGGCTTCGGCCTAATGCTGGTACAGGGGAGCAGCCAGCCTGCAGCGATGGCTGCGGCAAGTGCTCGTGCCCCAGGTCAGGGGGTCCGGAACACCATCCGTGTTTCTGTAAAGAAGGTGGATGAAGGTGCACCGGTGGACTGCACCTTCTTCGTGAAGAGGGTCCTGTTGGACTGTTGTGGGTTCGCTGCTGCGGACATTTACTGCCTGCAGGATTTCCCAGGAGGAGGTTTTTACGACGTGACCTTCAGGAGCGCCAAGCTTTGCGAGCGCTTCCTGGAGGTTTTCAAGGAGAAAGGAGGTGAGGGCCCCCTCTCTGTATTGACCGCTGTCCCGCTGTTTGTGATGCCAGCACAGAGGAGCCGTACGGTGACTGGGCATGTGTACAACCCGCACGTGCCAGCAGTTGATGTCCTGACCTTCCTCGGAAGGTATGTGAAGGTGGAAGGGGACCTAAATGACATCGTGGACCCCTTTGGCATCTGGACGAGTAAGAGGCAGGTCAAGGTGACGCTGAGGATGGGCGCAGACGGGAATGTCGCACACCCACCGTCCAGCTTCGCGATCGGCGGGAGCAGGGGCTACCTGATCTATGCAGGGCAACCTAAAGTCTGCCATGCCTGTGGTAGGTCAGGTCACATGGCGGCCGACTGCAAAGCCACCATCTGCAGGGAGGAGGGACACCTTGCAAAGGATTGCCCACGAGAGAAAAGCTGCAACCTTTGCGGGGAAGCCGGCCACTTCTATAGGGCATGCCCGTGGCGGGGTACCACCTACGCCCAGGTCGCCGGCAGGGGAAATGCGTGGCCAGCCCCCCCGGAGGAGAGGAAGGCACCAGGGCCCAGCAAGGACCCCACTAATGTGCAGGAGGGCCAGGCCGTGCAGGAGGGCCCAGCCCTGCAGGATGGGCCCGAGGCCAGCAAAGCACCCCTGCAGGCTCCGATTCCCCCCCGACAACCCGGAGCCAATGGAGGCGGCGACAGGCGACCCAGGGGAGTGGACAACAGTCCGGAAAGCGAGGAGGAAGGTGTGTCGACGGGCCCAGGAACCGCAACCATCAGGCGGGAAGAGGCAGCTACAGGGGGGCTATAAGAGCTCCTCTGACGAGGAGGAGTCAGAGACGCCCACCCAAAGCAGAAGTTAAAGATCTCGAGGGGGAAGGAAAGCAGCACCCCGCTTCCAGGTGACGGAAGGCGTCCTGAGACTCCCTCCGACACCCAGTCAAGTGCCGCTGGAGCACTGGAGGGCCCCCTGGAACTTCCAGGGGAGAAGGAGGAAACAGCGCGTCCCCAGCCTGACCCAGAGCCGGACCCTCCTGCCTCCGAACCCCTGACGGGGGGATGCCACCCGGAAGGCAGCATGGACGGTTTCCTGAGCCCGGAGAGCGTCCAGCGGTTAGCCCGGGCAATGGGCAAGACGGGGCAGATGGAGGGGCTGGACCTTGGACTTGGGGAGGGTACTGCGGTCACTGCCCACAATGGGGGTACGTGTTGCGAGCATTAATGTGCGCAGTGTCAAGTCCACCGCGAGATGTGTGTCCACGTTGGCCTACTTGACCACCATTAAGGCGGACCTCCTGTTTCTGCAGGAGTGCGGGATACCGCACCTCAGCAGGTACGGGAAATGGTCCTGCGCCTGGACCTGTGGGCCTTCGATCTGGTCGGGGGGTAACGACTGTCGATCCTCGGGCCTGGCTATTCTGCTGCGGGGGCACGACTTCACCATCTCTCAAGTTCAGGAGGTGGTGGGGGGGCGCCTCCTAGTGGCTGACATCACCTACAGGAACGCTCCCCTGAGGCTGATCAACGTGTACGCCCCAGCGGTACGGAGTGAGCGGTTGGCCGTCCTGCAGCGGCTTCCACCCCTGCTGGCTACTTCCAGGCCGATCATCCTAGGCGTAGACTTCAACTGCATCATTGATGCAGATGGAAGATCCGGCGTGGGGACAGCGGGTGGGGGGAGTCAACTGGACGTCACGTACAGATTCCTGATGGGCACGGTGAAGGATGCCAAGCTGCTCGACGTCTTCAGCACCCCTGCAGACGGAGCGCAGCGGAG
The DNA here is from genome assembly GCF_030684315.1 of Stegostoma tigrinum. NCBI lineage: Eukaryota > Metazoa > Chordata > Chondrichthyes > Orectolobiformes > Stegostomatidae > Stegostoma > Stegostoma tigrinum. Next base: position 14,911,209 of record NC_081380.1, read on the forward strand.
GTACCCCTGGTTGCGGCCAGACGGGTCTATCTGCTCAAGGATAGACTTCCTGTTTGTGTCACGGGCGTTCGCGGTCAGGTCCACCGGCGTCGAGCCGGTGTTCTTCTCTGACCACTGCCTCCTGCTGGCCGACTGTCACTTACAGGACGACCAGCTGGCCGGCAAGGGGACGTGGAAGCTCAACACGACTCTGTTGACCCCAGAGAACGTCGAGGAGCTTAAGAGGGAGTACGCCGGTTGGAGAACCGTGAAACCCCTCTTTGATTCTCCGGGCGACTGGTGGGAGACGGTGAAGGAGAACATCAAGAGGTTCTTTGTCCTCAAGGGTGTTCGGAAGGCGAGAGAGAGGCGGGGAAAGCTGTTGCGACTCCAGAAAAGGGCGCAGAACCTGCTCCTTCTGCAGTTGATGGGGGTCGATGTCACGGAGGACCTCCACGAGGTGAGGGGCCAGCAAGCCTCGCTCTTTGCCGTGGAGGCCTCCCGGATAATCTTCCAGTCCAGGGTCCGCTCTGTGGAGCAGGACGACACGCGCTCACGTTTCTTCTTTCAGAAGGTGCACAAAGAGAGCTCTGTGCTTAGCCGGCTGAAGGAGGACGACGGCTCGGTGACGTCGTCTCGGCCCGACATTTTGAGGATCAGCAGATCCTTCTATGCCGGACTGTACGACACGAAGCCCACGGACAGCACGGCCTCCGAGTTGTTCCTGTCGTCTATCACGGAGGTCTTAGATGACGGCACGAGGGAGTGGCTGGACCGGCCGATATCTCTGGACGAGCTGATCAGAGCCCTCAACTCCTTGGAGAGGAATAGGACTCCCGGGAGCGACGGCTTACCGGTCGAGCTGTATTCCGCTCTGTGGGGCCTGGTCGGCCAGGACCTGCTAGAGGTGTACGATAGTGCGCTTCGGGCAGGGGAAATGTGCAAGTCCATGAGGAAAGGCATCATCACCCTCATTTACAAGAGAAAGGGGGAGAGGGAAGAAATTAAGAATTGGCGTCCCATTTCACTTTTGAACGTGGACTACAAAATCCTGGCCAAGGTCATAGCCAACCGGGTCAGGTCTGTCCTGGAGTCAGTGATTCACCCTGACCAAACCTGTGCTGTGCCGGGCAGGAAGATCGCTGAGAGCCCCGCGCTCATCAGGGATACGATCGCCTACGTACAGGACAGTCGGGTGGACACCTGCCTCGTCAGCCTGGACCAGGAGAAGGCCTTCGACAGGGTCTCTCATGCTTACATGAGGGACGTCCTCTCCAAATTGGGGTTCGGGGAGGGCATCCGCAATTGGATCCGGCTGCTCTACGCCAACATCGTTAGCGCAGTCTCGATCAACGGGTGGGAATCAGACAGTTTTCCTGTTAGATCTGGAGTCAGGCAGGGCTGCCCACTCTCTCCTGCCTTGTTCTTGTGCTGTGTGGAGCCCTTCGCCGCCTCCATCAGGAAGGACGTGAGACTGAAGGGCGTGACTATCCCAGGCAGCGGAGGCCTTCAGGTCAAGACCTCCCTGTACATGGACGAAGTCGCCGTCTTCTGCACTGATCGTCGGTCGGTGAGTAGACTATTGGACATCTGCAGCCAGTTTGAACTGGCCTCGGGTGCCAAAGTCAATAGGGGTAAGAGCGAGGTCATGTTCTTCGGGAACTGGGACGACCGCTCCTTCATCCCCTTCACCGTCAGCACAGACTACCTGAAGGTGCTGGGTGTTTGGTTTGGTGGAGCTGGGGTGTGCACTAAGACTTGGGAGGAGCGTATCACCAAATTGAAGCAGAAGATGGGCAGGTGGACGCTCCGGTCCCTCTCCATCGCGGGTAAGAACCTGGTTGTCAGGTGCGAGGGGCTTTCGGTACTGTTGTATGTGGCGCAGGCCTGGCCTATTCCCTGGACCTGCGCCGCTGCGGTCACCTGGGCCATCTTCCACTTCATTTGGGGGTCGAGGATGGACCGGGTCCGCAGAGACACCATGTACAAAGACCTGGGAAATGGGGGAAAGGGCGTACCAAATGCCACCCTCGCCCTGACGGCTACCTTTGTGTGCGGCTGCATCAAGCTGTGCGTAGATCCTCAGTACGCAAACACCAAGTGTCACTACTTACTGAGGTTCTCCCTGTCCCCGGTGTTGCGAAGGATGGGCCTGGCCTCGTTGCCGCGGAACGCTCCGAGTTGTTGGACCATTCCGTAACACCTGTCCTTCATGGAGAAATTTTTGAAGGGAAACACCTTTGACCACAAGGCCGTCAGGCAGTGGTCAGCACGTAGTATCCTCGGGACCCTTCGGGAAAAGGAGAGGGTGGATCCCGTCGTGTGGTTCCCCACGCAGACTGCCAAAGTCGTTTGGCAGAATGCCTCATCTCCAGAACTTTCAAACGAGCACAAGGACATTGCTTGGCTGGCGGTGAGAGGGGCTCTGCCAGTGAGATCCTTTATGCATGCCTGGAATCTCTGCACCACCGCACGCTGCCCTCGAGGTGGCTGCGGGCGGGACGAGACTGTTGATCACCTCCTTCTGGAGTGTGCCTATGCGCAGGAGATCTGGAGGGGAATGCAGTGGTATTTGTCGAGGTTTGTCCCGAGCAGCTCCGTGACGTGGGACTGCGTGCTCCACGGGCTGTTTCCCGGGACGCACACCGAGACCAACATCAACTGCGCCTGGAGGACCATCAATGCGGTGAAAGGCGCTCTTTGGTCTGCCCGCAACTTGCTGGTCTGCCTGCTGAAAGAACTAACCCCGACCGAGTGATGCAGACTGGCACACTGCAAGGTCCAGGACTACGTGCTGAGGGACGTGCTAAAGCTTGGGGCAGCTGCCGCCAAGGCGCGGTGGGGAAAGACCACCGTATGAGCCCCCTCATCCAGAAAAGGTAAAAGAACCCTATGTGGTAACTGGGCCCAGCTGGCGCCTTCCCCAACTGGTCAGGGTGCCAACTGGGACTGTGCGGGGTGACAACTGCCGGGGTGGTTTCTTTGCTTTGTTTTTTTTTCTCCGTTTTGTTTTTTTTCCTTTAGTTGGTGTACGTACCCCCTGGGTAATCCGGAGTGGCTTGCATGACTGGGTAGGTGTATAAATGTTTTATTTTTTGTACATTCTATGAATAAAGTATATTTTTTCAAATAAAAAAAAAGTGACGAAACATCTGAAAACGAACCTTCCAGGTCAGCGAGCAAACTCACATCCAGAAACTCAACCTGAGCTACATATCTTCTCAACACTCGCTAGAAATACTAATCTGAGGTCATAGAATCAGGGTTATCACAAAGCCAAAAATTAAAGTAATAATGTTAGTCAAATCTGTTGTAATAGGAAAAGTACGTTTGGAGGACTTCATTTAGCTTGTAGAAAAGGTGGAGAATCCTTCATAGGAGCCACAATAATGCCAAGAATCACTTGCTTAAATGCACCACACCCTAAGGCGCGCAGGTCATTGCATTCTCTCATTTGCCATAGACAGAAGTGTTCCCCACTGCCAGGACATCCCAGGACCCCTGGTACCAATGCCACATTTAAAGCTTAGCCACACAAGTACTGGCAATCCAGATTGGTAATGGTTCAATTCAATTGCCCAAGAAATGTCAGGCAAATGAAATCAGAGTTAATAGGAATTGCAGATGCTGGAGAATCTGAGATAACAAGGTGTGGAGCTGGATGAACAGATCCTTGAAAGTTGCCACCCAGGTTGACAGGGCTGTTTGAAGGCATACAGTGCTTTAGCTTTTATTAATAGAGGGATCGAGTTCTGGAACCAAGAGGTTATGCTGCAGCTGTACAAAACTCTGGTGCGGCCGCACTCGGGGTATTGCGTTTAGTTCTGGTCACCGCATTATAAGAAGGATGTGGAAGCTTTGGAAAGGGTGCAGAGGAGATTTACTAGGATGTTGCCTGGTGTGGAGGGAAGGTCTTACGAGGAAAGGCTGAGGGACTTGAGGCTGTTTTCATTAGAGGGAAGAAGGTTGAGAGGTGACTTAATTGAGACCTCTTAAGATAATCAGAGGGTTAGATAGGGTAGATAGGGAGAGCCTTTTTCCTAGGGTGGTGATGGTGAGCATGAGGGGGCATAGCTTTAAATTGAGGGATGAAAGATATAGGACAGATGTCAGAGGTGGTTTCTTTACTCAGAGAGTAGTAAGGGTATGGAACACTTTGCCTACAACTGTAGTAGATTCGCCAACTTTAAGTACATTTAAGTCGTCATTGGACAAGCCTATGGACGTACATGGAATAGTGTAGGTTAGATGGGCTTAAGTTCGGTATGACAGGTCGGCACAACATCGAGGGCTAAAGGGCCTGTACTGTGCTATAATGTTCTATGTTCTATGTTCTTAAGACCCTCTGCATATAGCAGAGGTGGCACTTCATTTTAAATATATTGCTACACTTGTTCACATTTTTCATCAGCTATATGAGTGAATGTCTTTCCAGTAGCAAATACAAGATTGCAGGTACAGACCCTAGCCATCCATTGTGCTCCACAAGGTTTCAGCATCTAAGGTGTGAAGCTCCTGCATCACACACAGGCTTTTAAACCTTGAAGGGCGATTGGGGCCAGGATTTGTGGTCCACATTGTAGCTTAATGCCTGAATTTACACAGCATGCCATGTTCTTAAGTAGTTTTTGCTTTTCTCTATGGGTGTCTATTTAATGCTATTGCTGTTTGAAGGCATTGATTAAAAGTGAAGACCCTTTCTTTACAGAATGAAACGTCACCTCACCCATTTTGAGTGTGAAGGGAGATAATTTCAGCTCCATTGTGCCCTTCGTACCTCCATCATGATGGAGGAAAACAACAGCTTAACCTCATGCAAAGTCTCAGGTTCAGCCTCTTACCCTCACTGAATTCCTAAACGTATATACTCCGTCTCACAGAAGATTCCCCTACTGAGTGCCACTCCTTTGATTTTTAGTCAGATCCCCAGAACTGACTGTGACCCACCCTCATGATCAACTTAGATGGACTGCCCTACATTTATGATTTCTGCGTAACTTCCCAGGCTGTGTGCATTGGAAGTATAGGGACCACCATGGACTCTAGAGGTATGGATCTCAACCCTGACTGACAGACAAAAATCAGATGACTGACCATGCATCTAGATTGATATTGGAAGCCACCTTTAGCATACTGTGCCAAGACTTCCTGACTAAGAACCCCCAAAAATGCAGCATGGTCCAGTTGCTGAAATAGTGGCTGTCTTTTGTGCATAAAGTGTTCTTGGAGCAGCATTGCAATGAAGGGTGCTAGTGAACTCCAAAATGCAACATGAAAATGTAGAAACGTAGAAAACAGGAGCAGAAGTAAACTATTTGGCCCTTTAAACCTGCACCACTATTCAATATGATCATGACTGATCATCTAACTCAGTTCCTGCATTCTCCCTATACACTAAAACTATATCTCACACCCACTGAAAACATTCAATGTTTTGGCCTCAAATGCTTCCATAAATTCCAAAAGCTCACCACTCTTTAGGTGAAGAAAGTTCTCCTCATCTCAGATCTAAATAGTCCATCCCATAACTTTACTTTGTGACCCTGGTGCTGGACTCCTAGTCATCAGCAACAAGGGGAAGCAATGGCCCAGTGGTATTATCACGGGACTGTTAATCCAGAGGCCCAGATAACATTCTGGGGACCTGAGTTTGAATAACGCTGCAGCAGTGGAATTGGAATTCAATAAAATATCTGGAATTAAGAATCTCATGATGACCATGAATCCATTGTCAATTTTTGGAAAAGCCCATCTGGTTCACTAATGTCCTTTAGGAAAGGAAACTGCCATCCTTACCTGGTATGGCCTACATGTGACTCCAGACCCACAGCAATGTGGTTGACTCTGAACCACCCACTGAGCAATTAGGAATGGGCAATAAATGCCACCAAGCCAGTGACATTCTCAACCTATTAATGAATAAAGGAAAAAAAAGGACATCCTTCCTGCATTAATCCTGTTCTAATTTTCATTCATGAAAATGTAGAAACATAGAAAACAGGAGCAGAAGTAAACTATTTGGCCCTTTGAACTTGCACCACCATTCGATATGATCATGACTGATCATATAATTCAGTAACTCAATTCCTGCATTCTCCCTATACACTAAAACTATATCTAACACCCACTGAAAACATTCAATGCTTTGGCTTCAAATGTTTCTGTAAATTCTGTAAGCTCACCACTCTTTGGGTGGTTCATTCTTCCAAATTCCATTGGATATAGTCATAACTGAACCATCCTCTTTTCATACATCCATCCTGGAATGCCAAGGATCAGTCTGATAAGCCTTCATTACACCTCCTCCATAGCTAGAACATCTTTCATCAGATCCAGTGACCAAAACTGCATGTAGTACTCTGGATGTGGCCTCGCTGAGGCCCTGTACAATTGCAAAATGCAGAGTCATCTTGCAAGGGGGTAGGAAATGGCTATCAGGGTGTGATGAGGATGGTAATGTATCCATGAATGCTAACATATATGAGTAGGAGGTAGGAATGATTAACATTGGATTGCACTCTGATATGTTGGTCTCTGGCATCGAAGATAGAAAGCCAGAAGAGGAAGCAATGAGCTTAATCACCAGGTTATTGTCCTGACTTTTACATTGAGCAATGTCACCATCTAATATCTACCTTTGTAGTTAGGAGAATGGAAAAATGGAAGTAAATGAGACAAATTAGTTAATAACGACATGTTAATGTAAACAAATAGGCTTCTCACCACTCACTAATGAGAATCTGGTCTCATCACTCAATGCTTGGTTGGAAAAAGGGTCTTTTCACTCAGGATCAAGACGCTCCTGCTGTCTCATATGATTTCCCCGACTTTCTCACCAAAGCCCACATAATTTAGCACTTGGGAAGATTTTGCCTAAAGTTGCATTGTGTTTTACCAGCAAACCACCAGATTTCTAAGTCTGAAGAAACGGTATTTGCAGGAGAATAGTGAATGCTCCCGATCACCTGAAATTGTACAGGCAAGAAATCGGACAGAAATTGGGACATGGTAAACGCAATTATACACACAAGTGTACAATGCTAACCGTGAGAAAAAAAGAGTTTCAGGAGGATGGTGTATATGGGGATGAAAGAATTTCAAAGCATTAATGCTGACTTCCCTCTGCACCACTTGGCTGGTGTTGTACACACTTGTGGACAGAATAGCTTAGGATCTCAATGAGGTCAGAGCCAACCTAAAACTCAATAGGAATGTCTATCATATTAGTTTAACTGAAGTAACAGCACAGAGGCCAATATCCCATCAAGTCACCCTTTATTTATTGTACACAGCACAATGGCTATGGCCAGCCAGCTAGGAGTCAGTATTCTGAATTGAGGAGATTGTAAATACCCTGTTTACATTGGTCAGCCAGGGCTGCCTACTTGGCCCAGATTAACAAGAATAATCAAGGATCTCAGTCCACAAAATCCACCCAGTTCCAATCACTACATCCCTCCCCAGCTAAGTAAGGGGTCTTTCTCTTGTAGATTTTCCTGTGGCACCTTTGCCCCAAGTCTGACTCCTCTGATTCAGGCTGTGAGTACCAGCCTCTCTCTCTCGCATCCAGAGTGTCTTGGGAAGTTTTCTCCTCTTCTTCCGGCAGCAATGGTATCAAAGCCTGCATCCATTCCTGACTCTGAGGTTTTCTCGACATTAGATGGAGGGGAGAGCATACATTTTCTGACAGGCCTTCAGGTTGCTCTGAGGGGCCAGGTATTTCCCTAAAGGCTACTTCTTGGCTACACAACTATTTCTAAGGCAAAATGTTTTAAATGGAGGACAGGTTATGAATTAATTTTCCGTATAAATTCACCAAACAAAGTAAAGACCTAAGATCTGGTACACAAGTGGGATCTGGGGCTCCTTTGATTGCCCTCACTTTGTCTTCAAATGGGTGTAGCCTGGTTTTGTCAACTCTGTAACCCAACTAGGTCACTTGGGTGCACATTTCCCTTCGAAGGTGTATGCCCACCTGGAGAAACATTTAAGCACTATGTCCAAGTTCTTCAAGAGCTTTTATTGTTCTTCCCAGTTAATAGCGCATCAAATAAATAGCAATCTTGGGTAACCCTTGTAAACTATTCTCCATGGTCCATTGGAAAAGGGCACAAGCTAATGATACCCCAAATGGCAGTCTTGTGTATTGGTATAAACCCTCATGCGTATTAATTGTAGTATACTTCAAAGACTCCTTATCCAGTCATAATTGGATGTAGCCATGGCTAATGTCCAGCACTGTAAAGGACAGCTCCATACCAACCATCATCCAATGGTGTAGTGGAAGCAGCAGTCCAAAATATTGAAGACAGGCTTAAAGAAGCAGCCTACAGCTTTCCTTCATACCAAACTGTCCTGGTGCCTGTTTGATTATAGGACCACCCCTCTCTTAACAATAGGGATACCTCCAGCAGAGTTACTGTTGGGGAGAAGTCTCTACACCAGGTTAAACCTGATATTTCCAGACCTGTGGAGGTGGGGGATAATGAAACGGCCGCAGGAATGCCAAAGCTGGTGTGAGACAATTTAATTCAGAGGATGAAGTCTGATGCCTTTGGGAAAGTTAAGCCCCACATGACCAAAAATACTGTGAATCCACAAGCAGTCAGTCAGAAGAATTATTTATTGCTTTTTGTCTGCCCAGAAAAAATATTGCATTCTTTCCACATACTGGGCCTAGTCCGCAACAGCAAGATTGAACGCGTCAGATTCCCAAATAAAGGCATGATGCCAGAAATGCTTGCCCCAACTTCAAGATAACTATTGTGAGCAAGTGTTCTCCAGGTATGAACTGTTATCTCCCATCACCACTGAAATAACTGCACAGAGGCTGGTATCCCATCACACATCACCCATTATTTACTTGTGCACAGTACACTGTGGCCAGCCAATTCATTGTCAAGAGTTTGCACATTCTCCCCACGTCTGCGTGGCTTTCCTCTGGGTGCTCCGGTTTCCTCCCACAGTCCAAAGATGTGCAGGCTAGGTGGATTGACCACGCTAAATTGCCCATAGCGTTCAGGGGTGTGTGGGTTATAGGGGTTTGGGTCTGGGTGGGATGCTCCAAGGGACGGTGTGGACTTGTTGGGCCGAAGAGCCTGTTTCCACACTGTAGGGAATCCAATCTAAATCCCTTGTTTACATTTTTCTATTTTTTTTTCTTTTCTTCTGGTTACCAACTCACCCTTTATTTACTTGTGCACAGTACACTGGCTTTGGCCAGCCAGCTTGAACTGAGGAGATTCTCATCTCCAGGATATATTTTGTTCTCTTTTTCTGGAACCCTTCTTTGTATTGGTCAGCCAATTCCTGATTGGGCCACGTTAACACCACCTACCAAGGATCTCAGTTAACAAGATCCACCTGGTTCCAATCACAACAATAACCTATAATTAACTCTTGTACGCCTTCAAACTAAGGAGCTTTCCAGGTCCCCTGTGTGACTTCTTGGTTGAATACTGCAAGAATGTCACATTGTTGGACAATTGCAAATGCAGATGTTCCTCCACTCCTACCTTATCAGCCCCAGTTGTGTCTCACTCACAGTCACTCCCTACAGCCCCTGGCCATGAATAAAATCAAATATCATGATCCCAAGGGGTGTGACTGCATCCTGGAATAAAGTGTCCAGATAATTTTCACATTCTCTATTGTGTTGCCACATCTGCAGCTCAGTTTCTGGCTCAATGACTTGAAGCCAAAGTTTCTCCAGCTACACATGATTACTGCAGCCATGTTTGCCTTGGAATGTATAGCTGTCAACTATGCCCATATGTACTCCTACCACCACACATCATCTACCTTGCTGCCTTAATAATATTTAATTAATAAATTAGTTTACTTGCTAAGCTTAGCTGCTGTCTCATGTCCTTCCTCTGCTAATGTTCTTATTATTTTAGTAAATGTTCTACTTACCCTAATTGACATCCCCTAATTAAAAATAAATAGGAAATACACACCAGCCAATCTGAAAAGTTTTTCTGCTAGCAAACCTTAACATTATCACAAATAAAAGCTTACAACTGCAAATAAATTATCCAAGTTTTGAAAGATAAGTAGAAAAATATTCTTAAATCAGTTACCTCGTGTGCAACTTGAGTCTTATAGCCCTCATGGATGCTGCAAAACACAGAAATGAAAGAGTGCATCTTCTCCACTCTCCTTGCACTAAATTCCCACATCAACAAAATACTATCTATTTCTCACTCACTCGAGGTTTCTCCTCGTATCCTATCAACATTAACGATTTCAGAAAATCATATTCTGTGTGTCGAGAAAGAAGTGTCCTTGAACATGAAAAGGAGATCTGGATTTTTGAATTAAATATCATATTAAATACTGTCCTATAGCTTTTGAATAGCTATGATACCACTTGTAAAGTTAAGTCTCATATTGGGACAGCACTAACTGTGAGCATATTTCTAAGTCAAGGGACTTCTCCACCCTTTCAGCTGTGAGATTTGAGGAAGGACATTCCAAATCTGAGGAAGGACATTCTTGCTATTGAGGGAGTGCAGCGCAGGTTCACAAAGTTAATTTCCAGTATGGTGGGACTATCATATGTTGAAAGATTGGAGCGACTGGGCTTGTATACACTTGAGTTTAGAAGGATGAGAGGGGATCTGATTGAGACGTATAAGATTATTAAGGGATTGGGCACACTGGAGGCAGGAAGCACGTTTCCGCTGATGGGTGAGTCCAGAACCAGAGGGCACAGTTTAAAAATATGGGGTAGGCCATTTAGAACAGAGTTGAGGGAAAACTTCTTCACCCAGAGAGTGGTGGATATATGGAATGCTCTGCCTCAGAAGGCAGTGGAGGCCAAGTCTCTAGATACTTTCAAGAAAGAGATGGATAGAGCTCTTAAAGATGGTGGAATCAAGGGTTATGGGGATAAGGCAGGAACAGGATACTGATTGTGGATGATCAGCCATGATCATAATGAATGGTGGTGCTGGCTCGAAGGGCCGAATGGCCTACTCCTGCACCTATTGTCTATTGTCTATTGAGATGAGGTGTACAGATAAGCTCAAGATCTAATATGGAGTAAAAGAACGAAAAGATCTAGAATATGAACATCAGCATATTGTAAGTGTTGTTACCAGTGTGCTACACAAGTGTTGGGGAGGGTCATTCATATGTTTTACATATATTTTAACCGCATGCTGCATACTAAAGAGCTATTCACGATATACAGGTCAGGAATAATTTTATTTTAAATAGTCTGAAAGAATCATAGAACATAGAACATAGAACATTACAGCACAGTACAGGCACTTCGGCCCTCAATGTTGTGCCGACCTGTCATGCCAATCTGAAGCCCATCTAACCTACACTACTCCATGTACGTCCATATGCTTGTCCAATGACGACTTAAATGTACTTAAAGTTGGCAAATCTACTACGGTTGTGGGCAAAGTGTTCCATTCCCTTACTACTCTCTGAGTAAAGAAACTACCTCTGGCATCTGTCCTCTATCTTTCACCCCTCAATTTAAAGCTCTGCCCCCTCGTGCTCGCCATCACCATCCTAGGAAAAAGGCTCTCCTTATCTATCCTATCTAACCCTCTGATTATCTTATATGTCCCAATTAAGTCACCTCTCAACCCAGCTCTGATAAGGTCAAGCAATGCAATGCTTCCTGTCCAGGTCAATGATCTATGATGTTTATTTACTGTTATAATACCTCATATCAGACTATTCACTGTACAATGTAATAAATAAATATTTTGGAGGAATCAAAGAGGACCTCCAGTCCTGGCACTTGCTGCATCCCTTGGCAAGTAGTGATAGCATGATTTGGTACCTCAGCAGTGAATGCTGATTGAGAACAGAGGCTCAGATACAAACTGAAAAACAGTCACTTCATCAGCAACTGAAAGTGCCAACACCAACACAAGTGTCGCCAGCTGGCATGTATGTTTTAGAACCCTTCAGTATGCCTAGTTACTGAGTCCCTGTGAGGGCTTCAAAACAGCTTGAAACTTAAACATGTAACATTATCATAATTACATATATATGAAGAAAATATTTCTGTAAATTATGGTTGTCAGCTAGCAGCTATTTTAGATTGAAAGTTCTGTTGTTTGGCCAAGGTGTCAAGCTTTGGATTGTGGAGTAAAACCTGAGAAAAGAAAGTTGATCTCATGATTTTTTTCGTACAGAAAGACAGCCATCCATTGATTCACTGTCATCCAGTATTTGAATAGTATTGCTACATATTCTGGGATTTACGTACATTCAGGATCTAGTACAACTGTAAAAGTAGTTTTCTATTAGAACACTAAACCTCAAAAATTAATGAGTAAGTGGGAAACTTTGCCTTCTGAGCTGCATAACAAGAATTCATTTTTGTGGAGAAAGTAATTATGAGGAAGAATGCACGTATGGCAATTTCACAGTATGTGCAAGGCTCACCAGCACACTGAAACTCAGCAGATGAAACTGCATTTCACCTTCAGGGCTAGCTGCACGCCCTTAACAGGAGGAGCTGTAGTTTCCACTCATTTTTCTCACTTTCCTTAATACTCAAACAATTGTTCTTTGGATACACAATCCAGCATTGCTTAGCCCTCAGACTTAAAGGAGAAGTTTCATCAATGTCAATGTAACAGACGTATTGCAAACAGATTGGTAGCAAAGTTACACCTAAAGCATGGTAACTAAAAATGCCAGAGGTTGCTGCTGTTCTTCCTTGCGATCTTTTCAATAATTTCACATGACAAAAAATATTTTGGCCAGGTTGTCCCTGCAGCTAGAAATGTGTTACATCCTGCAATAGGGCCATTTCAGAATTATGTTACCAAAGTTAGAGACAATATTTGCTCATATGCAACTGCTGATTAACACAAAGGTGCAACAATTTCAAAGAAAGTTTTGCCATATCATATTTCCAGAAAAACAGCACACACACAGGCCATCAGGAAGCGGAAACAACAGAGTAAAGGGTACTAAAATCGAAGATTAAATCACAACTAGAATGTATGCTCTTCAATCTATATGGTTGTGGAGGAAAAATGAAGTTCTACATGACAGATAAGAATCATGGGGTTTGTATTGATAAGCCCATTGAAAATCATGCAGAAATTGCAGTATAAATTGGACATAGGAAGGCTTTGTTACGAAGGGGGTTTGCCAAGGGTGTATCAAATTGCTTTTGCAGCTGCCAAATATACTTGTACTGCTTCATCTTCCATTTTCTTAACACAGAAACGTAGAAATTAGAAATGGGAGGATGCAATTCAGCCATTCAAGCAGGTTCTGCCATTTAACATCATCATAATGGATCTTATTATGGTCTCAATTCCAATTTCCTGCCTGCTCCCCAGAACTATTTATCCCGCTTTTTGTTAGAAATATATCTATTTCTTTCTTGAATCTGTTGATTGATTCTGTTTCTACTGCACTATGGGGCAGAGAGTTTCATTGATTCATAACACAAGAGGCAGTTTCTCCTCATCTCAGTTCTGAACCTACCTCCTCTCACACTATCTATATCTATGATCCAGTTTTGGGACTTTCCCACAAGGGGAAATGTTTGATCAATGTTCACCTTATCCATCCATTAAGCATTCTATATACCTCAATCAGATCGCCCCTCATTCTTCTGATCTCCAATGAGTACAAGCCTAAGCTATTCATCCATTCCTCATACGACTTCTTATCCCTGAAATCAACTTAGTGAACCTCCTCTGAACTGCTTTGAGTACCACCATATCCTTTCTCAAGGAAGAAGATCCGAAGAGGATACAATATTCCAGATGTAGTCATACCAACACCTTATGTAATTATAACAATATTTCTTAGCTTTTATAATCTCTCCCTTTTGCAATAAATGTCAGGATTCTGTTTGACTTTAATATGCTGCACCTGCATAACTACTTTGTGAAATTTACCCTTTTCCAGCCAAAATGGATAATTTTGCACTTTTCCACATTAAACACCATCTGCCAGATTTTGGCCCATTCTCCTAGTCTGTCAATATCCACCTGTAAACTCTTCACCTCTAAATCACCTCCTGCTTTGCAAACTACTTTAGTATCATTTGCAAACTTTGCAATGTTATAGTCTGTTCCTGCTTGCAGATAATTTATATAGATTGTAAATAGTTGAGGTCCAAGAACTGAAACCCACAACACCTCACTAGCTACAGTTCACCATCCAGAGAAGTACCCATTCATCCCGGTCTTCTGTCAATCGGTCAATCCTCTGTCCAAGGCAATATTTTACTTAAACACCTTCTACCCACTGTTCAGTGAATTTTGCTACCAGTGTGCAATATTCAATTGACGAGTTGTGCAGAATGTAACATAGCTTGGTTATTCACAAACAATTGCACATTCCATGAAAAACATTTCCTTGTTCATCAGACACCAGAATCAATGTTTCAGCATGCCTATTTTGTGCTTAATTATTAGATATAAGAGATACACATTCCTTATTGTACATGTGATCTTCTGGCATCTTAGGGTGTTGCTTAAGGGTCATGAGGGAACAAACAGTTATTCTTATCATCGGACACAACACACACATTGGCCCTCACTACTACTATCACTACTGCAGCAGTAATAGTATATGTAAAATTTACAGGAGCCGCTGTGGCAATGCAAAACAGCAGTTTCCTGCAACCTCTGTCATCAAGGCAGACAACTATAGCACCACCATTAAAATGTCAGAGCTAATTTACTTCCATATTACACTATTCTCACAAGTACAGTGGATGTTTCACAGGGTACCAACACACAAAGAGCAAGGGCAGCTGAGAAAGGACTCTTACATCATGGAATTTAACTGCAGAAAAATAAACGTTTAAATATTAGCTTTCAGTAATATTTTAAAAATGCAATAAGACTCATATTTTCAGTCTTCTCTTTATATCCTATTTCCAAAAAAGCTGCAGTTTGGTAACTGGAGGTGGCTTCCTGCTGTCAGTCCAGATGACCAGTGCTACAAGATGCTTTTCGGTCATCTACCCACTGCAATGACAACCCAGCAGCTGTGACTATTCCACCACATTCTAAGATAAAAGATCTTAAAGTTGCCATGACAGTACCTCAAGATAGAGCCATCCTTTCTTTCTCCCTAACCTGCAATGACAAACTAACTCATTTCATACTGAAGAGCATCCTTTTGGCTCAGCAGCTTTGAGAATTATCATCCCTCATTGGATGGTGAATATATTCTCTAGCCGCTATAATTGGACAATAAAAGTAAAATCATTTTCAGGTGCCTTTTATGGGGGGCAGAGTGTAGAGTCAAGACAGTGGAATTCTCACCCATAATGTAGAATCCTGCAGCAGTTTAACTCACAGTTCCCTTTTCTGGAGACCTTTGACCTCTGTACATAGAATGCAATGTTTCACTTTTTGACTCTCCATAGGAAATCTGTTTTCCTATTCTTCCTGTTTTTACTGCAGCATAATTTCTCATTTCAACATTACTGCTGCAGGACAATGCTTTGTACTTTGGTGGCATCAAAGAAGTGAGAATTAGAATCTGACTATCCCAGCAGAACAAATGATGACATTGCCTTCATCACAATTAGTTTCCTTTCCTATGTAGATTATGAAGAATAGGGCAAAGAAACTTGTATGCCTATCAGCTGAAAAGATCAATGAGGTGGAAAGACTAAGGCCATGGATGCATTAAATCAAAGTCTTTTAGATTTACTTTAGGGTTTACAAGTACATGAGTACGTATTACATTGGCAAGGAGAGAGTTAGATATTTCATCATTTTCTTGCCAAGGGAAACAATACAGAACTAAAGCTAAAGTACAGTAAGATTACTACAACTATCCAGTCCATTTAATGTACCATTCACAATTGAATCACATGATTGTATGACTACATTTCAAGTAAAAAAAGCAAAGTCTTCATCATATTCAACTTACAAGTAAAACAAAAGCATCTAATCTTTACTTAAAATTTACAAAAAAGAACCAGCATGCTATTTTGATGAAAAGTCATTAAATATTAGCTATTTTCTCTCTTCATAGATGTGATCAGACCTGTTCAAAATTTCCAAAATTATCTCTTTTGGGTCTGTGTTCCATAAGACACTTACGATGCTGCTTTGAAAATATTTGGCCTGCAGTTATGAGTGGCACTGCCATGTTCTTTTTAAGTATGATGTGGCGGTGCCGGTGTTGGACTGGGGTGGACATGATCAGAAATCATACAACAGTGGGTTATAGACCAAGAAGTTTATTTGAAAACATAAGCTTTCAGAGCCTCACTCCTTCTTCAGGTTCAAGAAGTGAGACTCCCAAAGCTTGTGTTTACAAATAAAAGTGTTGACTATAACCTAGTGTTGTGTGGCTTCTGACCTCTTTAAGTAGACCTAGCAGAGGTTTGTGCTCTGTCGTTATTACAAATTTACATCCGTGAAGGTATTGGTGGAATTTCCTCACTCTAAATATGATCACTAAACCTTCCTTCTCTATGTAGGTATATTTATCTGGATGCATATGCTGTTGGGCATCCCTCTCCATTGGGCCATCTATGAGCTAATAATAGTCTGATGCCGTATGGGGAGGCATTGCATGTCAGTACCAGATTTCATTTGGGATCATAGTAAGCCAATATCTTGATATCTGTTTCTTCACTCCCCTTCTAGCTTTGCACATAAGTCCTCTATGCAAGGGATTGTGTATTTTTCCATCTGCAAAAAGCATTTTGCTGTTTGTTTAAAATCCCCACAAAGGCAAACCAAACTGTCAGGCTTCACAATCAGTACAACCAGTGCTGTCCCTTCCACAAACTAGACTGGTTTGATGATTCCTTCACTTCCAGCCTTCTGATTTCTGCCACTACTTTTGTCGGTAAGGCAAATGACACTGGGAGGACCTTCAAGAATTGTGAAATTGCTTTCCAGTCAACAAGCAAGGTGGCCCTGGTTCATTTGGTGGCCCTTAAACCTTCCTGAAAAACTTCCAGGTATTTTATCAGGCCTTCACTCAGGCAGCTATTTTCTAATCAAAAAATGTTGAGTCAATTGGTGAATCTTTATCAACCAAATTCACCCCACCAAGCTTGCGCTCAAGCCTTTTACCATAACCAGTGGTAACTGAACCAAGTGTTTCTGATAAGAAGCCAGAACTGAAGTTGTACCACTAATCTGTCAAGTTTCTATGGTGTAGGTTCACAGTCTACCTGATGTCATATATAAAGTTAAGGGTTGGAGTCCAGAGCAAATTTTGTTTAAGACTGCTTCTGCAATCACTGAAATGGCTGCAATGGTATTGACCTCCATTAGAACCATGTAACCATTTAACCAGACATTTATTTTGATTGGTTCTGATTTGGATGTTGCTAAGCTACTTGTTCCAAACCAGATATAGGAGGACTTTCCAGGGTATGCACTCTCGTGAATACAGGCCTATGATTTCTCTTATTCAATTTAGGTCGACTGGGGCTCTTTTGCCCAGTGGGCTTCAGCTAGTAGGCACTTTTACATGGTAATTATTATTATCATTAAACCCACATACCAAATAGTCTCTCAACATCTCATGAAGTGTTAAACCAAAGTCACATACCTCTGCCAGTCATCTTAACCCGGTCAAAAATCCCAATATGGATTCCCTTGGTTCTCAAATTGCTGAGTAAAACCAATAGCATCTCAGAATTAGAGGAAGCTTGGGATTATAACATTCCTTAACTAAATCTATCAACTTTTATCCTATCTGGTGCCTCAGTGAAGGATAGGCTCCAAATAACTGAAAAAGCTATGGTTCCACAGGCTGTTAGGAGAATTATTAATGCATTTTATCTGCCCCAATATCATAACACGGAAAAAAAAGCACTGTTTCCACTTACTAGGCTCAGTCTTTGACAAAAGAATTGAAGTCAGTCTTCCCAAATAATGACATGATGCCATAAATGCTCACCCCACCTCAAAGGTGACTGCTGTGAGTGAATTTTTTCAGATGCGTGCTTTTCTCTCATCACCACCAAAATAACTCCACAGAGGTCAGTATCCCATCACCAACCATTCTTAAATTAACACACTTTGACATTGATCCAGCTTCCTCAGAGTCAGCTGTCAGAGTGAGCAGATCTTCTGACACTCCTGTTTATATCTGTCAGATATTTCCCTGATTGGACCATATTGACAGCCCAGTCAAGGAACTCCTATTCATCATTATCATCATCATGATCACTCCTGCAGTGTGGAAACAGGCCCTTCAGCCAACAAGTCCACACCAACACTCAGAGCATCCCACCCATACCCATCCCCTTTTAAAGCACCTAATCAACACATCCCCAAACACTATGGGCAATTTAACATGGCTAATCCACCTAGCCTGCACATCTTTGGACTGTGGGGGGTAAACTGGAACCCACGCAGACACGAAGAGAATGTGCAAAGTCCACACAGACAGTTGCCTGAGGGTGGGCTTGAACCCAGGTCTCTGGCATTGTGAGGCAGCAGTGCTAACCACTGAGCCACCAATATTCTATGAGGTCGACCTGTAAGTCACTACAAACACCACATTCTCAAATGCAACTAAAGAGGAGCAATAAATGTTGACCTAGCCAGTGATACCCATGCTCCATGAGTGACTTTTTTTTAAAAAGTCTCACTCAATAATCAGAATATATCTTTCATATGTTCACTGAGACTGACACACAGTCAGAATCTATGTTTGAAATTGGGGTGTTGTCTTATGGCACTATTGAAAAATGAACCTAGCATATTCAGAAAGCAATCTTTGTACTGTATTTACTAGACAGTGGATTATCTGAATTTAATTGTCCTTAGGCTTGAGAATATCTCATTGACAAACAGTGATCCAATTCAGAAAAGTATTATAAAATACACCTAAGTACTTTACTAGCCTCTATCTTAAAAAATTATGTTTATTCAGAAACCAATAAAGTTATGATCCAGATACCAAATACAACCCTCAACTAAAGAATACCAAATCGCTACCTGGAACATTCGTAGCATTCCAGCAAGTAAGAAGCATCATCTTCAGGTAAATCATGGATATGGACATGGTAACATCTGTTCAATTGCTAGTGATAAAGAGTTTAAACTGTGTATTACCAAGGAACTCAATAATAAACTGATAACATTGGGAGCTCAAAAAAATTGCATTTAACCATTGCAAGCATTACAAGAATGCACAACCTTATTAAATAACACATTCATTGAACAAGGAGGCATATACAGCAGATTTGAGGCATTACATGAAGCAAAAAACAAAAATAGACAGAAAATCAGGGCCTATGGCTAGAAAAGCTTTATGAAACAGGCACTGTTCTGCAAAACAGTAATTTGAGAAAAATCATTTTATTTTAAATAAATACAGAAATTGCCCATAGAACATAGAACAGTACAGGGCCTTCAGCCCATGATGTTGTGCCGACCTATTATCCTACTAAGATCAATCTTCCCTGTATACCCTACATTTTACTATCCTCCATGTGCCTATCCAAGAGTCACTAAAAATGTCTCTAAAGTATCTGACTCCACTACCACTGCTGGCAGCGCATTTTACATGCCCACCACGCTTAGTGTGAAGGACCTACCTCTGGCATCTTCCCCTTTATCTTCCGCCAATCACCTTAAAATTATGCACCCTCGTAATATTCATTTCCGCTCTAGAAAAATGTCTCTGACTATTCACTCTATCTATGCATCTCATCATCTTGTACACCTCCATCAAGTCACCTCTCATCCTTCTTCTCTCCAATGAGAAAAGCTCTAGCTTTGTCAAACTTTCCTCATAAGACCAGTCCAGGCAGCATCCTGGTGAATCACCTCTGCACTCTCTCTAAACCTTCCACATCTTTCCTATAATGTGGTGGCCAGAACTGAACACAATATTCCAAGTGTGGTCTAACCAGAGTTTTATAGAGTTGAAGCATAACCGCATGGCTCTTAAACTCAATTCCACTGCAAATGAAGGCCAACACACCATAAACCTTCTTTATAACCCTATTAACTTGGGTAGCAACTTTGAGGGATCTATGGACATGAACCCCAAGATCCCTCTGTTCCTCCACACTGCTGAGAATCCTGCCACTAACCCTGTATTTTGTATTCAAATTCAACCTTCCAAAATGAATCACTTCACGCTTTTCTGGGCTGAATTCCATCTGCCACTTCTTTGCCCGGCTCTGCATCCTGTCAATGTCCAATTGCAACTTACCACAGCCCTCCACGCTGTCCACAACTCCACCAACCTTCATGTCATCAGCAAACTTACTGACCCACCCTTCCACTTCCTCATCCAAATCATTTATAAAGATTACAAAGAGCAGACATCACAGAACAGATCCCTGTGGAACACTACTGGTCACTGAGCTCCAGGCTGAATACTTTCCATCCACTACTACACTCTGTCTTCTATTGGACAGCCAGTTTTGTATCCAGACAGCCAAAGTTCCCTGAATCCCATGCCTCTTTACTTTCTGAATGAGCCTACCATGTGGAACCTTATCGAATGCCTGGCTAAAATCCATATGCACCACATCCAATGCTCTACCTTCATCAATGTGTTTTGTCACATCCTGAAAGAATTCAATAAGGCTGGTGAGGCATGACCTGCCCCTCACAAAACCATGCTGACTATTTCTAATCAAACTATGTTTTTCCAAATAATCATAAGTACTATCTCCCGGAATCCTCTCCAATAATTTGCCCACCACAGAAGTAAGACTGGCCGGTCTGTAATTTCCAGGATTACCCCAATTCCCTTTCTTGAACAAGGGAATAACATTTGCCACTCTCCAATCTTCTGTTACTGCTCCAGTGGACAGTGAGGATGCAAAGATCATTACCAAAGGAGCAGCAATCTCTTCCCTCTCTTCCCATAGTTAAACCTTGGGTATATCCCGCCTGGCCCAAGGGATTTATCAATCCTCAGTTTTTCAAAATTTCTAGCATATCCTTCTTCCTAACCTTCAACTGTTCAAGCATATCTGCCTGTTTCATGCTGTCCTCACAAATTTCAAAGTCCCTTTCACTGGTGAATGCTGAACAAAGTATTCACTAAGGACCTCCCCTATCTCATCTGACTCTGCGCACAAGTTCCCTCCACTATCCCCCTAATTAGTCCTACCCTCAGTCTGGCCGTCCTCTTGTTCTTCACGTAAGTATTGAATGCCTTGGCATTTTCCTTGATCCTACCCATCAAGGTGTTCTCATACCCCCTTGTAGTTCTCCTAAGTCCATTCTTCACTTCCTTCCTGGCTACTGTACAGACTTCTAGAGCCCTATCCGATTCTTGCTTCCTCAACCTTAAGTAAGCTTCCTTCTTCCTCTTAATAGGATGAATGGATGCAGTTCTCCTCCAAAGAATAAAATTAAAAAGAAAGCTTCTGATTGAATAGTAAGTAAGCTTATTGGCGGACTGCAAATTCAAGTTCTAATCAAGAGAAACAGAAATTGATGGGGCTCATTACTATTCAAAAGAGTTTTAGGCCATAAATCACTGTTTATCCCTGAGAAAAGTTTTGCATGTTTGCATCCATCAGATGAAATGAAACTCAAGGCAGAAAGAAGTGGGCATCGTCCATGAAGGACAACTCTCCATCTTGTGAAAATATTTAATCCAGAAGGAGTGACACTAAGGATGATGTACAGATCCTTTAAGATATTTGGGATTCTAGAAAAACGTGCTTTTATGTGAAAAATTAATCAGGAGGAACCATGTGTATGCAGAAGCTATTGCCTGAAAAAGCAGCTAGGCCCTTGAAGTAAAGAGACTGGAATTTTGTCTGAGGAAAATCAAGCTTTGTGGCTGGAAATGTTAATCATGCCAGTGGAATGGACCATCTAGAATATCTATGAAATAGTCTCTTTGCTATCAGCTATTCCATATGGTGTGAATGTGAGATTTTATAAATAATTATGTTTTGGGCTGCCTCTTTAATTCAAGCAAAAAAGGATGAGAGTTGATTTGATAGGGGTGTACAAAATAATCAGAGGTATAGATAGAGTAGACATTTTCCCTAGGGTGGAGGTAGCTATTACAAGGGGGCATTGTTTTAAAGTGAGTGGAGGAGACGTCAGAGGTAGGTTCTTTACTCAGAGTGGTCAGGCTGTGGAATGCATTGCATAGAGAGCAGTGGAGCAGGCCTCATTAGGGGCATTAAAGTAGTTATTAGATAGGCATATGCATGATAGTAATAGGTGGGGGTGGCAGTTAGATGGACCTTAGGATTAGGGTAAAATGTTCGGCCTAACAT
Organism: Stegostoma tigrinum; assembly: GCF_030684315.1. Taxonomy (NCBI): domain Eukaryota; kingdom Metazoa; phylum Chordata; class Chondrichthyes; order Orectolobiformes; family Stegostomatidae; genus Stegostoma; species Stegostoma tigrinum. Next base: position 14,933,386 of record NC_081380.1, read on the forward strand.
CGTGGGCCAAACCGCCTGTACTGTGCTGTGCTGTTCTATGTCCTACAAAGCGTTAACACCAGAAAACAAGGCAGGAGTAGATCTGCTAGCTGTTGACAAACTTTCAGTCTTGTTTTTCAGTTCTGTTAGCTCTCAGCAAGCTACCAGGAGGACATCTGTCGCAATCTAAAGGCTCTGTTAGATTTGCCTTCAGTGATATTGGGGGGTAGTTGACAGAGTGCATGTAGCTAGTGCCCACATGAGTAATTTTCTGAAAACAGAGAAGCCTGGAAGTGGTCAAGGATGTTATGGCTCGATGAAACAAGGAGGTGGGAAATTCTTGGAACTTGAGTGTGATTGTGGACTATTTCATAGAAAAAGACTTTAGTCCTGTGGAAACTAAGCTTGAATGTACATGTATTCAACTATTGGTTGTATTAGAATATTTTTTAAAAGGTAGGGCATGAGAGACAAATCATAGGCCCCAGTACCTCTCTGTTTCCAAGCTCCTTTTTAGACTCAGTTAACCCTTCCTTTCAATCACACGTCACTTTCTCTCCATAAGATCATAAAATATAGGAGCATAATTAGTCTACCGGCCCATCGAGTCTGCTTTGCTAATGGATCACGGCTGATATGTTTCTCAACCCCATTCTCCTGCCTTATCTCCATTACCCTTGATCGCCTTACTAATCAAGAGCTTATCTATCTGTCTCTTCAGTATACTCATAGACTTGTCCTCCACAGCTTTCTGTGGCAATGAATTCCACAGGTTTACCACACCTCTGAATGAAGAAATTCTACCTCAACTTAGTTCTAAATTCACCCTTCACTGTGAGGTTGTGCGCTCTTCCATCCTAGATAGTCTAATTAGTAGGAACATCTTCTCCACATCCTCTCCATTCAGGCCTTTCAGTATTGTGTAAATTTCAATAAGATCCCCCTCATCCATCTAATGTCCATTAAGTACACGCTTAGAACCCTCAACTGCTCTTCATATAACAAGTCCTCCATCCTCAGAATTATTCTTGTAACTCCAGCATATCCTTCCTTAGACATAGGGTCTAAAGCCACTCACAACATTCCAAATGAAGTCTGACCAGAGCCTTACACAGCCTTAGCAATACATTTCTGTTCTCACATTCTAGCCCTCTCAAAATGAACACTAGCATTGCATTTGCCTACCTAACTACCAACTGAACCCGCATGTTAACCTTAAGAACATTCTGATCTAGACTTCTAGGTCCCATTGTGCTTCAATTTTCTGAAGCCTTTATCCATTTAGGAAATAGTTTACACCTCTATGCTTCTTACTAAAGTGCATAATGTCACACTTTCTCACTTATTTTCCATATGTTATGTCTTTGCCCAGGAATAAAAGACACTATTTCTTCGTAAAGTTCATGTCCTCCTGTTCTGGTTTGTCAATTGGAATCCTTGACAATGTATCCACTGTGATTTCATACTTTCTCTGAAAATGTCTAATTGTAGTGTTGTATTTCATCAGCCTTAAGTGGACTCTTTGTACCTTTGGTGGCATTTTTGCTATTCCATTGTACTCAATTACGTTTGTGGTTTGTTTCTGCACTAAATTTTAACTCTGGGAAATAATCCAATTTTATTTCATGCCCAGGTATGAATAGGCAACTTGCCTTGGCTCCTGTTCTCACCATTAAACGGTAAACTGTTCTTAGCTTCTCCAGGGCTTGAACAATTTTTGAATTAATCTCTTGAGTCCATCTCATGTTCCCTGGTTGTCCTATTCATCAAGTTTAAAAATAAGCCAAAGATTTTCTGTTCAGTAAAGTTCATTCCTGATTTTGTCTCTCAGTCAACTTTTATTTTGAGTTGGAACTTGATTCCTGGAGTCGAATGGTGGATGGGGAGAGGTTTTCTTGATTCCGCCATTTTGCTAAATCATAGAGGACAGATACACTTGCCCCAGTGGCAAGTTTAAAGTATATTTTATGCTCACTTACTTTTATGTCAGTGCTCCAATATTTCCCATTTGATTCTTTTATTTCTACTAGAAACATTACGTTGTGGTTAAAATCTTTTTACAATGACATACACTTTAAAATGCTGAGTCTTTCGCAGGTATGGTATTCACTACTTTTGGCGGGACAATCTTCAGTGGACAGAGACTGTTGCCATAACTGCAAAAACATTGCATCTGCCACCCTTTCTTTGAAATTCCTGGGCCTAAGCTTTTTTGTGCTTTCATTTTTGTGTCCAACATCCCGTACTACCTGAACCATTTTTTTTCCCATAGAACCCCTCCATCACCTCAAGTAAAGGCTTCTGTTTCATTACAGCAGCTTGCTCAGTGAATAGCATCACTTTTGCTGAATTCAAATCTTCCCTGGTCTGTAAGAAGTCTGGTAGGGTTTCTTCAAAACTCTGACCACAAAGTCCTGCCTTCCTGCTTAGCAATAAATGTCATAGATCAGTAAATCTATGTTCTTTCCAGTTTTTTGCTTCAGTTTGCTAAATATTGCCCTCTCTTTCTCTGATTATATTTCACCAGAGACAGAAGTACAGATTGAAAACTCTAATAATTTATTCATAAATCACAATGTCTTCATTTATACCTTGCCTTGCTAAAACATTGATTAATTTTGCTAGATAACAAAGTGTGGAGCTGGATGAATACAGCAGGCCAAGCAGCATCTTAGCTTTTGTGCTCCAGAGGTGCTGCTTGGCCTGCTGCATTTATCCACCTCCACACTTTGTTATCTCGGATTCTCCAGCATCTACAGTTCCCACTATCCCTGGTTAATATTGCTGCCAATTCCAAACAGCAGGGTACTGTGCTGGTACTTATTTTAGTTAGCTGCTAACCTTGAAATGTTCCACTATGTGGTGAAACATCTATGACGATATTACCACTTCCCAGCTTTTGATGAGTTCAGGTAGCTGGATGGATGGCTGCATTTGTGATACAGAGTGATGTACAATGTAGGTTCATTTCGTGCAGTGATTGAGGTTACCATGAAGGACCGTCCTTCTCAACCCCTCCCCATGTCTGAGGTGTGGCGACCAACAGGTTAAACCACCACAACTTGTCTCTCACTAATAAGACCATAAGACCATAAAACATAGAGAGAGCAACCATACAATCTGTTAAAGGCTATGGCAACCTTTTACTCTGCAAGTCCCCCACCTTCCCACGGTGACTACTAAACAGGAGTAAAAATTTTAATTAAACAGCATCATGCACTTAACAAGAAGATAACTTATTAGTTATTTTTGGCATAGTATCAGACAACAACACTGGCATTGATGACTGTTTCATTAACATGTTCTATACATTGCACTAAATGACCACTGAGTAAATTAACGTTTGAAGGAGGGATTTACTATATGTATTCCAAATGCAAGGAAGCCTTTCAGATTTCATTTTATATATCTCAACTATCTGTTCTGCACAGAAAGGATAGGATGTTCTCATGTTTTGTTTCATATTGTTTCATTGTTGGAAAGTTGTAGAAGCGAACGTGGGAGTGGTGGAGGGGAAGCACAGGCCCATTCACTTGCTGCTACCTAAGCTCCCTCCTCCTCCCAGAAAATACAGCACTTATTTTCCTCACTCAAGATATCTCAGTATCATTACAAGTGGAGTTCCCATTCTATGGGACTGCCATGCTTTGGGTGACAACCGGACTTGGCTGGCGCAATGCTATCTAATAGCTTACTCAGACTTGATCTACGCTATACACTGATGGAGTCTCCTCCTGTTCATTCATTATCTGTTTCTTCTTCTTCGCCTCCTGGATGATATCATCAAAAATTGTTCACCCTAGCTGAAAAATTTCTGCATGGTGAAGGAACAGCCAGAATAACTGTTTCAGCTGCTCTAAATGCAGGTTTTCCCCATCCCATCAATGTTGCTCCTCTAATCATAGTTTCTATCTTTGAAGAGCTGCAAGAGCAGGAATTATAAAACCTATGACTGGAAAAAGGGAATTGATGTTGGGTCTTGGGGGACTGGGGTTTGGGTCTATGGAGGGGGGAAGAGTGTTGGGTCTCTGTGTGCAGAGATGGGGGTCAGTGTTATCAGACCCAGTGGTGGTGGGTTTTGGGCCTTATGCAGGGATGTGTAAGGTCTCGAGGTCAAGAGGGATATCAGGTCCCAGGGGTTTCACCTGGTGTCACATCAGGGTCTGCCATATGTGTAACTGATGGTACATGGTCTGTTGTGTGTCAGGTGAATAATCACTCAGAAATTAAATTAGGTTCTTAATAGCCTAACTTACCATGAATAACTATTAACTGCAGTGGAACCCTCTGAATTCTCCGATTTATGTTGATATTTTCAGAGGGTTCCAGGTGGAAGGGAATTGCTTGGTGGAATCTTCAATTTCCCAAGCAATTAGTTGGGGATTCCACAAGGTCTCCATAGGCAACTCCCTTTTACACTGCATAAATGAGTCAGATTTAGATTTTTAGATTTAGAAGTTAAATTTTATTGTCACATTCACTCAAATACAGAAGTACAGGAATATAGTGAAAAATGTATAGTATCGTCACACATGGCATCATCTTAGGTACCAAGGTACCTAGGTACAAAACAAACGTAGGTTCAAAGTAGTAAGAGAGACGAGAGCTAAAAGTTAAACATTGCATCACAGCATAGTAGAAAAATAAAGAAGTAGGTAAAAGGTTCATTAAAGTCTTTTAGTTTAAAGTCATAGTTTAAACTAGGAAAATAAAGGAATAAGTTAAAAGTTTAACATCTTTGATGTGTCCTCCACCTATCTTGCTCCTCAGGGAGACCTCCGGTGACTTTTCTCATCACTGCTACCCCAGGTACTGACACTGCTGCTGGAACTGCCACCTCTCCAATCTCCCCAGTGCCTCAGGAACATGCCTGGACAGGATCCACTCGCACACTTAGCAGAGGCACCAGCATAAGCCACAAAGAGACCAGACAACATACCACAAAGAGACCAGGCTGGAACCCAGCCAAAAATCATTGTGCACGTTGGCACTAGTGACGTGGGTAAAAATAGGGATAAGGTCCTGCAGAGTGATTATAGTGAGCTCGGAAAAAATTTTAAAACCAGGACCTCAATGGTGGTAATCTCTGGATTACTTCCAATGCCACATGCTAGTGAGGATAAGAGCAGGAGGATATGGCAGATGAATGCATGACTAAAGAACTGGTGCACGGAGCAGGGATTCAGATTGCTAGATCATTGGGTTCTTTTCTAGGGCAGAGGTGACCTGTTCAAGAGACGAGTTGCACCTGAAATGAAAGGGGGGGGGGGGGGGGGGGGGGGTGGCGGCGCAATATCCTGGCAGGCAGATTTGCTGGTGCTGCAAAGGAGTTTTTAAACTGGATTGGCAGAGGGCTGGGATCCTCAACAGCAGGGAAGCAAGTACAAGTCTGGAAGGAGATAAAGTAATCAGAAATAGCAAGGTGAAGAGACAGGTCAGGTTGGGGCAGGACAGAAAGAGAGAGGAATGCCTGTCAGATTAAATTGCATCCATTTAAATGCAGGAGGGCTGACATGCAAGGCTGATGAACTCAGGACGTGGATAGTTATGTGGGGCTGGGATGTTATAACTCTTATAGAAACATGGCTAATGGAGGGACAGGACTGACAGCTTAATACGGCAGGGTACAAGTGGGACAGAGGTGGAGGAAAAAGAGGAGGGGGAGTTGCATTTTTAATTAAGGAAGGTATCACAGCAGTAGTCAGAGATGAAATAACTAATGGATCATTCAGTGAGGCTTTGAGGATGGAGCTAAGGAATAAGAAGAGGTTGGTGACTTTAGTGGGGTTGTACTGTAGGCCCCAGGTAGTCAACAGGAATTAGAGGAACAAATATGCAGGGATTGCAGAGACTTGCAGGCGAAATAGGGTTGTCATCACTGGGGATTTTAATCTTTTGAAGAAAGAGTGGGACTGCCATAGTGTTAAAGGCTTTGATGGGGTGGAATTTGTTGAATGTGTTCAGGAAAGTTTCCTCAAGCAGAATATAGAGGGTCCAAGTTGGGAAAGGGCAAAACTCAGCCTACTCTTGGGAAATAGGGTAGGACAGGTGACTGAGGTGACAGTGGGGCACACTTTGGGACCAGTGACCATAGTTCTAGTAAGTTTAAAGTAGTTATAGAGAAGGGAAAAACTGATCCATAGGTTCAAGTTTGAAACTGGGGCAAGGCAAATTTTGATGGAATTAGACAGGAGCTTGCAGGGGTTGATTGGGGCAGTTTGTCAGCAGGCAAAGGGACCTCTGGCAAGTGGGAAGCCTTTAAAAGTATGGTAGCTAGAGTTCAAGTACAATATATTACTGTGAGGGTGAAGGACAAGGTTGGCAGGAGTAGGGAACCCTGGATGACAAGAGACATTAAGGCTTTGACCAGATAAAGGAAGGAGGCATGCCCAGGAATAGGCAGCTGGGATTAAGAAAATCCCTGGGGTATCTATAGGATACCGGAGTTTACAGAAGAAGAAAATCAGTAGGGTAAAAAGGGGGCACAGGAATCTTTGGCTGAGAAGATTAGGGTGAATTCAAAGAGATTTTTAAGTATATTAAAGGAAAAAGAATAACTAGAGAGAGAATAAGACTCCTCAAGGACCAAAATGGATATGTATGCGTGGACCTGCAGGAGGTGGGCAAGGTCCTCAATGAATATTTCTCCTTTGTTTTTTCTGTCAATGATAGGCTGCTCTGGAAGGTTAGTTTGCATGGAAGCCAGGGAACATTGGCAAATTGGATACTCAGTTGACTTGATGGTAGGAAGCAGAGAGTAATTCTGGAAGGATGTTTATCGGACTTGTGAGATATAGATTCACGTGCTCACAATCACAGAGTCAGTGGAGGCAAAGTCTTGGAAACAAGTAACCTAAGCTTTATTACGAGTCTGCAGAATCGGGTGCCCCCCGTTGCCTGAGGCACACACAGGCCAGGGAGCCTCCCCGTTTTATACATCATTTTTCCGGCCAGATCCTCCCCTATTGTCTCCGTCCAATCTGAGCTCCAAGGTGCACAATCTTCCCCTTACTTCCCTTGTCCCACCCCCTTCGTACATCGCATGTTATGCTAATTAAGCAGCTTTGCAAGCATGGGCGTAAAAGTTAATATGCATTCTCTCATTAGACATGCGCTTCAACTATGTCTATTGTGCAAAGCTTAACCTTTCACCCTCTGGGTATCTGCCTGTAGTTTTGGACCGGTTTGTTCTGGTTTCTAACCACTTGGCCCTCACTCCCTTTTCTTATCACTCGGCTCAGTACTAGATGTCGTTTTGTTCAAAGCTGAATAATTCTTTTCACTGCAGTTTAATCATCCTTATCTCTCACAATCCACCCTTTTTCTTTTTGCTACACATCATGATTAAACTGCACCTTGGGATCCCGTCCCTCGAACTCCCGGAGCATCCTCTGAATCTCTCTCTGCTGCGTACTATCCTTCGATTGCAGAAGCCTTTGGCGGTGAACCTGGGTCACCCCTTCAAGGGATGTCATCAATCGACTCAATACGCATTTCAGGACATTGACCCCCACCACCAGACCCACTAGTATCAGCAATCCATAAATGGCCAAATTGACCAGCCAACTTCCCCAATCGATCAATCCCCAATTTCCCCATTCTCATCTTTTTTCATTCTGGTACCTGTTACCAGCTTCCCTTATTTTGGCGATCTGGTCTCGCACGTGCTGGGAGATATCAATAACATTGGGGGAGGCGTCTGGTATGTATGTACAACATTCTACCCCAATTAGGGCACAGGTACTACCCTTTTCAGCTAGAACAAAGTCTAGAGCCATCCGATTTTGAAGAGCCGTTAAACTTGTGGCAATCATCTCAGTGGTTATGGCTTCCACCTGGGATTGGGTATCGGCTAACGCATCAGCAGTGTCGTTGGCCAACTCCTCCAGAGAGGCTGACAGCTTCTGTATCTCTGTCCCTGATCGGGCGGTCCCATACATGGGTAACAGGGTCCAGAGGAGACGAACCCCCTCAGTTACTTTTCGGAGGTTACGTCTCCCTGCTCCCTGTCTCTGGTTTAGCTTAGGGGCCCGCCCCAGGAGTCTCATATGTGGAACCAAATAGGCTAGGTAACAACAGCCACTCCATCCCTTTTGATCATGGGGCAAGGATCTCCCCCACCTGGACCCCTCCTCCCCTCGGTGTTGGTGCATGTCCCCGGGTAGATATGGATACGCCTTTTATCGCAAACCCAGCGCGTCCTATTCAAAACTTGGGGTAGGGTGGTGTCTGAGGCTAGAATGTTTAGTTTACAAGATGGATTCCCCAATTGGAACAGGGCTGTATCATTCCAGTTACAGTAACACGTTGAGTTAACCTGTCCCCCAGGTGGCGAAACTCTGAGACCATCAATTGGGTCCGTGGGGCCGGCCGAGGAAACCATCCCTTGAAACTATAATTCCCCTTGCTCCTGTTCCACCTTCCCCAACGCGGACACCAATTCCCGTAACTAGAATTCCATGCACCCCTGCCCGACTCCCACGTATCATTTAAAGTGGAGTCAAACTACAGCACCTCGCCTATTTCTTCTTTGGTCAGAGGTACAACGCTAAGAGGAATTCCGGACTCCCCATGATGTGGGATCGCAGCACACACCCAGCAGTTGGTACGCCTTGTTTGTCTAGCACAGTTTTGACATAAAGTGGTAAAAATGATTCTTTCCCTCTCCCCAGGCTACAATTGACAATAAAATAACAGTACAGTGTAAACCCTTCATTTTATCTTCTTCTTCAGTTTTAACGTCAATGGGGTATCCCCCTCCCGTGCCTCCCACTCTTCCTCAGACGGCGGATCCACTGGTCCATTTATCCGTGCCGCATGCGTTCACCTTTTTCTTTTGTTCGGACTGCTGTCTCTGTTGTCAGCAGCACCAGGTATGGACCAGTCCACTGCGGCTGGAGTTTTTCTTCCCGCCACGACTTGACCAGAACCCAGTCTCCCGCCTTGATCGAGTGGATAGAAAAATCGAGACGAGGACTCTGTGCCAACAGCCCTTTAGCCTTTAACTCTGTAAGGGAACGAGAGACTGCCAGTAAATAGTTCTTTAGAAATACATCATTACCCTCAATAGTGGGCACCCCTTCTATCTTTCCCATGTATGGGAGCCCGAACAACATCTCGTAAGGGGACACCCCTATATCTCTGCGTGGAGAGGTGCGTATCCTGAGCAGAGCTATCGGCAAACATTTAGTCCAGGGAAGCTTCATCTCTTCCATCAATTTTGTTTGTCTGAGTCTTTAGAGTGGCGTTCATTCGTTTGACCATTCCCGAGCTCTGTGGGTGCCATAGTGCATGTAACTTCCATTTCATCCCTAAAGCGTCACAAATCAGTACATGTGTCTTGGAAGCAAAATGTGTTCCACAATCCGAGTCTAGGGACTCTATTATCCCATATCTGGGAATCACACATTCCAAGAGAATCTTGGCCACCACTTGGGACGTGGCACTGACAGCGGGAAAGGCTTCCACCCACCTGGTAAAGTGATCGACTATCACCAACAGGTACTTCCATCTCTGGACCCTGGGGAGCTTGGTGAAATCCACTTGTATTCTTTGGAACGGTCGGATTGCCAACAGCTGCCTCCCTCCTGGCGTGGCTCTCATCACCTTCTTATTTATCTTCTGACAAATTATACATCGAGAGACTGCTTGCTTTGCCAGGGTGAAGGTCCCCCTACAGACATACACCCGCAAGAGAGCATCACATAATGCTTGGGCTCGTCCCATCGGCCTTCCGCACTGGTAGGACTGGGGTATTATAGGGAGGCAGGCATCCTTCTATCAGTCCATCTCGCAAGAGATTTTCAATAACCGATTGGAGCCCCTTCCGTCCCTCTATCGATATGGGATATTGTCTAACTCATACCAGACCACATCCTTCCTTCAGGGTTATCTGAAGCGGAGGTATCTGCAGGCCTCCTCTGTTCCCTTCCCCAGACCAGACTCGGTCCTTGATCTCTTTTTCATCTTCCTCCCTTAGGTAGTATAGCTGGATCACAATGCGTACTTCCATGGGTGCGGTCCCTACCCCCAAACGGATTTGTAGATCCCATCCCATGAGGTTTACCCCGGCTTGCGGGACTAGAATCAGGTCCTAACTGTCTCCCGGTCTCGATATCTTACATGTACTCCTTCAATCACCGACATCTCCAACACCCTTCCTCCGACTACGGAGATTTTTATACTTCCCTTTCCCACCGTCAGATCCTGTGGAATTTGTATTACGCTCGATCTTTCGGCTTCGGAGTCCACCATAAACACCAACTCTTCTCCTTGGGGTCCAATTTTTAAGTTTACTAGGGGTTCCTGTTGATATCCCATTGACCCCAAGGAAGGGAACCCCCGACCCCCTTAATCTTCCTCCTCCATCAAGGCATAGGAGTGGACCTCCCTCCTTAGTTTAGGACATTCCCGCTTGAAATGTCCCTCCTCGTTACAGTGATAACATCTTAAGGGTCCCGTCTTCCATATTTGCTCTCTTTCCCTTTCCCTTCTTTTGCCTCCCGCCGCGCCCCTTCCTCCTCTTCTCGGGCCGCCCGCTGTCCTTCATGTTCCCACTTCCTTTCAACAATTTGCTCTACCGCCTGCATCATCATTTTTTGCTTTCCCTTTTTGTTTTTTGTCTTCCCGTCGGACAATAACTCGTCTAGAGGCTTTTTATTCCAATGATTCATCTTTTCTAATTTCCACTCAATATTGGTCTAGGATTTGATTACAAAATTTGTCCTCAGAAGTTGTTGCCCAAATTCTGAGTTTGGGTTGATGCCCGAAACTTGCTTCATATTTCTCCGCAACCTCTATAAAAGAGCTGTCGGGGCTTCATCCTTAGTATCAATATTTAACTGTATTCTTTCTCTTAGTCCTTCCTCCCTTCCAGTTCTCTCGCATCCGCCCCAACAGACTATTGGGTGGAATCTCGGGACCCCTTTCCCCTAGTCGCTTCTCCTCTTCCCGGGGTCTTTCAGCTTTCACGCGCTGATCCCCCATCCCTGTCGAATATTTTCCCTCGACAGATTACCCCCGATCGCCCAGATAGTACTTAATAGTCAATTTTCTTACCCAGGTCTTGTGCACAAGAATTGCTTGATCGATTTTCATTCCAAGGGCCCTTAACCTAAACCCACTTGTTTCCAGAGTCTACCAGTCGCAAACCATTTCCACTCCCCCTCCCATTCTCTTGATGACATGCCTCCCAGTCGCAAACCATTTCCACTCCCCCTCCCATTCTCTTGATGACATGTCCATCATGGGCCTCCTGCACTGCCACAATGATGCCACCCGAAGGTTGCAGGAACAGCAACTCATATTCCGCCTGGGAACCATGCAGCCATATGGTATCAATGTGGACTTCACCAGTTTCAAAATCTCCCCTTCCCCCACTGCATCCCTCAACCAGCCCAGTTCATCCCCTCCCCCCACTGCACCACACAACCAGCCCAGCTCTTCCCCTCTACCCACTGCATCCCAAAACCAGTCCAACCTGTCTCTGCCTCCCTAACCGGTTCTTCCTCTCACCCATCCCTTCCTCCCACCCCAAGCCGCACCCCCAGCTACCTACTAACCTCATCCCACCTCCTTGACCTGTCCGTCTTCCCTGGACTGACCTATCCCCTCCCTACCTCCCCACCTACACCCTCTCCACCTATCTTCTTTACTCTCCATCTTCGGTCCGCCTCCCCCTCTCTCCCTATTTATTCCAGTTCCCTCCCCCCATCCCCCTCTCTGATGAAGGGTCTAGGCCCGAAACGTCAGCTTTTGTGCTCCTGAGATGCTGCTTGGCCTGCTGTGTTCATCCAGCCTCACATTTTATTATCTTGGAATCTCCAGCATCTGCAGTTCCCATTATCTCTGTTTCCAGAGTCTCCTATCCGGATACCACTCGCTCGAGCCGCCCAACGGCAAGCAAGGACATCTGGGACCGCTGAACTCAGCGGGGCGCGCCTTCCCTTCTTCCGAACCTACCACCGGATGACTCAGAGTGTGGATCACGGATGAGCCCCCAAGCTTGTGAGATATAGATCCATGTGCTCACAATCACAGAGTCAGTGGAGGCAAAGTCTTGGAAACAAGTAACCTAAGCTTTATTACGAGTCTGCAGAATCGGGTGCCCCCCGTTGCCTGAGGCACACACAGGCCAGGGAGCCTCCCCTTTTTATACATAATTTTTCCAGCCAGATCCTCCCCTTTTGGCTCCATCCAATCTGAGCTCCAAGGTGCACAATCTTCCCTGTTACTTCCCTTGTCCCACCCCCTTCATTCATAGTATGTTATGCTAATTAAGCAGCTTCGCAAGCATGGGCGTAAAAGTTAATATGCATTCTCTCATTAGGCATGCGCTTCAACTATGTCTATTGTGCAAAGCTTAACCTTTCACCCTCTGGGTGTCTGCTAGTAGTTTTGGACCGGTTCGTTCTGGTTTCTAACCACTTGGCCCTCACCTCCTTTTCTTATCACTCGGCTTAGTACTAGATGTCTTTTTGTTCAAAGCTGAGTAATTCTTTTCACTGCAGTTTAATCATCCTTATCTCTCACAGACTGGAGGCCTGTGACTAGTGGCATGCCTCAGGGGTCAGTGCTGGGCCCATTGCTGTTTGTTATCTATATGAATCGTTTAGGTGAGAATGTACAAGGTATGATTAGTAAGTTTGTGGAAGACACTAAAATAGGCAGTATTGTGGACAGTGAGGAAGGCTATCAAAAATTGCAGTTGGATCTTGATCAGTTGGGGAAGTGGGCCAAGAAATGGCAAATGGTGTTTCATACAGATAAATGTGAAGTGTTACATTTTGAAAAGTCAAATCAAGTAGGAGTTTCATGGTGAACGGTAGTGCCTTAAGGAGTTTAGTGGAACAGTGGGATCTTGGAATTCAGGTGCAAGGTTCTCTGAAAGTGGATGCACAGGTAGACAGGGCAGCAAAGAAGGCTTTTGAGGTACTGGCCTTCATCAGTCAGGGCACTGAGTGCAGAAGTTGGGAAGTTGTGTTGCAGTTGTACAGGATGTTAATGAGTCTGCACTTGGAGTATTTTGTTCAGTTTTGGTCACCTTGCTTTAGGAATGATATTATTAAACTGGAAGAGTGTAGAAGAAATTTACAGGATGTTGTCAGGACTGAAGGGACTGAGTTATAGGGAGAGGTTGGGCAAGATAGGACTTTTTTCTTTCAGCATAGGAGACTGAAGCAGGGTCTTACAGAAATGTAAAATATCATGAGAAGCTTGGATAAGGTGAATACACACTCAATCGTTTCTCCCAGTGTTGGGGAATCGTAGACCAGTCGGCATCAATTTATGGAAAAAGGGGAAAGAATACATGGGTCCTCGGGGCAACCTTTTTACACAGAGGGTGGTACGCATATGGAATGAGCTTCCAGCAGATGTGGGTGAGGTGGGTACATTAACAACATTTAAAAGGCGCTTGGACAAATACATGGATAGGAAAGGTTTAGAAGGATATAGGCCAAGTGCGGGAAAATTGGGTTAGAATGGACATTTTCATGGGCATGGACAAGTTTGGGCCAAAGGGCCTGTCTCCATGCTGTTCGACTCCCTAAGACCAACCACAAGCCACCAAGAGACCAGGCTGATACCTGTCACAAGCTACCCAGAGACCAGACCAGGACCCATCACAAGCCACTGAGCGGCCAGGCCAGGACCCACCATGAGCCAAGAATTATCAGGCCATTGGAAATTCTGGGCTATATTCTACAGCTCTCAATAATTTCAAGAAAAGATAACATTAAAGCTTTAGAGGAAAACCCTCAGGAAGGCACTAACTTGCATATCTATCCATACATTATACTGTGCTCACACATAAAATAAAGTGGATTTCTGGGTGATCCTCACAAGCTAATCAGTATGAGGGAGAGAGAAAAACAGACAACACCATACCATGCAGCGCCATTGAAAAACAGAAGGAACTATAACTTGATCATACTCTTCTATACTAATATAGCTTGGGCCAAATACTGTGATGATGCTGTCACTTTAAAAATGTTATTTTTTTCCCAGGATTTTTTGAAGAGAGGTTATAAAGGCAAAGGTCTCAAGTGGCTATGGGAGATGGCCGAAGTCAATAATCACAGGAGGCCTTTAGGTATTTTTAATAAAAACTGATGTAAAAATGGAAGGGGAGTGGCCAGGTCTCATAGATCAAGCTTTCTAGTGTTTCTTTTTTAGCTGTAGCAGTCAGAAGTTGGTTGCCCCAGAAGAGTTGGAGCTTCAGAAAAATGATTCCTAGCTGCTACATTCTCAGAAATTTCTCTTGATGTTGTTTCCTCCTGGATTGGAGAATTACCTGTAAGAATCTGCATTTTAATTTGCATTTTTGCCAAGGAGTGTTTTTGGGAATATTACTATATTGGAACAGGTAAGTAGTAATAGGCACTGTATCTATTATTCAGTTAAGTTTTCAAACAGTTATGCTATTCCAAATTCCTCTTCCTTTTGTTTGTATCTTACTGCAGTGTTTAAATAAATTGTGTTTTGCTTAACAACGAGTGGATTGACCAGTTGCATCACATCTGGAACACGCACTTCACATCGACCTTTAAAATAAGGAAAAGTTAGGGTCCAGGCCACCTTCTTAAAATATTTTGAGGGGGCTTGGTCTGGCCCATGACAATACATGGGGGGAGGTATATATAGATGGACAAGGGGAGGTGGGGAAAGGTCATCAGGTGCTTCCTCTGGTAGTTTCTCTTGCCATTTGTCATGGGTATAGCCTAGCAGACTTGTGCAGCAGTATTCAGCCTCTTCAGCCGACAATGGTGGTTGGACATGGAAATTCGAGCTCTCTACCAAAAAAACATTCTGTGCCTTTGCAACCATTGGTGATTCTTTCAAGTAATGTCAAATATGGAGGAGTGTTGATTCATCAGCAAAGGAGTAATCATCAGGTTTCTTTTCTCAGAGGTGATTCGGTGCCTTGAGATCTGGGGTGTCCAGAATCAATTTGAGGACTTCCACTACCACTTCTTCTTGACTGTATGCCAGTAGTGAGGCAGGGCATATTCCCAAGCATTTGTGAGCATGATTGTGGACCAGTGAGGAAGCGGCAATGTCATCGGGCCAGTCATGCAGCCCAGAGTGCACGGAGGCAGCAGCATGGCATGGCCTGGAAAGCCTGGAGCAGGACTCTGGCAGAGGCATGACAAGCCCTGAGTGGGACTGCAGCAATGGAAAGGAAAGCCGGACTCTCTTAAGTTATCCTTATTTTTCTTGTCTTATTCTAACTTAATATAAATGGCACCATGTATGTACAGCAAAGGCACACACTTTTCATTGCATTTTTACACTGAATACATGTGACAATAAATGATTCTTTTCAAATGCATGTAAATACAATCTTTCAGAGTCACCTCCAACAACTTACCAACCACTGATGTCAGACTCACAGATTTGTAGTTTCCAGGCTTCTCCTTTCAGCCAATCGTACACATTAGCCACCCTCCAGTCCTCTAGAACTTCACCTGTATTTATAGATGATAGAAGAATTTCTGTCAGGGGCCCCGCAATTTCCTCCCAAACTTCCCACAATGTTTTTGAATACATGCAATCAGATCCTGGAGATTTATTTACTTTTATGTTTTCTACGACCTCGCGCACTTCCTATTCTGTAATGTGAACTGTTTCCAAAACATCAATATTTATTTCCCTGAGTTTTCTAGCCTCAAGTTCTTTCTCAATAGTAAAAACTGACACAAAATATTCATTTAATACCTCTCTCATCTCCTGAAACTCAACAAAAAGATGACTTAAGATAATAAAATGTGAGGCTGGATGAACACAGCAGGCCCAGCAGCATCTCAGGAGCACAAAAGCTGACGTTTCGGGACTAGACCCTTCATCAGAGAGGGGGATGGGGTGAGGGTTCTGGAATAAATAGGGAGAGAGGGGGAGGTGGACCGAAGATGGAGAGAAAAGAAGATAGGTGGAGAGGAGAGTATAGGTGGTGAGGTAGGGAGGGGATAGGACAGTCCAGGGAAGACAGACAGGTCAAGGAGGTGGGATGAGGTTAAGAGGTAGGAGATGGAGGTGCGGCTTGGGGTGGGAGGAAGGGATGGGTGAGAGGAAGAACAGGTTCGGGAGGCAGAGACAGGTTGGACTGGTTTTGGGATGCAGTGAGTGGAGGGGAAGAGCTGGGCTGGTTGTGTGGTGCAGTGGGGGGAGGGGACGAACTGGACTGGTTTTGGGATGCGGTGGGGGAAGGGGAGATTTTGAAGCTGGTGAAGTCCACATTGATACCATTGGGCTGCAGGGTTCCCAAGCGGAATATGAGTTGCTGTTCCTGCAACCTTCGGGTGGCATCATTGTGGCACTGCAGGAGGCCCATGATGGACATGTCATCTAAAGAATGGGAGGGGGAGTGGAAATGGTTTGCGACTGGGGGGTGCAGTTGTTTATTGCGAATCGAGCGGAGGTGTTCTGCAAAGCGGTTCCCAAGCCTCCGCTTGGTTTCCCCAATGTAGAGGAAGCCACACCGGGTACAGTGGATGCAGTATACCACATTGGCAAATGTGCAGGTGAACCTCTGCTTAATGTGGAAAGTCATCTTGGGGCCTGGGATAGGGGTGAGAGAGGAGGTGTGGGGGCAAGTGTAGCATTTCCTGCGGTTGCAGGGGAAGGTGCCGGGTGTGGTGGGGTTGGAGGGTAGTGTGGAACGAACAAGGGAGTCACGGAGAGAGTGGTCTCTCCGGAAAGCAGAGAGGGGTGGGGATGGAAAAATGTCTTGGGTAGTGAGGTTGGATTGTAGATGGCAGAAGTGTCAGAGGATGATGCGTTGTATCCGGAGGTTGGTGGGGTGGTGTGTGAGAATGAGGGGAATCCTCTTTGGGCGGTTGTGGCGGGGGCGGGGTGTGAGGGATGTGTTGCGGGAAATGCGGGAGACGCCGTCAAGGGTGTTCTCGACCACTGTGGGGGGAAGTTGCGGTCCTTGAAGAACTTGGACATCTGGGATGTGCGGGAGTGGAGTGCCTCATCGTGGGAGCAGATGCAGCGGAGGCAGAGGAATTGGGAATAGGGGATGGAATTTTTGCAGGAGGGTGGGTGGGAGGAGGTGTATTCTAGATAGCTGTGGGAGTCGGTGGGCTTGAAATGGACATCAGTTACAAGCTGGTTGCCTGAGATGGAGACTGAGAGGTCCAGGGAGGTGAGGGATGTGCTGGAGATGGCCCAGGTGAACTGAAGGTTGCGGTGGGAGGTGTTGGTGAAGTGGATGAACTGTTCGAGCTCCTCTGGGGAGCAAGAGGCGGCACCAATACAGTCATCAATGTAACGGAGGAAGAGGTGCAGTTTGGGGCCTGTGTAGGTGCGGAAGAGGGGCTGTTCCACGTAACCTACAAAGAGGTAGGCATATCTGGGGCCTATGCGGGTGCCCATGGCCACCCCCTTAGTCTGTAGTAAGTGGGAGGAATCGAAAGAGAAGTTGTTGAGGGTGAGGACGAGTTCGGCTTGGCGGATGAGGGTGTCGGTGGAGGGGGACTGGTCGGGCCTGCGGGACAGGAAGAAGCGGAGGGCCTTGAGGCTATCTGCATGCGGAATACAGGTGTATAGGGACTGGACGTCCATGGTGAAAATGAGGTGTTGGGGGCCAGGGAATTGGAAGTCCTGGAGGAGGTGGAGGGCGTGGGTGGTGCCACGGACGTAGGTAGGGAGTTCCTGGACCAAAGGGGAGAAAATGGAGTCCAGATAGGTGGAGATGAGTTTGGTGGGGCAGGAGCAGGCTGAGACGATGGGTCGACCAGGGCAGGCAGGTTTGTGGATTTTGGGAAGGAGATAGAAACGGGCTGTGTGGGGTTGGGGAACAACGAGGTTGGAGGCTGTGGGTGGGAGGTCCCCTGAGGTGATGAGGTCATGAAAAGTGTTGGAGATGATGGGTTGGTGCTCGGGTATGGGGTCATGATCGAGGGGGCGGTAGGAGGTGATGTCGGAGAGTTGGCGTTTTGCCTCGGTGATGTAGAGGTCAGTGCGCCATACTACCACTGCGCCACCCTTGTCTGCGGGTTTGATGGTGAGGTTGGGGTTGGAGCGGAGGGAGTGGAGGGCTGCCCGTTCTGCAGGGGAGAGGTTGGAGTGGGTGAGAGGGGTGGAGAAGTTGAGGCGGTTAATGTCTCGACGGCAGTTAGAGATGAAGAGGTTGAGGGAAGGTATGAGGCCTGGGGGGTGGTGTCCAGGAGGAGGGCTTGTGTTGGAAGCGGGTGAAGGGGTCAGTGGAGGGAGGGTTAGGTTCCCCGTTGAAGAAGTAGGCGTGGAGGCGAAGGCAGCGGAAAAACTGTTCTATGTCCAACCGTGACTGGTATTCGTTGATGTGTGGTTGTAGGGGGACAAAGGTGAGCCCCTTACTGAGGACTGACCGTTCGTCCTCAGTTAGTGGAAGGTCTGGGGGAATGGTGAAGTTGCGGCAGGGTTCAGTATGGCTGTCTTCTCTGGGATTGCTGGCTGTGGAGGTTGTGGGCAGAGTGATGAGGTCGTCGGCCGTGGGCGGGGTTCCGTCGGCATCGGCCGTGGGCGGGGTTCCATCGCCGGTTGGAGGATCATGGTGGGCAGCAGCAGCTGCGGTGAGGGTGGTGTGTGAGGTGTTGTAACTGGAAGTGGAGGCGGTGACTGCAGCAGCGGTCCCGGAAGTGGTGTGGCCGGCCGAGGCGGATGTGACGTCATCGGTAGGGTTAAGCAGAGGTTCACCTGCACATCTGCCAATATGGTATACTGCATCCACTGTACCCGGTGTGGCTTCCTCTACATTGGGGAAACCAAGCGGAGGCTTGGGGACCGCTTTGCAGAACACCTCCGCTCGGTTTGCAATAAACAACTGCACCTCCCAGTCGCAAACCATTTCCACTCCCCCTCCCATTCTTTAGATGACAGGTCCATCATGGGCCTCCTGCAGTGCCACAATGATGCCACCCGAAGGTTGCAGGAACAGCAACTCATATTCCGCTTGGGAACTCTGCAGCCCAATGGTATCAATGTGGACTTCACCAGCTTCAAAATCTCCCCTTCCCCCACCGCATCCCAAAACCAGCCCAGTTCGTCCCCTCCCTCCACTGCACCACACAACCAGCCCAGCTCTTCCCCTCCACCCACTGCATCCCAAAACCAGTCCAACCTGTCTCTGCCTCCCGAACCTGTTCTTCCTCTCACCCATCCCTTCCTCCCACCCCAAGCTGCACCTCCATCTCCTACCTACTAACCTCATCCCAACTCCTTGACCTGTCCGTCTTCCCTGGACTGACCTATCCCCTCCCTACCTCCCCACCTATACTCTCTTCTCCACCTACCTTCTTTTCTCTCCATCTTCGGTCCACCTCCCCCTCTCTCCCTATTTATTCCAGAACCCTCACCCCATCCCCCTCTCTGATGAAGGGTCTAGGCCCAAAACGTCAGCTTTTGTGCTCCTGAGATGCTGCTGGGCCTGCTGTGTTCATCCAGCCTCACATTTTATTACCTTGGATTCTCCAGCATCTGCAGTTCCCATTATCACTGATACAAAGATGACTTAGTTGATTTTTAAGGGGTCTTACTCTCTGAAGAAGGGTCCTGACCCAAACATCAACTTTCTTGTTTCTCTCATGATGCCTGACCTGTTGTGTTCCTCCAGCTCCACAATGTGCTGTCTCTACTCTCTCTCTTGTTGCTCTCTTGCTCTTCACGTATTTGCAAAATCCTTTTGGATTATCTTTAACTTTAGCTGCCAAGGTTGTCACATATCACCTCTTTGCCTTCCTGATTTTCTTCTTAAGAATGCCCCTACACTCTTTATAGTCCTCAAGATATTCAGTTGATCCCAGTTGTCTATATCTAATATATGATTCTTCTGAATTCTTAACTAGAACTTCAATATCATTATTCATCCACTGTTCCCTAATCTTACCAGCAGTGCCTCTCATTCTAACAGGAACATAATACCTCTGAACTCATATTGTCATACTTTTCAAGGTCTCCCACTTGTCAGTCATTCCTTTACCTGTGAACAGCCTACTCCAATTAACTTCTGAAAGTTCTCATTTCATACACGTAAAATTTGCTTGATTCCAGTTCAGATCTTTAACTTTTATGGAACTCATTCTTTTCCATAACAATTTTCAAACTAATATAATTATGATAACTAATCCCAAAGTATTCCCCTAAAATATAATTGCAATATAATTGTAAATATAATTGTGATCATAGAGACATGGGTATAGTGTAACCAAGGTTGGGAACTAAAGATCCTAAGGTATTCAATGTTTAGAAAGGCAAGAAAAGAGGAAAAAGAAGTCAGATAACACTGTTAATAAAGTATGGAATCACTGCAAAAGTGAGAAAGGAAAATGGCTCTAAAAAAACTAAATATGGAATAAGTTGATGTGGAGCTAAGAAGCAATTAAGATGGAAAATATTAGTGGGTGTTGTCCAAAGGTAAATATTGGTAAGGTAGGAGATGGCAGTAAACAAGAAATTAGAAATGCATGCAACAAGAGTCCAACAGTAAATGATTTTAATCTACATACAGACTCAGCTATAAAATGGTGGTGGATGCAGTCCTGGTGTGTATACAAGTTGTTGTTTTAGACCAACTAGGAAACAGATATCTTTGATATGGTCTTTTGCAGAGAAGAGAATGCAATGAATAACCTTGCTGTCCAAGGATCTTTAGGGAAAAGTAACCATAATGTGTAGAATTCTTCTTTAGGATAGAAAGTGAAATGGTCCAATCTTGTGCTGCAGTGTTTAGAGGGTTACTTGATGGTTGTGGTCGCAATAAGTAGCTGTTTTCTCCAAGTAGGCAGTCTATTAGGACTCCTGGACTCTCAATTGCTCTAGATATTAGGGATTGCTATAGGACTTAGGCATCATAACAGCTGCCAAGAGAGCACTCAGTCATATCCAAAAGATCTGCTGCACATTAATAGAACGGAACCTCTCCCAGTTCATGAACTCTACTTTGTTTTTATAGGGCCCTCTCAGTGCCATCAGTTAGTGTCAACCTGCATCCAGGGAAAGCCAGCTACGATTCTGAATCTTCTGCCTGAACTGCAGTACTGACCTTGTCATGGGAAGCAAAATGAACCAGTGTGATCTCGCATAGGTGGCATCAGACACTATCCTAATGGATTTGTGGGTGCTAACTTTCACATCATTGCGATGACAATGTTCAATTTGTGAGGATCAAGGTGCCATTGGTGCATGGTGCAATTTGCGTTTGACCAGCATTTGAACTCTAAAGACACGCACTTCACAAACTTTGCAAATTAATGATGAAATGACTGCAAATCAAATGCACCTGCAGTTTGCAAGCAAATGTTTCATGCATTTGCCCCTTTGATGTCCCATCATCCAAGAAATATGCAGATCATCAAACTGACAGTAAGTTTTTTTTAATCATTCACAGAATGAGGGCATCACTGGCTAGGCAACATTTATTGCCCATCCCTATTTGCCCAGAGAGCAGTTAGTAGTCATTGCTATGTATCTGGAGTCACATGTTGCCCAGAACAGGTGAGGGTGGCAGTTTCTTTCCCTAAAGGGCATTAGTGAACCACATGGGCTTTTCCAACAATCAACAATGGATTCATGGTCATCATTGAACTCTTAATTCCAGATATTAACTGAAATCAAATTCCACCATCTGCCATGGTGGAATTCAAACCCGGATGCCCAGAACGTTATCTGGGTCTTTAGATTAACAGTCCAGCGATAGTAGCGCTAGGCCATCGTCTCCCCTAAAGTCCTCCCATTCTGAGAGTGCCACAGTCATTTTCCAGTTCATGACTAATGCACCGCAAATGATGGTTAGAAATGCTGCTTGTGGTCCTCCTGGTCACCTGGCATACCCCACAAAGCCCTCACCTAGAGCCTCCATGTCCTGTTTTACCTTGAAAAGTCCTCACAGCCTATTGTCACACAACCCCTCCCATGTGGAGACCCACCAATATTCAATATGCCTCCAACTTGCCTCCTCGTCCCCTAAGTCCCATTATTGCACCTTATTGATGTCTGTCATGGTCCTATATGCTTGTTCTACAGAGGCCATGATGATGTGCCATTTCATAGCCTACTGAGCCCTCAGACTCTGTATGGTGTAGCCTGTTATAGCTTGACTTTCTCCCTGCACTTGACCTGTCTGCAGCTTGACACATGTCTGCTTCAACCCCCATGAACCTTGACTACCACATCTCTATTGGCAATGAACACACTTTTGCCCTGACCTCAAGCCCCTTGTTTCCTCCCTGCCACTCAATGCATAGACCCCTGAGACTGTATTTGCTCTAGACCTCTAACCAATTTTGGCAGGTCACAGAGATGTACAGCACAGAAACAGACCCTTCAGTCCAACTCATCCATGTCGATCAGATATCCTTAATTAATTTGATCGCATATGCCAGCATTTGGTCCATAGCTCTCTAAAACCTTCCTATTTATACACCCATCCAGTTTCCTTTTAAATGTTGTAATTATACAAGAAGGTGGGATGAGGCTAGTAGGTAGGGGATGGGGGTGGGGGTTGAGGTGGGAGGAGTGGATAGGTGAGAGGACAAGTTAGGGAGGACGGTATGAGCTGGGCTGGTTTTGGGATGTGGTTGGGCGGGGGGTAGATTTTGAGACTTTGGGTAGATTTCCAGTGATTGGTGAGTTATTTTGGGAATGGCAAGTTGTGGAATAGGGCTAGAATTGGGTGAGAGCAACACCACAATGGTGGCACATGTGGTTAGAGAGGTGAGTTTGGTAGGATGTGGTGAGATATTTCACTAGGCCTCATGGAAAAAATCCAATGTGAAAGTTGACAAAACTGATACTCAGCCAATAGAGGGAAGAATTAAGAGAGATCAATATTAGTAGAGAAATGGTGCTTGGAAAATTGATGGGATTGAAGGCAGATAAATCCCCAGGGCCTGATAACGTATATTCCAAAGTACTTAAGGAAGTGGCTCTAGAAATAGTTGATGCATTAGTGGTCATCTTCCAGGATTATGTAGAATCTGGAATAGTGCCTGCAGATTGGAGGGTAGCTAATATCACTCCAATATTCAAAAAGGGTGGTGGAGTGAAAGCAGGGAATTACAGACTGGGGAGCCTAATATTGGTAGTGGGAAAATTCCCAAATCCATTATCAAGGAGTTTATAGCAGACCAGTTAGAAAGCAGTCACAGGATCAAGCAGAGTAAGCATGGATTTATGAAGGGGAAGTCTATGATGGCGTGTCTCATAGAGTTGACAAGGGGGAGCCAGTTGATGTTGTATATTTGGGCTTTCAGAAAGCGTATGACAAAGTCCCGCATAAGAGATTATTGCACAAGATTAAAGTGCATTGGATTGGGGGAAGTATATTGAGATGGATAGAAAACTGGTCGGCAAAGGGAAAACAAAGAGTAGGAATTAATGGGTTTTTTTTCAAATTTGCAGGCAGTAACTAGTGGGGTGCTACAGCGATCAGTGCTGGGGCCCAGCTATTCACAATATATATTAATGATTTGGATGAGGGAACAAAATGCAACATCACAAAGTTTGCAGATGATACCATGTTGAGTGGAAGGGTGAACTGTGATGAGGATGCTGGGATCCTTCAGCAGGATCTCATCAGGACTGGTGAGTGGGAAAATCAATGGCAGATGCAGTACAATTTGGATAAATGTGAGGTTATTCACTTTGAAAGCAAAGACAAGAAGGCGGATTACTACCTAAATGGCTGTAAACTGGGAGAGGAGGTGCAGTTACTGACAGATTGTAGATAATACTAGAATGATTAAGAGAGACACTTGCAGGCGACACTAAGGTCGGTGGAGTTGTGGATAGTGACGAAGGATGCTGTAGGTTGCAGAGAGACATAGATAAGCTGCAGAGCTGGGCTGAGAGGTGGCAAATGGAGTTTAATGCAGACAAGTGTGAGGTGATGCACTTTGGTAGGAGTAACCAGAAGGCAAAGTACTGGGCTAATGGTAAGATTCTTGGTAGTGTAGATGAGCAGAGAGATCTCGGTGTCCAGGTACACAGATCCTTGAAAGTTGCCACCCAGGTTGACAGGGCTGTTAAAAAGGCATACAGTGTTTTAGCTTTTATTAATAGAGGGATCAAGTTCTGGAACCAAGAGGTTATGCTGCAGCTGTACAAAACTCTGGTGTGGCCGCACTTGGTGTATTGTGTACAGTTCTGGTCACCGCATTATAAGAAGGATGTGGAAGCTTTGGAAAGGGTGTAGAAGAGATTTACTAGATGTTGCCTGGTATGGAGGAAGGTCTTACGAGGAAAGGCTGAGGGACTTGAGGCTGTTTTCATTAGAGAGAAGAAGGTTGAGAAGTGACTTAATTGAAATGTATAAAATAATCAGAGGGTTAGATAGAGTGGATAGGGAGAGCCTTTTTCCTAGGATGGTGACGGCGAGCACAGCTTTAAATTGAGAGGTGAAAGATATAGGACAGATGTCAGAGGTGGTTTCTTTACTCAGAGAGTAGTAAGGGAATGGAACGCTTTGCCTGCAATGGTAGTAGATTCGCCAACTTTAGGTACATTTAAGTTGTCATTGGATAAGCATATGGACGTACATGGAATAGTGTAGGTTAGATGGGCTTCAGATCGGTATGACAGGTCGGCACAACATCGAGGGCCGCAGGGCCTGTACTGTGTTGTAATGTTCTATGTTCTATGTGGAGGTGCCCTCTTGGATGGGGGTGGACAAAATCATAAGTCACATGACACCAGGTGATATTCCAACAGGTTTATTTAAAATCACAAACTTTCGGAGTGCTGCTCCTTCATCAGGAGGAAGCAGCAGTGCTCTTAAAGATTGTGATTTCAATTAAACCTGTTGGACTATAACCTGGTGTCATGTGACTTGTGGTATTAGAATAGACATATAGAAGTCGTAACTTTACATCTGTTTTGATTGTGTTGAATGCACACATGATTTGGAGCTGCCTGCAGACTGATGCTGCTTTCCTGATTCTTGTATGGATCTTGATATCTACATCAGCCTCTCTGGAAATATTTCTTCCTAGATGGGGAAAATGATCAATGTCCTTGATGTATTGTAGCCCAGTGGTGAGGCAAAGTGACCCTGTTGCCACTCAGTCATCATTGTCTTGGCATTTCCACAGGGGATGGGTAAACCAACTATTTCCAAGACTAATGGCCATGTCTCGGAGTGCATGTGATACTTCAGCCAGAACGACAATAGCCTCTCTTAAATTCAAATTTGTCAACTAGTGGTGTTGCCATGAATTCCAAAGTCTTCAGCTTTCGTCACAACGAGATCATTAACTAGGTGGGAAGGAATAGGCAGAATATACAGCCTTGCTGTACTTGTTTAATAACTTGGAAGGAGTTTGTGGTTCTTGTGCTGACGTTGATACAACTGAAATCACAATATAAGATTTTGAAGATATTATCATGCTGACTATAATCCCAAACTAAACTAGTGCCACCTGCCTGTGCTTGGCCCATATCCCTCCAAACATTTCTTATTCATGTACTTATCTAAATGTCTTTTAAACGTGTAACTGTACCCACGTGCACCAGTTCCTCTGGAGGCTCATTCCAACATGAACATCTCTCTGTGCAAAAATAAATTACCCCTCATGTCTTTTATAAATTTTTCTCCTCTCTGACCTTAAAAATATGGACCCATTCTTGAAATCCGCCATTATAGGGAAAAGACACTTGCCATTCACCTTATCTGTAAACATTATTATTTTATGAACCTCAATAAGGCCAAGTAGAAACATAATGTTGTGATGATAACAGAGGTATGGCTTAAAAAAAACAGGATTGCAGTCTAAACATTCCTGGATAAAAGGTATTCAGTAAAGATAGGGAGGGAGGAGAGGAATCAGATAGCATTGTCAATTAGGAAAAACTTTACATTACTGGAAAGAGAGAATGTATAACAGTGGTCAAGAATAAAATTTATTTGGTTTGAGCTAAGGAACAATGCAGCACAATTTGTTATGGACCAGACCAAACTACATCAAAATATTTTAAGAAGTTAGCCCAGACACTAACTTTTTCTTGTTTTAGAGGAAAGTTCCAGGCTGTGCTTTCCTGATGCAATTCAATTGATCACACTACCAGACTTGAAGCAAAATATACTTTATTCATACTCTACAGTTAAAATACAACAAAAGAAAGAATTGGAATAACTTAATTCTTTGGAAAATGGAACAAAATACCTAAATTATTTAATTACTAAACAGCGATTGCTCCATTATGGTAACATCCCATAAACACACCTTGGCAAAGACAAAATCAGTTAAATAGATTATTTCACATGCAATTCTCCAGTCCAGGAGGAAGAAAACATAAAGAGAAACCTCTGAGACAGAAAGTAGCAGGGAAAGATGTACTGCAGCTTCCATTTCAAGATCCTAGTAATTGCTACTAAAAAACTAAAATTAAAATCGTGGTTCTGTGGGAGCTTACCCCACTCATTCAAGCTGCTTCTATTGTTCCAACTTTTAAAAAAATACAGGCCTCACAAGCTTTTACTTTATTGGCTTTGGAGCAGAGTGCCTGCCACATCTGTCACAACTTTTCTGCATTAAAGAAGGACAAAATACACCTCTTAAAGCAATAGTATCATCACAAATTACATTTCTAAGTATATTCTATAGGCTACTCACTAGTAGAAAAGATACAGAGGAATAAACTTTAAAAGATATTACGGTAAAATGTGGGGATAATGGAAAAGGAATAATGTAGAACGTTTGTTCATAGGATGAGAATAAAATAATAAAGACAACAGAGGGGTGTCAGTTTCTTAAAGTGAGTTCAGAAGATCTGGATCAATACATTTCCAGTTCAATGAGATAGGAAGGCATTATTGGATCAGGTTGCCAGGATCAAGTGTTATTGGAGAACATTAAAGGGTCAGTGACCATGACATCCCAATGTTCAACTTACCAGTGGAAAAGTACCAAGTGAAAATAATCAACTGGAAGAAAGTCCACTTTGATAGAGATAGAATAAATCTGGTCCGGATAATGTGCAATCAAAACATGAACCCAAAAGTGTTCTGAAGAAGGGTCACTGGACCCGAAATATTAACTCTGCTTTCTAGCCAAAGACGCTGTCAGTTGTGCTGAGCTTTCCCAGCAATTTCTGATTTTGTTTCTGAATTCCAGCATCCAGTTCTTTGGGTAATGTTAAATTAGAATCAAAGCTTGGCAGGCTAAATTGTAATTGAACAATGGTGCTGCCTTTGAAGAGGAGGCTATTCTGGTACAGCCAAAATCCATTTCCATGTGGGAGAAATTTAGGGTAAAATATCCCGACTTCTTTGGATTAGATAATGAGTAAGACAAAGTAGAAGCTACAAATGTCTGACGGATTGTATAGTTCCAAACCATGATGTAGATAGATAGTTCAGAGGGGAAGAGAGAAACACAAAAACACAAGCAAAGAAAGTGTGAAAACCTAACATAAAGGGATTGAAAAAGTCTTCAAACTGCATATAAATAGTTAAAAGATGGTCAAGAGATGAGTGTGCCTAATTAGGTACCCAAACAGGGATTTACATGTGGAAGCATTGGTCATGGCCACTACTAAAACTGTCCTTTACCAAGAAGGACACTGCTAACCAAATTACAGTGAAAGAGAAGGTAGTTCAGGTGGCTGATTGACCAGAAACTGCTGGAGGATATACTAGATAGACTGGCTATACGTAAAATTAAAAAATTGTTTGGAGCTGATAAGATATGTCCAAGGAAACTGAGGAAAGTAAAAGTGCAAATTGTGGGGGCACTGGTCGTAATCCTTCAATCTTCCTTCATTGCAGATGTGGTACCAGAGGACTGGGAAATTGCAAATAGTACACCGTTCAAGGAAGTGTGTAAGGGTAAGCCCTCCAACTACAAGCCAGTCAAGTTAACTTCAGCGGTGAGAAAGCTTTCAGAAATGATTATTCATGACTAGCAATGACTTGGCCAAATGCAGATTGAGAAAAACCAGCGCATTATTCTTAATGGTAAATTGTTTCTCAAATTTATTGGTGAGATAACAGGAGACTGAGGAAGTGTAACTGACATAATCTAAATTATTTTCAAAAAGTATTTCATGAAGTGCCACATATTAGGCTTCTCTGCTAAAATGAGACATTCTTCTTTTCCCCAGGAATGGAAAAAGAAAGCAATCCTAACTAATCAAGTCACATTCACCAATGTAGCAGGGATGTCAGGGGCTACATACAGAAAAATCTTGCTCCAGTGTCACAAAAAGGTAAGTGATCTGCTCTGCTCTGCCATGTATCTGGTCTACTCAAAGCAAATATCTTATTCATAAGGGTATGAAACATTGTGAAATTCTGACTGCAAAGGCCTGTCACACAGCAAGTTTTTACTACCAGAGAATTTATGTATGATTCAGTAAAGTCAAGATTTTGAGGCTCAAGTTTGTTGATGAAATAATAGAAGATTGAATAATAAAAGGAATTGTATTGAGACTTGACCAACTATGAGGCTTACCAATATAATACTGCATGTCGATAGCTTCTGGGAAATTTTCAGCAAATACAAGTAAAAAACGTTCTGATATTATTTCATATTTGTGTATTTTTAAACCTGTTTTATTTTATTTCTTTATGTTGGATTTCAGGAAAAATCAATTAAAAGATTTTTTTTTAAAAAACGTTAAGTTTTGCAAGTGCTATGGAAAATCCACATTTGAAGGAAAATTCTGAATTGAAACTCCTAAATTTAAACATGTTTATTTTAGCTAAGCATTTTAAGTGATTCAATGTTTGAAGAATATTTTCTAAAGGAAAGCAGCACACAAGAGTTTTCTTACAAATATTTTGATCAGGGATACTTTCTAAAGAAAGGAAGCAAACAAGCACACTCTTACAAATATTTTAATCAACTACCATCCTAAATGGACGGTTGTAGAGTTGAAGTGAAGCTCCCCTAGATTAATTGCAGAGATTTATGTACATGATTATAGCTTCAAAAACATTTCATTGTCATTGAAGAAATCATTTATAAATGTCTCTGTAAATTCTGCAGCGAGTAAGCACCTCCTCATGCTTCCAGAGCTACCCATTACCTGTGGGCACAAGAGAGTGATGTAAAACTTGTTTGGGTAAAAATTGGCTGAATATTGTTGTGAATGTTTCAGCCTTATCTTTTTCACTGATGTGCTGGGCCCTTCCATCATGGAGCCTTCTCCTCCAGTGAATTATTTGATTATCCACCATCATTCACAATTGGATGTGGCAACACTGCTGAGCTTAGATCTGGTCCATTGTTGTGGAACAAGCCGTGAGGTTGTGGTTGCTGGAGTACAATTCTACTGCTTGCTGATGGCCCACAGTTCCTCATGGATGCCCAGTCTTGAGTAGCTACATCTGTTTGAAGCCTGTCCCGATTAGCACAATGATAGTGCTACATAACATGAATGTAACGCATTATCAATGTGAAGGCGGGACTTCATTTCCACAAGGACTGTGTATTGGTCACCCTTACTGATACTGTTGTGCACAGATGCATCTATGGCAGGCAGATTGGTGAGAATGAGGCCAAGTATGTTTTTCCCTATTGTTGGTTCCCTCACCACCTGATGCAGACCCATTCTAATGGTGGTAACCTTAGGTTCCAACCACTGCTGCTGCTGCCGAGCTACACCGACCAGTGTACATTCTGCACCCTTGCCACTCTTTGTGCTTCCTTCAAGTGTTGTAAGAGCCCAGAGTCATCAGGAAAGAAGGTAAGAGCAAGACGTTCCTTGCCCGTATTTGATCTGATGCCATGGTGTCTGAAATCAATGTTGAGGACTGATGTTGTCAGTGAGGACAGGACATTGTTTGTAAGGTATGACTCTGAGTATGACTATGTCAGCCTGTTGCTTGACTAGTCTGTGAAACAGCTCTCCCAATTTTGGCATTAGCCCCATTATTTTGTAAGGAGAACTTTGTGGAGTTAACAGAACTGTTGCAGTTGACATTGCTGGGGTCCTAGGTTGATGCCAGGTGATCTGATGAAGGGTCTAGGCCCGAAATGTCAGCTTTTGTGCTCCTGAGATGCTGCTTGGCTTGCTGTGTTCATCCAGCCCCAAACTTCGTTATCTTGGATTCTCCAGCATCTGCAGTTCCCATTATCTTTGATCCATCCAGTTCCATTTCTTTTGTGAGGCTTCATAATGCCTGATACAACTGAGTAGATTACTAGGCCATTTTTGAGAGTAATTAAGGAGCAACCATACTGCTATTGGTCTGGAGACACATTTAGGTCACACCAGGCAAAGATGGCAGATTTCCTTCCCTGAAGAACTCTAGTTCAGAATCAGATGTTTTCCATCAGTGGTTTCACGATCATTGTTAGACTTTTAATTTCAATATATGTTGAATTCAAATGCTATCATCTGCTATGGTAGTATTTAAACATGGGTACCTAGAACATTACATGAATTTCCAGATTGACAGTCTGATGATAGCACCCATGGGCCATCACTTTCCCTTTACAGATGAACTGTTTCAGTCCCTACATGTCAGGATGACAAATTGTGATTTTTGCTAGGGATAACAGAATGTAGTTGGCACAGCATACAATCAAATTAAATACTTTAACCCACTATAGCATAGAAGTGAGCCTCATTAAAAGCATGTTATTTGGTCTGCTTATGTTTCTTTTTGCAGGAACCACAACCCAGATGTGATACATACTTAACTGTAAATAATCAAGAAATACTTGCTGGACATAATGACTTGAGTTGTTACTATCTATAAAGTGACTATAAATAATATCTTAAATTTAAAATGCCTTGACGTAGAGTCACTGTAGCTTCAGAAAGCCATCTTTTTACCATGCAAGATCCCTTCCTTCACATTACTGTTGACCAATGAAAGCTTGTCTACATGCTCGCCAGCGCAATATTGAAATAAAATTGTCACTCTTGTTCAATTTCTTCTTTAAGCACCTATGCAGTCTCATTACAGAACTGCAGAATTATGACAGTGCAGGAGGCCATTCAGCCCATCATGACTGCTCCAGTTTTATTACCTTCTGCTAATAACCTGCATAACATCACTATCAAAGTTATCAGCCAATGCCATCTTGAATGCTCAACTGAACCTACCTCCACCACATTTCAAGGCCATATATTCCATACCCAAACAACCTGGCTATGTGATGGCCTAATGATATTATCTGGAGACCCAGGTTATGTCCTGGGGACATAGGTTTGAAACCTGCCATGGCAGACAGTGAAATTTGAATTCAATTAAATCTGGAAATAAGGGTTTAATGATGACAATGAAAACATTGTTGGGGAAAACTCCATCTGGTTCACTAATACCATTTAGGGAAAGAAAGTGCCATCCTTACTCAGTCTGGTCTATATAAGTGCCCTGTAGGCAATTAATGCTGGCTGAGCCAGTGATGCAATCATTCTGTGAATGAATTTTTTAAAAATCAATGTATAAAAAAGTTTCTCTCACATCACCCTTGCTTCATTTTACACGTTTTACGCATTGCTTTACGTTTGTGTCCTGTTGTTCTTGTTTCTTTTGCAAGTGGGAACAACTTCATCCTAACTACTCTGTCCAGCCCGATCATGGTTTTGAAAACCTCACTGAGCCTTCTTTCCTTCAGGGAGTACAGTCCCAACTTCTTCAATCTATCTTCATAGTTCAGGTTTCTCATACCTGAAACCATTCCAGTGAGTCACTTCTGCACTCTTTTCAATGTATTTCCATTTTCCTACAATGTGGCACCACAACTGTACACAATACGCCAGCTGAAGTTTTGTACAAGTTCAACACCACTTCCTTGCACTTACATTCTATGCCTCTATTAATAAAGCTGAGAACACTCTATGATTTAGTTACTGGTCTCACGTGCACTGCTATCATTGATAACCAGTAAACAATATGCCTAGATCCCTCTGCTACTGCTCCCCTTTTAGAATTGCACCCACTATTTTGTCTCTCAATATTCTTTCAACCAAAGTGCACCACGTTACTTGTCTGCATCGAACACCTATCTGTCCATTTGATCAATTTGTCAATGTCCTTTTGGAGTTTCAACTGTCCTCCTCACAGTTTAAAATTCTTTCTTTAGTGTCATCTTCAAAGCTGGAAACTATCCCCAGAACACCAAGATCTAGATCATTAACATATATCAGGAAAAGCAAGGGTCTGATACCTGCCCCTGGAAAACTCCCACTATAAATCTTCCTCTATCCCAAAAAATATCTGTTAACTATTACTCACTGTTTTCCATCACCCAGCCAATTTTGTACCCATGTTGTTTTGCTGTGCTAATACACCTGTTCAGAAATACTATTACACACCTCGGGAGCAAGTCAGACTGTCCCTACAATTACATCATTGTGAAGTTAGAACTAACATCCGCACTCTCAGAACTTGTTCTAAATCCATAGGCTTATTATGGTTTTAGTGTCAATTCTTCCATGAACTGGAATAGCTACAAGATTTAGTTTGAGCATTGCAAGCTTTTCTTCACAAACAGTCCAGTTTTACCCAGTACATTCTTTAGTGACAATCAATTTTACTTTTGGCACAAATCAGACAAAAGAAAATTGTTTCCAGGTTGCAATGCACAAGAAGCCAAGTTCTGTGTCAACCAGTGCACCAGACGCAGCTGCATGCTGGGCATGCATTCTACAGCCTTTTTAATAGCAAGCTTCACCACACGCCAAAATCAGCTATTTGGAATGCCAGGATTCAAAAATGGATCATTCTAACTGCTTTCTATTGACCATAAAAGGTGGTTATAAGCATCCTTGAAGAGGAAAACAATGAGCACAAGAAGAATAACTTTATCTCATGTGCTGATATTTTATCTCAACAATGCTTGATCATTTAACAGCTCTAATGTCTGAGCCCATAAAGCTTAGTGAGTCTCTCCTGCCACCCAGTGGAAGTAGGTGATTCTTCCAAGCAAAGGAGCAAAACACCTTTTAATTTTTATTATTAACCTGCTGTTCTCTGATCACCCTATTCGGAGATGTGATGGCACTTGAATCCAGGTTTCTCAGTTCAGGGGTAAGATTACTACTACTGCTGCACCACAAGAGGGTTTCACAATTATATATCTTCCAGTACTTTTTGTTGAAGGTGTTGCCTGTAGCTGGAGAACTTTCTTAACCAGCTCAGCTCTTAGATCCCTCAAAAATGTAGTCAATGTGTTAACCCCAAATTGTAAGTGAAAAGAAAATACCTTTGTAAAGAAGTGGGTAAATAATCCTGGAATGCTACTGGACCTGGTTACATGAATCAGTGACTTTGGAATTTAAATAAGGCTCTAATTTACCTGCCAGTGAATAACTTTATTAACCAAAGATTTATGAAGGTCTGGAATCCATTGCAAAACTGTTGAACTGGCAAATTACAATTTTTTACTTATTTCTTTTCATTTATCCCTTAATTGTGTCTGTCTGTTGGAATGTGACTGGGGGTTCTGGTTAACAAATATAGGGCTTAGATCATCAATAGTAGTAGATCGTCTTGTTGTTTATTTATGTTCTGCTACAGTTACATTATCAATAACTGTTCATTTTTCTTTAAGTTATAAACTTGGTCTCTGTGTGAAAAGGAACAACTGGGCAATTTTGAGGGTCATCTGTGTTGCAAATCCAGTGTAGGCCAATCTGATTTGAAGTGGCTTGCCAACCCTCTGTTGTAGCTTTGGAAATGTGCATATTATACAGAATCGTGCAGCATTCTTGCTTGTTACATGTTTCCAAAAGTCAGTTATTAACAGCTTTGGAAACACACATTATGTGTGATGGCCTCGCTCCAACAAAACATAAACTCAAATAAGAAATGAAAATATAATGTCTCAGATTATAGGATTACACAAAGTTTATATTGTTTAATCAAATATTAAATAAAGGTGAAATGTTGATCATAGAGAATTCACCTTTTGCTTATAATAGCAATGAGTTACATACAAACAAAAATAACATTTACACACACCCTTGAAATTAGGAACATTAATCAGGTCATTGCTAGGAAAGGATTTCAGGTAAATTGTACACTGTGAACCACATGGGTATGTCTTTATATGACCTTTCTCCTGACCAGCCAAACCAATTATTGAGTATGTCTGTGCATATTGGAAACATTTTTGTGAGTGATCTGAATTGGAATGAAGAATGCTTGTCTTCATTGACTTGCTCAATTTTGTCCATTCAAAGGTGGCATTTTGAAACCCCTTTGTTTAGAGAAATGCATTTTCACATTGCTTACTAGTGGCCTACTTTAGTCATGTGTAGACAAACAAGAGGCTGGAATAACACAGCAAGCCAGGCAGCATCTGGAGGAAAGGACCAATCAATGTTTTGCATAATACCCTTCTTCAGGAACGTGTGTGGGGTAGGGGGAGCTGCAGATAAAGAGGGGGGTGAGAAGGCGAGGCAGAATGGTGGTGATAGGTGGACATTGGCAGTAGGTACAACCTGGTTGGTCTATGAGAGGGATGAATCCAGTTAGTGGCTGGAAGGGAGGGTCAGAGGTAGAATGGAAGGGAGGACGTGGGGCTGGAAGGGGAGCCGGGAATGAGTGGGAAGGTATTTAAAATTGGAAAGTTCCATGTTGAGTCCTCTGGGATGCAGGTTGTCCAGGCAGATGATAAGGTGTTCTTCTTCAAATTTGCATTCCGAATCACTGAGACATTGGAGGAGGCTAAGGAGTGGGGTGGGGAGTTGAAATGGGTGGTGACCGGGAGGTTAGGTTGGTCATTACAAACCAAGCAAAGATGCTTGGTGAAAGGGACACCTCGCCAACATTTGGTCTCACCAATGTAGAGAAGCCCACATCAAGAGCACCAGATGCAATCGACTAGATTGGAGGAGATGCAGGTGAAACTCTGTCTCACATGGAAGGACTGTGTAGTGTCCTGAATGGAGGTCACAGAGGTGGTGTGTGGGTGGATGTTGCATCATTTACAGTTACAGGGAAGGTACCAGCTGGGTTTGAGTGGTTGGTGGGGCAACAGTGCGAATTAAGGAATGGCAAAGGGAATGGTCCATGTGGAAGGCAGAGAGGAGTGTGGAATGGAGGATGTTCCAGGATCTAATTGGAGTCGGTGGAAATGTTTGCACCTTACTTTCACTTTAAAATAGTTGCCTTACATGAAACATGTTATATGACACATGACATCAGGAGTCAAAGAGATTCTACAACTTCATTAAGGACAGAAGCGTAACTAGGGAGACAATTGAACCTGTTAAAGATCAATGAGGCCATCTATGTGTGGAACCACAGGAGATGGATGAAATACTAAATGAATATTTTGTGGCAGTACTTACTATGGAGAAGGACATGGAATCAAATGAACTTGGGGAAATAAATATCTTGAAAACTGTCCATATTACAGAACAGGAGGTGCTGGCTTCTAAAAACGCATAAAGGTGGATAAACCTGATCAGGTGTATCCCAGAACTTTGTGGAAACTTAGGGAAGAGATTGCTGTTCTGTTTGCTGAGATATCTGGATAATCAACTATCATGGGAAAGGTGCCAGAACAATGGAGAGTGGCTAATGGAATGCCAGCATTTATGAAAGGTGGTAAGGAAAAGACAGGGAACTACTGACTACTGAGATTGACATTGTTGGAAGGAATTCTGAGGAACAGGATTTATGAGCATTTGGACGGACAAGGTCTGAATAAGGACGGTCAACATGGCTTTGTACATGGGAAATCATGTCTCACTAACATAATTGAGTTTTTTGAAGAGAAGATAAAGAAGACCAATAAAGGTAGAGGGGTAGACATTATCTGCAAGGGCTTCAGCAAGGCGTTTGACAAAGTTTGGTATGGTGGAATGGTCAGCAATGTTGGTATGGTGGAATGGTCAGCAATGTTAGATCACATAGAATCCAGGGAGAGCTAACCAACTGGATACAAAATTGGTTTGAATGTAAGAGACAGAGGGCAGTGATAAGGATTTGTTTTTCAGACTGAAGGCCTGTGAACAGTGGTGTGCCACAAGTACTGGTGCTGGTCCACTTCTTTTCAAAATTTATATAAATGATTTGGATGTGAACGTAGGTTGTACGGTTAGTCTGCAGATGACACCAAAATTGGTGGCGCAGTGAACTGTGAAGAATGTTATCTCAGAATACATTGGGACCTTTAACAAATAGGTCAATGGGCTAAGAAGTGGCAGATGGAGTTTAATTTAAATAAATATGAGGTGTTGCATTTTGGTAAGGCAAAACAGGGCAGGACTTATACAGTTAATGATAGGTTCTGGATGTGAGTTTGCTCGCTGAGCTGGAAGGTTCGTTTTCAGACGTGTCGTCACCATTCTAGGTAACATCATCAGTGAGCCTCCGACGAAGCGCTGGTGTTATGTCCCACTTTCTATTTATCTGTTTCGGTTTCCTTGGGTTGGTGATATCATTTCCTGAATTGGTGATGTCATTTCCTGTTCTTTTTCTCAGAGGATGGTAGATTGGCTCCAAATCAATGTGTTCGTTGATGGAGTTCCGGTTGGAATGCCATGCTTCTAGGAATTCTCGTGCATGTCTCTGTTTGGCTTGTCCTAGGATGGATGTGTTGTCCCAATCAAAGCGGTGTCCTTCCTCATTTGTATGTAAGGATATTAGTGATAGTGGGTCATGTTGTTTTGTGGCTAGTTGATGTTCATGTATCCTGGTGGCTCGCTTTCTGCCTGTTTGTCCAATGTAGTGTTTGACACAGTTCTTGCAAGGTATTTTATAGATGACGTTCGTTTTGCTTGTTGTCTGTATAGGGTCTTTTAAGTTCATTAGCTGCTGTTTTAAAACCCTATACAGTCACAGGTAGGCAGGGCAGTGAAGAAAGCATTTGGCATGCTTACCTTCATTGGTCAGTGCACTGAGAACAGGAGTTGGACATCACATTGCATCTGTACAGGACATTGGTGAGACTATTTTTAGAATACTGCATTCAGTTCTGGTCTTTCTGCTATAGGAAAGATGTCATTAAACTTAAAAGGATTTGGAAAAAGATTACAAGGAACTTGCTGGAATTGAAGGACTTTAGCGACAGGGAGAGGCTGAATTGGCTGTGGAAATTTTCCTTGGAACATTGGAGGCTGAGAGGTGACCTTAAAGAGACGTATATAATTATGAAGGGCATGGATAGGGTGAATAGCCAAGGGCATTTTTTTCCAGGGTAGAGGAGTACAAAACTTAAGGTGAGAGGAGAATGATTTAAAGGGAACCTGAGAGTGACTTTTTCATGCAGAGGGTGGTACTTGTATGGAACGAGCTGCCACAGGAGGTGTTGGAGGTGGGTAAAATTTCTACATTTCAAAGGCATCTGGATGGGTACATGAATAGAAAGGGTTTAGAAGGATATGAACTAAATGCTGGCAAATGGGACTGGATCAGTTTAGGATACCTGGTTGGCATGACGAGTTGGGCTAAATGTTCAGCTTCTGTCCTGTATAATTCTGCGACTCTAAGAGGCCAGCTAAAATTGTGTGCATTTTCAGAGCTATAATACAGCTAGAAACTGCAAGAAACAAGAAGGAAGAAATAAAATAGCAGTGCGCAACTTTAAATTACACAAAATGACTGAATTTTCCAGGGCCCGGTTCTTTAGAAATGAAAAGCAATGTGAATTGGAATTGAAGTCATTCAGTAGCAAAAATACGAGATAGCTGAAGAATTGAACAAGGAGCCTAAATAAATCATTCTGTTGTCAGCATTGAGCAAAAGCTGCTACAAACTGTACTGGACCCTAGATCTCACCAAGGAGCAGAAAAGTCAAACTGGAGAAACTTTGAAGATAATGAAGACACATTTTGAACCCTCAATGTAAGAATGGTAAGGTTTCAATAACAGAACTCAGGGAACAAGAGGAATGTTGATCAGTAGTGAGAGCACTGATATATAGCTGATATCTATGATTTTGGACACTGAAAGATGATGTCATCACAGTTAAGTTTGTTTCAGGCGCAAGAAATCCAATTGTGAGACCATATGTGCTAAGATAGTGGAAAGTTATCAACATATGCAGAAGCTTCAAGGTTATCAACCATCAGTTACAGAATGATAATGGGAAAGCAGATGGAATTTTGTACTGCATTGAGAAATAAGCCAGGCCTGACGACAATAACATTAGAAAAAAGAATTAAAAATTGCAGAATGGCCAACCCTTCAACTGCAAGAAGCTAAATCACATTGCACTAAGATGTTCAGCTAGAAAGAAGCAAACAGACGTGTCTGCAGAGATGTCAAATGATGAGTCTGATAATCACTGTTTGCTGTAGAACATGTTGATATTGACAGGTCTAAAGCTAATAAACAGTTTTTGTCTACTAAAATAATGACTGCAAGAGTGAGTCAAGTGAATGTGAAATGCAAAATAGACACTACGACTAAGGATAACATCATGAGCTTCACACAGCTGTGTGAAGTGACTCAATTTGGTGACCCAAAAATTACTCTAAGGTAAACTGAGAGTATGTGATAGAATGCTCATCCCTAGACAGCAAATGAAGCTCAGATGCCAATGCAAGGAAAGAAAGAAGATTTTCACTTCCAGACAGTAAATGTTAAACAAACTTCTCTTGCCTCAGCATAAGAAAATCTAAAGCTTGAGCTGATGGCCCTACATATGCAGAACAGTTCTGCAGCATTTTGCAGGCCTCTAAGCCACTGGATGATGAATAGACTTTGAAGATTACAAAAACGTTTTTATTGGTCTTAGATATCTTCCTGGTGAATATCATCTTGAAGAAAATGAATGTGAGTCCAAATCACCATTTGTCAAAGGGTGTTCCAGCTGTCTCCAATTCGAGCCAAAATACAAAATTGAAAAAGGAATAATTAAGAACTGACAACTCCTACACACCAGACTAACAGCATGGTAGCAATAAAAAAAAGACTGGAAAGGCTGAGAGTGTGCATACATTTGAAGTATCTCAATAAAACTTTGAACAGA
The DNA here is from genome assembly GCF_030684315.1 of Stegostoma tigrinum. NCBI lineage: Eukaryota > Metazoa > Chordata > Chondrichthyes > Orectolobiformes > Stegostomatidae > Stegostoma > Stegostoma tigrinum. The sequence continues at coordinate 14,972,223 of NC_081380.1, forward strand.
TTCAGTAACTCATGCCCACCATTGACAAAATGTTGCCACAGGTCACCATGATCTTTATTACATAGAACACAGAACATAGAACATAGAACAGTACAGCACAGAACAGGCCCTTCAGCCCACGATGTTGTGCCGACCATTGATCCTCATGCATGCACCCTCAAATTTCTGTGACCATATGCATGTCCAGCAGTCTCTTAAATGACCCCAATGACCTTGCTTCCACAACTGCTGCTGGCAATGCATTCCATGCTCTCACAACTCTCTGTGTAAAGAACCCGCCTCTGACATCCCCTCTATACTTTCCTCCAACCAGCTTAAAACTATGACCCCTCGTGTTAGCCATTTCTGCCCTGGGAAATAGTCTCTGGCTATCAACTCTATCTCTGCCTCTCATTATCTTGTATACCTCAATTAGGTCCCCTCTCCTCCACCTTTTCTCCAATGAAAAAAGTCCGAACTCAGTCAACCTCTCTTCATAAGATAAGCCCTCCAGTCCAGGCAGCATCCTGGTAAACCTCCTCTGAACCCTCTCCAAAGCATCCACATCTTTCCTATAATAGGGCAACCAGAACTGGACACAGTATTCCAAGTGCGGTCTAACCAAAGTTTTATAGAGCTGCAACAAGATCTCACGACTCTTAAACTCAATCCCCCTGTTAATGAAAGCCAAAACACCATATGCTTTCTTAACAACCCTGTCCACTTGGGTGGCCATTTTAAGGGATCTATGTATCTGCACACCAAGATCCCTCTGTTCCTCCACACTGCCAAGAATCCTATCCTTAATCCTGTACTCAGCTTTCAAATTCGACCTTCCAAAATGCATCACCTCACATTTATCCAGGTTGAACTCCATTACCTTCAGTGAAATGGATTGTTACTGGCAGGTGAAGCTGCTAAAAGTAGTAGTTTTCGAAAAACATTCTTGGCTCCCTCTTGCAGCTCAGTGGTATGTCCCTACTCCTGGGCTGAGAGACCTGCGTTCAAGTCCCACCTGCTTCAGAGATTTAAAACACCTTTGAACAGATTGATTGGAAAAGAAACAGGTCTAACTACATTCTGGGGGGTCTTGTAAATTTCCCTACCTCTGAGCCAAGAGGCCTGCGGTCAATTCCCACATCTAGAGGTGTATAATAGCATCACTAAACAGATTGATGAAATACAATATCTTAACTATGTTCTATAGGGCCTTCCTGCAGCACAGTGGTAGTGTCCCTACACCTGGACTATGAGGCCAAGGTTCAAGTTGCATGTGTGCAACAACATTGCTAAACAGATTGATTAGAAAAAATATTCTAACTACATTCTGAAAGGGTTCTTGTGCTGCTCTGGTAGTGTCTCAACCTCTGAACCAGAAAGCCTGGGTTCAAGTTCCACCTGTTCCAGAGGTGTGCAAAAACATCTCGGAAATAGACTGATTAGAAAAACAATAGGTCTAACAACATTCTTAGGCCCTCTTCTGGTACAGAGGTAGTGTCCCTACCCTTGAACTGAGAAGCCTGGGTTCAAGTCCCACCTGCTCCAGATGTGTACAATAACATGTCTGAACAAGTTGATAGGAAAATATCTCTAATTACATTCTGGATGCTAATTTTGAGATCCAGATGGTTGAGCATGCCATTTGACATTTCCATGGCTATGGAAGAGAATTAGCACAGATCAGCAGTGATCTTTCCAGTGTGGAAACTATCATTGATGATCCAACAGTCTACATATCTGCAAACATGATGGAAGAAGTCAGAAAAACCACAAACAGAATTTGGTAAAACTACTAAAGAGAGCGACCAGATCAAGGAGGAGGGGATGAGAGGGAGGATTAGTCATTGGATGAGGCCGGGGTGGGGAGATTTTGAAGCTTGTAAAGTCCACATTGAGACCATTCGGCTGTAGAGCTCCCAAGGCGGAACATGAGGTGCTGCTCCTCCAGTTTCCGGGTGGCGCCATTATGTCACTGGAGGAGGCCCAGCATGGACATGTCATCCAGGGAGTAGGAGAGGGAGTTGAAGTGGTTCACAACTGGAAGGTGCTACATTTGTTGTGAACCGAGCGCAGGTGCTCCACAAAGCGGTCTCCGAACGTCTGGTTTGTCTTACCAATGTAGAGGAGGCCACATTGGTAGCAGTGGATGCAACAGACCACATTTGCGGATGTGCAGGTGAACAGCTGTCTGATGTGGAATGTTTTTTTGGGTCTTGGGATGGAGGTGGGGGGAGAGGTGTTGTGACAAGCAAAGCACTTCCTGCAGTTGCAGGAAAAGGTGCCAGAGGTGGTGGGGCTAGTGGGGAGTGTAGAGTAAAACAAGAGACTCTTGGAGAGAGCGGTCCCTACAGAAGGCAGATAGGGGTGGGGAGGGAAATATTTCCTTCATTGTGGGGTCAGATTGCAGGTAGCAGAAGTGGCGGAGAGTGATGCATTGAGTCCGGAAGTTAGTGGGGTGTTACTTGAGGACAACGAGGATTCTATCTTTCTTTTTGTTGCAGGGAGAGGATGTGAGGGCAGAGGTACTGGAAACATAATAGATGTGGTCAAGAGCATTTTTGGCCACTGAAGGGGGAAGCTGCGGTCCTTGAAATACAAGGGCATCTGGGATGTTCAGGAGTGGAATGCCTCACCTTAGAAGCAAAAGCTGCGGAGGTAGAGGGATTGGGAGTATGGGATCGCACTCTTGCAGGAAGGTGGGTGAGAGGAGGTGCAGTCTAGTGAATATTTCATGTCAGTTTTTACTGTGGAGAAAGAAATAGAGTCTAGAGAATGCACAAAAGTAAACTTTGATGTTTTAAAAACATTTCACATTACAGAAGAGGAATTTTGGGAGATCTTAGAGAATATAAAGGTGGATAAATCACTGGGAATGTTTCCCAGAATATTGGAGGAAGTAAGGGAGAAAATTACAAGACACCTTGCAGAAATATTTGCATCATCTATAACTACAGGTAAGGTGCCTGATGACTGGAGGGTGGCTGATGTTGTTTGTTAACCTTTGTTTAAGAGTGGTTGTAGGGAGAAACCAATGAACTATAGAACTGTTGAGTCTGACTTCGGTTGTGGGTAAATTGTTGGAGGCAATAATAAAAGATAGGATTTATGGATATTTAGAGAGGCAAAAATCAATTAGGGATAGTCAGCATAGTTTTGTGTGAGGAAAATTGTAAGTTTTTGAGGAAGCTACCAAGAAGGTTGATGATGGCAAAGCAGTAAACATTGTTTATTTGGATTTTAGTAAAGCCCTTGACAAAGTTCTGCATAGGAGACTAATTAGTAAAGCTAGCGCACGTGGCATTCAGGGTGAGTTTGCCAGTTGGATACATAATTGGCTTATTGGCAGGAGACAGTAATGGTGAAGGGTTGCTTTTCACATGGAGGCCTGAGGGTTGCAGTGGTCCACAGTGATTGGTTCTGGGTCCTCTTTTGCTTGTCATTTATATAAATAATTTGGATGAGACTATTGAAGACATGGTTAGTAAGTTTTCAGATGACACCAAATTTGGTGGCATTGTAGATAGTCAAGAAGGTTTTCTAAGCATACAAAGGGATCTTGGTGAAATGGGTCAATTGGGTTGTAAAATGGCAGATGAAGTTCAATCTGGATAAATGTGAGGTATTGTATTTTGGTATAACAAACAAGGGTAGGTTTATACAATTAATGGCAATAATTAGTGGTAGGTTTATATAATTAATGGTAGTGTTGTAGAACAGAGGGATCTAGGGGTGCAGGCATGTACTTCTTTAAAGTTTGCTTCACGTATAGACAGGGTGGTTAAAAAAGTGTTTGGGATGCTTGCCTTTATTGCTCAGTCCTTTAGAATAGGAATTCAGATGTTATGTTGTGGTTGTAAAAGATGCTGCTGAGGCTACTTCTGGAGTACTGTGTCCAGTTCTGGTCATCCAGTTATAGGAAAGTCATCATCAAGCTGGAGAGGGTTCAGGAGAGATTTACCAGGAAGTTGCTGGGTGTGGAAGGTGTCAGTTAAAAGGAAAGGCTGGATAGGCTGGAACTTTTTTCACTGGAGAATAGGAGTTTGGCAAGTGACCTGATAGAAGTCTCTAAAATAATGAGAGGTATTGATAAAGTTGATGGTAGTTGTCTTTTCCCTAAGATGGGGAATTTCAAGGCTAGAAAGTACATTTTTAAGGTGAGAGGAGAGAGATTTAAAATAAAAACATAAGCAGCAAATAGGTTACATAGAGGGTGGCTGACATGTGGAATGAAGTTCCTGAGGAAGTGGTGGATGCGGGTATAATTACAACATTTAAAAAGGCATTTGGATGGATAGAAGAATAGGAAAAGTTTGGAGGGATATGGGCCAGCAGAAGGCAGGTGGGACTAGTTTAGTTTGATATGATGATCAGCATTGACTGTTTAGACTGAAGGGTCTGTTTCTGTGCTGTACGACTCTATAATGGCAAAAAGGCTTCACCTGGATCCTGACAAGGTGAGAAGTCTGATATAATAGGAGCTGCAGATGCAGGATTTCGGCCCAGACCTGAAATGTCAACTTTCCTGCTCCTAAGATGCTGCTTGGCCTGCTGTGTTCCTGCAGCTCTATACCTTGTTATCAAGATGAGAACTCTACTGGAGGAGCAATGACCATCTGGCATGAAAGTGGTGCAACAATTTGTGAGCTAAGTTTCTGCTTTATTTGTCATCAAAGTGAGTACCTCCACATAGTTTTTTGTTAAGGATGGCATTGGAACACAGAACAAGAAGCTCTTCATCTTACAATCAATTAGGACTGACAATGCCAGTGCTAAAGTACAAGTGTCAACAATGAACACAGTTACAGTGTGATGTAGTAGAAGACCAGATTTGGAGCAAGCCTTATGCAGCAAGGACAAGCAGTTGCATTTATATCCAAAACATTAATGTAAGCTGAATTCACTCCACATGTATCTAGAGAGATTTCTCTTCATAAAACTGATAAAATATTACCAAAGCTGAGCACTGGATAGCCAGTTAGAATGCAAACATTCAATTTTTTCAAGCAAGGTTAACCCAAATGGCAACTTAGGACTCTGTGAGCACCTGTAATCTCAAGCATACCTGGTGAATTTGAGTGACTAGCTATATCACTGCAACTTGTGGACATATACGTATAACTGATGAAGTTTCTCCTTTACTGTAGACAGCCGATGAGAAAGATAAATGTCACCTCACTGCACAAAATATAGAATGACTATCTGCCCTAGCAGTCCACTGTTCTCCAGCAAGGCAATGGATAAGCACCAACAGTTACCAGGTCAACTCAGTCATCAGAATGACACTCCCTAAAGATGGAACATCACTCCAGGAATGGCCAGATTCCACACAAACAGCCAAAAACAATGTGCACACATAACATCATAAGATCTGCATGAATGCGTGTGCAATGCCTGTGCAAATGGTCATGAGAGGGATAGACGAAAATTAACAAACGTTTTCGATAATTAGTTTTTCCCAATATGTAGGATACCTTACAACTGCAAATGATTGCATTTTCTAACGAAAATAGGGATGTTTGAAGAAATGCACTTCTGCCCTGGTACGCTTGCGGCTTATCATAGACATGTGACCTATACTGTAGGTTGCTTTCACTTTCGAAGTAGAGCCATTAAAGTATATTGCATGAAACACCGTTTCCGTTTTTGGGCACAACTTAATGAGAAACTTTTTACAAGTACAACCATGTCACGTGGGTTTTCCAAAGTGCGCTCAGATTACCACTTCCTTCAAATAAAGCTGGTAGGCGACCCCTCGTAAATGCATCCCATCATCCTTGAGTAATTCCTTCGCTTGGTTTATCCAGGTAATGATCAAGTTTACTTGGAAACTCTCTGTATCAATCAAAGATTTTGGTATAGGCAATGGCTCCAATTTTCGAATGTTTTCTTTTAATGTACCTGTCTCCTAGATTTGTCTGAATCTTGATTCCAAAAGTCTCTCTCCTTTTGTTACTCAGTCTAGACTACCCAGTGGTACTTCCTTCAAGGAAAAAAAGCGATTTCAAAACGGTGCTGAGAGCCTGGGGCGTTTTTCCCTCTCTCCCAAAATTGGTATTTTACGAACGTATTCCAGACAGTTGTGTGTTACGAGCGGTTGCACGATAAATTATATCATTAGGCGCAATTTTAAAATCTCTATAGATCTGACAGCGATGTAATTTGTAGATGCCGCCCTCCGCACGTTACTTTGAAGCTGAAGTTGCTCGGGAAGTAAACTGGTATTTTCCACATTATGACAGATTTGGTGACGGGGCGGGTCTTTCACAGTGACAGAACATCGAAGCACACAGACCGCTCGAGTAGGACTTGGCCAGAACTGGGAGTACCGCCTCGGGCGACAGTTAGACTCGCGCCTCGTCGTCAGAATTCGAAAAGGCAGCGCGAGAGCCAACGATCTCGCAAGGAAGAGGCGCGATAATTGGGGGCGGGGGGGCGGAGAGGGAGAGAAGAGAAGAAAGAGTATGGCCATGGGGGGGGGGTGAGAAGAGAAGAAGAAAGAGGACGAATACGGAGCGGGAGTTTGGGGTTGGGCCAGAGGAGGCCCGTGACAGAGCACGGGTTGGCTAGACGCTTAATACAGATGTGGGAGAGAGCGTGGGGTCTCACTGGTATGTAAGCTAAAGAGGACTGTTATAAAGCGACGGAGGTGTGGGCTATTCAAAACCCATTACAGAGTAGCGGGATATTGTATATAGCCCAATACGTATAAAAATGGAATCTCGTCTTGAGTATATAACCAATTCAAAAGACCATTCACGCTTCAGAACTTGTTTGTTTTAAGATTAACTAAAATAATCAACCTTGAAAAAGAGCAGTACTTTCAAAATAGGATTGCTGAATCAAAATTGCTCGACCTATTCTGCTCAATTTTTTAAAATATATTTGAAATGCTCAAAGGCTGACTAAAAATGCTAAGATTGGCAGATGTTTCTAATCATCCAGTGTTATTCCACACCTCCAAAGCAGATGGAACTTGAACCCAGGCCTCCTAGCTCAGAAGAACTCTACCACTGTGACTCAAGTCAAATCTTTTACTAGTACATTTTTCACTTCCCACAGAACTGTCTCTTAGGAAATCATCAGGATGCATTATGAAAATGCCTGAAAGTTTTTTTACTTTGGTACCAAGTTGTGTCTGTTTTTAGTTGAACAATTTCAATGAAACATATCCCACTTAAAGCATCATTCAGGCCATGAAAGCATTTTACTTTAAATTCAAAAGCTTTCCTCATGCATTTTTACCCTTTGGACAATTTCAGAAACACCTCTGAAATTTATCATACTGTAAAAATGCAGCTTATGTCATTTTTTGTTATTGGTATGGTCATTGGTAAGGCCACCATTTGATGCTTGTCCTCAAGTGAACCTTGAACGGAGTGGATTGTTAAAACTATTTCAGAGGGTAGTTAAGAGACAACATATTATGTGGAGCTAAAGTGTTATGTAGATCAGCCCTGGGAAAGCATGCTAAATTTCTCAAATTTCATTCATAAGCCTGATGGGTTTTTACTAGGTAGTCGATCGTTATCGCCATTAAAGAGCCAAATGGCCTGTTCCCACACTTTGTCTGATACCAGCTTTATGTGTTAGATTTATTACTGAATATTTGATTTGATGAATTGTTACTTGCAGTAAAATACAATATAAAGTATTGTTTTGCATGCTATCCAGACAAATCAAACCTTACATAAGTACATCAAGGTAATAGAACAGAATGCAGAATACAGTGTTACAGCGACAGAGAAAGTGCGGGGAAAGATCAACTCTAATATATTAGAGGTCTGTCCATAAGTAAGATAACAGGGAAGAAGCTGTTCTTGAAGCTGTTGGTATGTGATTTCAAACTTTTGTATCTTCTGCCCAATGGAAGAGGGTGAATTTTAACTGTTGCCCTCACAAGTTAACTTGAACTTGTGGATTACTAGTCCAATTATATCATCACAATGTCACCGATGTTGTACATTTCCACGAAGATATGGTAAAATGACTTAATACACTTTCAGGATTAGTGTACTCCATCTGGGAATGTCCACCTATAATGTCTGTAAGTCATCAAAGTCTCAAGTAATTAGCCTTGTTCTTTTTGTTCACTCATGGGACATGGGCGTCACTTTCTGGCCTGTGTTTATTGCCCAACCTTAGGTACCCTTGAGAAGATGGTGGTGAGCTGCCTTCTTGAAGCACTTTAGCCCAAGTGCTGTAGATTGACCCATAATGCCATTTGAAGAGGGGAGTACTAAACCAGGAGCTTACTGAAGTCGTCACAAGAAGACTTGAGCCCCAGGCGACGCCAGAGAATGTTGCATTGTCACATCTGTTGATAGAGCGGCTGATGTAAAGCTGTTCACCGAGGAAACTCAGGATGCAAATGGCTACTAGATTCGAGTTGAGGGAAAAACGTTCACTGGTGGGAAAACAAAATGGCAGCCATTTGGAGTGGTCGTACCATCTGATAAAGAGACAGATTGTTGGATGCTGTGCACTGAATATATTTGATGCATTTTTAAAGGTGAATAAGGTGGCTGAAGACATTTTACTGTGTTTCTTGAGTTCTGTTAGGAGCAAGATCTTTGCAATTCTAAACATTCCAGTGCAACCAGAGAAACCTGCAGAGAAGTCACACCAAGAACTATGCAAAGTGTTGGGGAGCTATTTTCCACCAGTCAATGATTACAGAATGTTTTTGTTTTTATAAAAAGGTACAACACAAAGGAGAGTCCATAGCCCAATTTGTGGCTGCCCTAAACAGTTTGGTAGAACATTGCAAATTCAGAGATTCCTCCAAGGTGCCTTGTGGGACCATTTGATTTGTGGCTTCCAACAAGAAGCCATTCAACAGAAGCGACTAACAAGGAGAGACCCGGATTTCATGACAGCTTTTGAAATTGCTACCTTAATGGAGGTGGCCACGGGTAAAGCAATGCAGTTCAGTGATCATGCCCAATACATAGAATAGAAGAAACTCAGCAGGCTGCAGTATCAACTGTAGGATGCTGCCGATGTGGCAACAATGGACACAAGGAGCCAACGTGTTGGTTTTGAGAAGCCCGGTGCCGCAAGTGTCATCAAGTGGGCCATATTGCCAGAAATTTCTGGATACAACTCAAGTAAGAGAAGGGGTGTCCAAAGGAGACAACTCAAAGGACAAGGTATAATGTACATGCCACCAGGCAGGGAATAGACTGTGTGACAGCCAGGTCTGCGGGAGAATCAGAAGGGCCAGGGTCAGCAGAATTTTGGTTAAACATCCTGTTGGTGTGGGGTGAAGCTGATAATTTCTGGGCTCTTCCCAAATTAGAGGGTAAGAAAATAAAGATGGAAGTGGATACGGATGCAGTGGTCACTTTGATTCCTGAATCAGTATATAGGGAAAAGTTAAAGGCACTGCCATTGACCCCTGCCAAGATTACTGTACAGGCATATGTAGAACAAGTGACGCCACTGAAGGTCTGTGTTCTGGTAAAAGTACAGCTAAGGGACCAGTGTGTCGAACTGCCTCAATATGTAGTGAATGCCAACTAACCTGCATTATTTCAGATGTTCCTGGTTACAGAAATTAAACTGGGCCATGGTTAATAGGCTGGTGGACTGAAAAACAAGTTTGCAAGAGATTTTAGGCAAGTATAGGAAGTATAAAGGAAACTATGCGGGTAATGAAAGGAGTACAAATTAAACTTAGGTTGAAGCGGGAGGCTAGTTCAAGGAGCCTGAAAACACGCCCAGTACTGTTTGCCATCGGCTTAAAGTGGAGGCAGAATTGGAATGGCTGGTGAACCTGGGAGTGTTGGAATCAGTAACCACTCCAATTGTTTCTGTTTTTAAAACAGATAGCACAATAAGGATTTGTGGTGACTTTAAGGCCACAGTCAACTCAGCCTTGTGTGTGGATCAATACCCACTTCCACACATTGAGGACCTGTGCAGTAGACTGGCTGGGGGAAAGAAATTCTCAAAAATAAATCTGTTGCAGACCTACTTGCGGATGGGGTTTGAGAAGGAGTCCCAGCCGCCAGTGACACATGTGGGACTGTTCTGCTAAAAGTGATTGCATTTCTGCATCACATCAGCACCAGCTCAAATCCAGAGGCCATGAACCAAATTTGGAGTTATTACCAGGTGTCCAGTGTTATCTGGATAATATTGTAGTCACTGAATCCTCCAAAGAGAAGCATTTGAAAAGTCTAGAAGAAAGCCTAAAAAGGATGCGAGAATATGGCCTACACGTAAAAAGGGAGAAATGCAAGTTTTTAAAGACCTCATAGAGTATCTGGGCCGTGTAATCAATGGTGAGGGACGACACATGGCACCCGTGAAGATGGCGCTTATCATGAAGGCCCCTAGACCAGAGAGCGTGCCTCAGGTGAGATCATGCTTGACAGTTGTGAATTATTATTGTGACTTAATGTCTGATCTGACAACAATGCTAAAACCCTTACGTATTCATTGAGAAAAGGCTGACTGTGGAAATAGACCTCGGAATGTGAGGAGTCTGGGAGGTGAAGCAAACTCTTAAGAAGTTGGAAGTGTTGACTCATTTCAACCCAATGTTTATTCTGCAGTTGGCATGCAAATCCTCCCTTTATCGGGTTGGTACTGTACTGTCACACATCTTGCCGAATTGAGATAAGCAATCCATTGCATTTGCATCGTGGTCAGTGACCACAACAGAAGAAAGTTGTGAGCACAAGTGGAAAGAAAGGATTGGGCATTGTGTTTGGTGTTAAGAAGTTCAGCCATTTCTTTTGCAGCAGGCATTCTGTGCTGCTAACAGACTACAGGCTGCTAACCTATTTTTGGCCCATTTATGCGAATGTTGTCAGTGTTGGCAACACACCTGCAGAGGTGGGCGCTGGCTGTGTCAGCCTATTCATATGCAATCGGATACCGACATTCAGAGAAACACTGCATTGCGGATGCTTTGTAAGGGTTACCATTAGCAGGAAATAAGAATGTTTCCGACTGGAACCTGAAAATTATGTAACTTTCCCAGGAAAACAGGGTACCGGTGTTGTGCCTTCTCAACTGTCGCATCAGTGTGGGAAGCCCAGGACAGCTTGTCAGTTATCATCACTCCTAGGAACTTGACATTGTCCACCCTGTCAACTTCAGCACTGTTGATTGTAGGTAAAGATGTGTTCTCCTACTTTCTTTCTGAAGTCAATGATCAGTTCTTTAGAGATAATGGGAAGTGCAGATGCTGGAGAATCCGACATAACAAAGTGTGGACCTGGATGAACGCAGCAGGCCAAGCATCTTTAGTTTTGCCAAAGTTGTGAGAGAGGTTGTTCTCATTTTACCGCATCACCAAGCCCTCTATCTCCTTTCGGTATTCTGGCTTGTCATTGTTAGATATCCGTCCTAACACATTGGTGTCATCAGCAAACTTGTAGATGGCATTTTTTCACAATTTGACAACACAGTCGTGAATGTATAAGAAGTACAATAGGGAGCTGAGAACACATCCTTGAGAGGATAAAGTGTTGGGTGTTATCATGGAGGAGGTGCAGTTGTCTGACTTCACTGATAGCTTTCTGACCCATAGAACTGCAGAGGAGCCAGTTGCAGAGGCCAGAGCAAAGACCTAGCCTCAAAGCTTTGAGATCAGTCTGGAAGGCATAATGGTGGTGAAAGCAGAGCTGTAGTTGATGAGCAGGAGTCTGACATAGGTGTCCTTGTTATCCAGAAATTCCAGGGATGAGTGCAGGGCTAGGGAAATGGTGTCAGCTGCTGATCTGTTACGTCGGTAGGCAAATTGTAGAGGATCGAGGCAGACTGGGAGACGAGAGTTGATGTGGGCTATGACCAGTCTGTCAAAGCACTTTATGATTAGGAGGTCAGAGCCGCTGGGTGGAAGTCATTACATGTGATTTCTTAAGTATGAGGACGATAGTGAAGCAGATGGGGACTTCGGCTTTATCAACAGCGTAAAAAAAATTTCCAACCCCTTTCAGTTCTACAGTAATATCATATTATCCATGAATTGTCAATTGTTTCTCTCTCCATAGATGTTGCCAGACCTGCTGAATTTCTCCAGCACTTGCTGTTTTAAGTTGCATGCCATTCTGACCCAGAAGGATATTGTTCTTTTATTTTTGAGCCAAAGCCCTGGAACTCCCTCCCAAACAAGTTTGCACTGTATTCCTGTACTTCTGAATTTGAGTACATGTGACAGTTAAAGGATATTCTAATTTCAATAGCATTGTGGGCATACCGATAGCATGTGGATTTCAGCAGTTCAAGAAAATGGCTCGCTGTTTCAGATTCAATGCCAAATGTGTTTACATTCCAATACTGAATAAAAGAAATTCCAAGGAACATTTGTTAAGTTCAGGCCCAAGAGCTGTAGGAAGTGGCTGAAGAATGCAGGCATAAGTGGTCTAGTCAAATCATTTGTTTGATGTGTTTAAAGGATCAGGGAATTTTGTGGCTGGAAATAGAGGTATGAAACTGTAGGCTGAATGGCTTTTTTTGAGTCACATTACATTGACTTTCAGGTATACTATTAACTATAAGAGAGCTCTTAATGAGATCCACCTCAAAAAGTTTACAAATAATTAACAAATTTGTCTTCAGTTTAATTATTTTGTAAAACATATATGGATTCAATGTGCTTTTTCACATTTGAAAAACAATTGTGTACAAATAAAGAGACAAGGTATAGAGCTGGATGAACACAGCAGCATCAGAGGAGCAGAAAAGCTGACATTTCAGGCCTCATTTTCTGAAAAACGGTCTACGTCCGAAACGTCAGCCTTCCTGCCCCTCTGATGCTGCTTGGCCTGCTGTGTTCATCCAGCTCTACACCTTGTTATCTCAGATTCTGCAGGATCTGCAGTTCCTACTATCTGTGTACAAATAAAGCTGCGCTATCTGAGATGTGATGAACTGCTTCTCCAAAATAAGTATCCTGTTTCTAATATGCCATTGTGCGTTCCACCCATTATGTTTTTAGTTTTATTTTCAGTTTTGCGTGTTCTCCTTATGAAGTTTGTGACAATGTTATCAGTCATTGTGCTTGACCTCCAGTTTATTTCAAGTTGCATTTGATTGATTTTACAGTGTTCAGATCAGTTTCTTCTATATTGCACTATTTCTCAATGTCTGCAGTTCTGAAATGCCAAGAATTTTTTGTAAGTAATTTTATCATTAACAGACTTTGTTTGCTACAATATGTTGAAATACAAAGTATTTAATTCTATTTAGAGGTACAAATTCCATGTTCTCCATACCTCATTTTTATTTTGTTTGTTTGATTTATTTTTATTTTTATATAAATCTGAGCTGTTCTGGAGACATTCGTGTTTTTCAGGTCAACATGTAGACTTTTAATAAATTTTATTTGTTTTTCAGTAGTGAATAAATGCTATTCTCGAGTTTGAATATTTGAAATGTGAGAATTACTGACCCCGCCCACGGTCGACGCCGACGAACCCCGCCCACGGCCGACGGAACCCCGCCCACGGCTGACGCCGACGGAACCCCGCCCACGGCCGACGACCTCATCGCTCCGCCCACAACCTCCACAGCCAGCAACCCCAGAGAAGACAGCCACACTGAGCCCTGCCGCATCTTCACCATCCCCCCAGACCTCCCACTGACTGAGGACGAACGGTCAGTCCTTAGCAAGGGGCTCACCTTTGTCCCCCTACAACCACACATCAACGAATACCAGTCACGGTTGGACATAGAGCAGTTTTTCCGCCGTCTTCGCCTCCATGCCTACTTCTTCAACCGGGAACCCAACCCTCCTTCCACTGACCCCTTCACCCGGTTCCAACACCAGTCCTCCTCCTGGACACCACCCCCAGGCCTCCTACCCTCCCTCGACCTCTTCATCTCCAACTGCCGTCGAGGCATTAACCGCCTCAACCTCTCCACCCCTCTCACCCACTCCAACCTCTCCCCCGCAGAACGGGCAGCCCTCCGCTCCCTCCGCTCCAACCCCAACCTCACCATCAAACCCGCAGACAAGGGTGGCGCAGTGGTAGTATGGCGCACTGACCTCTACATCGCCGAGGCCAGACGCCAACTCTCCGACACCACCTCCTCCCGCCTCCTCGATCATGACCCCACACCCGAGCACCAAACCATCATCTCCAACACCATTCACGACCTCATCACCACAGGGGACCTCCCACCCACAGCCTCCAACCTCATTGTTCCCCAACCCCGCACGGCCCGTTTCTATCTCCTTCCCAAAATCCACAAATCTGCCTGCCCTGGTCGACCCATCGTCTCAGCCTGCTCCTGTCCCACCGAACTCATCTCCACCTATCTGGACTCCATTTTCTCCCCTTTGGTCCAGGAACTCCCCACCTACGTCCGTGACACCACCCACGCCCTCCACCTCCTCCAGGACTTCCAATTCCCTGGCCCCCAACACCTCATATTCACCATGGACGTCCAGTCCCTGTACACCTGCATTCCGCATGGAGATGGCCTCAAGGCCCTCCGCTTCTTCCTGTCCCGCAGGCCCGACCAGTCCCCCTCCACCGACACTCTCATCCGCCTAGCTGAACTCGTCCTCACACTCAACAACTTCTCTTTTGACTCCTCCCACTTCCTACAGACTAAGGGGGTGGCCATGGGCACCCGCATGGGCCCCAGCTATGCCTGCCTCTTTGTAGGTTACGTGGAACAGTCCCTCTTCCGCACCTACACAGGCCCCAAACCCCACCTCTTCCTCCAGTACATTGATGACTGTATCGGCACCGCCTCTTGCTCCCCAGAGGAGCTCGAACAGTTCATCCACTTCACCAACACCTTCCACCCCAACCTTCAGTTCACCTGGGCCATCTCCAGCACATCCCTCACCTTCCTGGACCTCTCAGTCTCCATCTCAGGCAACCAGCTTGTAACTGATGTCCATTTCAAGCCCACCGACTCCCACAGCTACCTAGAATACACCTCCTCCCACCCACCCTCCTGCAAAAATTCCATCCCCTATTCCCAATTCCTCCGCCTCCGCCGCATCTGCTCCCACGATAAGACATTCCACTCCCGCACATCCCAGATGTCCAAGTTCTTTAAGGACCGCAACTTTCCCCCCACGGTGATCGAGAACGCCCTTGACCGCGTCTCCCGTATTTCCCGTAACACATCCCTCACACCCCGCCCCCGCCACAACCGCCCCAAGAGGATCCCCCTCGTTCTCACACACCACCCTACCAACCTCCGGATACAACGCATTATCCTCCGACACTTCCGCCATTTACAATCCGACCCCACCACCCAAGACATTTTTCCATCCCCTCCCCTGTCAGCTTTCCGGAGAGACCACTCTCTCCGTGACTCCCTTGTTCGCTCCACACTGCCCTCCTACCCCACCACACCCGGCACCTTCCCCTGCAACCGCAGGAAATGCTACACTTGTCCCCACACCTCCTCCCTCACCCCCATCCCAGGCCCCAAGATGACATTCCACATTAAGCAGAGGTTCACCTGCACACCTGCCAATGTGGTATACTGCATCCACTGTACCCGGTGCGGCCTCCTCTACATTGGAGAAACCAAGTGGAGGCTTGGGGACCGCTTTGCAGAACACCTCCGCTCAGTTCGCAACAAACAACTGCACCTCCCAGTCGCAAACCATTTCCACTCCCCCTCCCATTCTCTAGATGAAATGTCCATCATGGGCCTCCTGCAGTGCCACAATGATGCCACCCGAAGGTTGCAGGAACAGCAACTCATATTCCGCCTGGGAACCCTGCAGCCATATGGTATCAATGTGGACTTCACCAGTTTCAAGATCTCCCCTTCCCCAACTGCATCCCTAAACCAGCCCAGTTCGTCCCCTCCCCACACTGCACCACACAACCAGCCCAGCTATTCCCCTCCACCCACTGCATCCCAAAACCAGTCCAACCTGTCTCTGCCTCCCTAACCTGTTCTTCCTCTCACCCATCCCTTCCTCCCACCCCAAGCCGCACCTCCATCTCATACCTACTAACCTCATCCCACCTCCTTGACCTGTCCGTCTTCCCTGGACTGACCTATCCCCTCCCTACCTCCCCACCTACACTCTCTCCACCTATCTTCTTTTCTCTCCATCTTCGGTCCGCCTCCCCCTCTATTCCAGTTCCCTCTCCCCATCCCCCTCTCTGATGAAGGGTCTAGGCCCGAAACGTCAGCTTTTGTGCTCCTGAGATGCTGCTTGGACTGCTGTGTTCATCCAGCCTCACATTTTATTATTACTGAGATTTGACTGCGTTGTGTGGTCTGTTACTGAATAACTTTCAGTGCAAAATGATCTTCATTTGGCAGCGCTCAACTGCTAGCATTATGTGCATAATCTCATTTTAATTAAATTGCTGCTTGGTTCGTGGAAACTGAAATGAAAGAACAGTTTCTGAACAGCTCTCTGTTTTGTCTTCAGAATGGCAGCCTATCAAAGAACGTTTACAGATGTACAGAGAACCGTTCTCTCTGCTCATAGGGAATCCACGACTGAAGATAAAATGTCATTTTATGATAGTTGGTCTGAACTCTATGAACAGGTAATGCAATGAGGGGACAGGTGTGACTTAACCAGAAAGGGAATCGTAAAAGCATAAACAAGAACAAGAATTGGCATTCAATCCCCTGAGCCCACTATACAATTCAGTAAGATCAAGGGTAATCTTTTACCCTGGCTTCCAATTTCCACACTAAAAATTATCCATTAGTTCCCTTGTACTTAACACTGAGTACTCAACGCTCTCTGTGATAGAGAATTCCAAAGATTCACAACCTTGTGAGTCAAGAAATTACTTCTCATCTCCGTCCTAGACTTTACGTTTTGGGACTCTTACCCCAAGCTCTCAATTCTCTGGTCAAGAGAAGCAACTTCCTAGTATCTACCCTATCAAGCCTATTAAGAATATTATATGTTTCAATGAGATCTGTCTCTTATTGGTCTCCGTTCTAGATTATATAGATGTAACACTCATCCTTTCATTGGACAATCCCATATCCCAAGGATCAGTTGTGAACATTTTTTGCACTCCTGTCATTTGGCAACGAGACCAAAACCAAACATGGTACTCCAGGTGTGGTCACATCCTGCGTTGAGAATGAACAGTTTTGTGGACCTATGAGTTGTATAAAAAGCAAAGCAGGTTAGCGAAAGTAAATCTGATAAGCAGCCTTGGTTCAGTTTTATAAAGGACAAATATTTGGATTCGTAGAATGGAATTAGCAGAAAACATTTGTTAGGGAAGGGTAGACTCTGCTTATTTTTAAAAATGCGATAATGGTCATTTGCTGAAATCTGAATGGCCAGATCTGTCTGAATCTGTACAGTGTTGTAATTACTACATCCTTTTTCATTTGTTTCTGCTGCAGGATGTGATGATTCTGGATTATCGTGCTCCAGTTGTGGCTGCAGAAAGTCTGGCAGCAGTAATTCAGGAAAATCGTGACAAAGTTTTGGTCCTGGATGTTGCCTGTGGAACTGGACTAGTTGCTAAACAGGTTGTTAATTGTAAGCAGTACTATAGATCTCAATATATTTAGAGTTTTAGAAAAAGTTCTTTATATATACCGGGTTGCTTCTGATTTACAGTTCAAAACAAATCTGTAATAAAAGTTTTCAAACTCTAGCAATTGGATGTTAGGAAGGATCGTTCGAGGCGTTACATTTCTGGCTTTTTGACTCATTAACATATTTGTGTTTTCCTGCGAGACATTTGCAATCAAATTAATATACTTAACCAATTTAATTATTACATCCAGCCCTCTCATGTTATCTCCTTGTCATTTTATCCTTTTCATATTGTGCCTCTGTTCCCTATCCCATACCATTCCATCATTCCTGTAAACATTAGCAGGCAAATTGAAACACTTTTTTAATCCTGTTTAATTCACCTCTTCCAATTCCATTCCATTCAACCAATGCCATTCCAATCATGCCATACATGTACATATACAAGGATATAGTATATAACATGCCCAGTTTAATCAATGAGGTTCCACTGACTCTCATCTGTACTCATGTATATGGGCATTACATCCATCAATCTTCACCTTCAAATCTTTCTGTCATTTCTACTTTTCGTTTTTCTCCAACCTTCTCCAAGCTTACAACCTGATGGGAACTTTGCATTCTTCTAAATCTTCATTCCTCATTCCATTTAACATAGTATTTGTAGGTGAGCTTTGAATATTAAAGACGCTCGACTTTGTCACTCCCTATCTAAAGTTGTTGACTTGCTTGCCGAACTAGCTTATTTTCGTTCAGCTGTTTCGTCACCACGCTAGGTAACATCATCAGTGAGGCCTCCAATGAGGCAATGTTGTTCCACTCCATTTGGAATTTATACTGTCCGATTCATTATGGTGGGTAGTGTCATTTCCGGCTTTGTGCTTTGTGGGTTTGTATATGGGGTCCAAGTTTATATATTTGTTGATTGCCTTATGGGTTGAGAACCATGCCTCTAGGAAAATGTTTGACTTGGGCTACTCTACAGATATTGTCCCAGTTAAACTGGTGGCCTTCATTGTCCAAGCATACTGTTATTAATAAAAGTTTGTCATGTAGTTTTTACTATGAGCTGATGTTCCTGTATTCTGATGGCTAGCTTCCTTCCTGTCTGTCTGATGTAATGTTTGTGGCAGTTGATGCATGGTATTTTGTAACCTACACAGGAAAGAGGAAGAGTACCTATACAAAATCTTCGCTATAAATGATAACCCCACAACTTCATCCACAGCTGCCTACTAAGTAGACAACAACAAGAGGACACAGTACATTCTAATACAATGGCCACACTGCCCTACAATCACGAGCATATCAGAACTAACAAGACTCCTAAGACCACCCAGAATCTCACAAGCCCACAGCCACACTATGACAAACACTCACGAGATTAAAGACCCCATACCTATTACATGCAGAACCAACATAGTTTACAAAATACCATGCAATGACTGCCATAAGCATTACATCACATAGACAGGAGGGAAACTAGCTATCAGAATACATGAACATCATCTAGCAGCAAAACGATACGACAAACTTTCGTTTACATCAGTACACTCGGACAATGAAAGTCATCAGTAGTCTGATAGTAGCCAATGCCAAACGTAGACACACTCAAGAATTCCTGGAGACATGGTTCTCAACTCATAAGGCAATCAACAAACATATAGAATTGGACCCCATATACAAACACATACAGAACAAACCAGAAATGAACTACAAAACAAAACAGACTGGACAGTATAAATTCCAAGCAGATTAGAACAAAATTGCTTCATTGGAGGTTCTACTGATGATGTTACCTAGCGTGGTGACGAAACATCTGAACGAAAACCAGGCAGCTTGATGAGCAAGTCAACAATCTTACCCACAACCCAAGCTACAAATCTTTGCTAAAACTTTAAACTCCACACCTAAATTTCTCTACTATGCTCTTCTCCTTTGAGACTTTACTAGTCACCAATCTTGATATCTTCTTAGTTAATTGGTAATGCAAGAACATGATAGTTGAATCTTTTCTTCTTACACCCATCAGGACAATTGCAAGAATACAAATGAAAAGTTAACTAGCACTTATACTGCATGTGAGGAGGATGGCGATTGGTTGCCAAGTGGACCCTGATTGGTAGAACCATCAGTCCAGGGAATGTACCAATTAACAATTGACAATTACTTCGTCTTGTCTTTTTTTAACTTATTGTTTTTCTGACCCATATTTAAACCGTGTATAGCTGCAATATAACTCTTTTTCTTCATTTCTCTATTCTGTAACTAAGGATTGTACCAAGGTACTCTCTACCCAAGATGGTGCCGTGTGTTAGTGACATTGTTATACTGTAACTAATCTTGTAACTGAAGAAGCTATATCTATATGCCTTTGTACCTAAGAAGATGCTGTAAGTGTTGACTTACCAACTTTTCATTGTACTCATTTGAGTACATGCGACAATAAAGCTAATTCAATTCAATTCATTCCAATTCAATATCTGGCAGGTTCTGTTTACGTTTTAAACCAGGTAAATTGACTTTGTTTTAGCGAAGATCCGTAGCTCAAGCTGTGGCTGAAGTTGTTGGTTGGATCGCAAAGCTCATTGTTTTTTGTGCAAACGTTTTGTCTCCCTTTTAGGCGACATCTTCAGTGTTGCCTAGCCTCCGTTGAACCTAGAAGGGGATGAAATGTTTGCACTAAAGCCAGTCAACTGGGCAAACCAGCCAACAACTCCAGATTGACTCTGGTCAGGGCATTGCCCTGAGAAATGAACCAGCGAATGGCTGTTGCCTATTTTGCAATGTTGAATTAGACACGTGTATACATGCCTTCTTTCTTCTGTAAAGAACTGGTCCTGTTTATTAATATAGGCAGCTTCCAGTATACACAAGTATATCACATTGCATGCTAGACTGACAATTCTAAATTGGTTGTCCTACACTCGGCCAAAGATGTCCAATTGCGGAATCACATCTAATATTACTGTTGCAAGGTTTTCATGTACAGGTTGGTTGGATATGATCAGTTGATGGAATGTGCTGTTGATAAGAACTGCTAGTCTTTGGAATATATGAAATATATGCTGGCATTATACTGGCACTGAAGCTCATATACCATTATTATTTATTTGCGTGATAAGCAAAATTTCTTTTTGGCTTGACGGCAGCATATATCACTCATGTTGCTTCTGCAAAGTAACAGTGTGAAACAGCTAGCATCAACTGTTACTCAAACTTTGGCATACCTAATCCTTCCAAAGTAATTTGAGGTAGACTGCTCACTGTTCAGAACCAAGATGGCTGCCTCAGGATCTAACATGAATTTGCATGACAATGAGAAATGGTCTGATAGAGGTAGCAGTTATGAAGTAGGATGGTTTTGATGTGCTGTACTTCACCATCAGGCCTGCATGTGAACAAATGGCCCTGTCCCTATTTATGAGGTTGCTTATAATGAAAATTATGTAGTGTGTGGCACCTTAGGAATTCCAATGTGTGTATGCGGAAAGGTAGGTTTGCAGTTGATGGTAGTAGAGAATGTGTAGCTAATTTCTCGATGGGGATATCAAGAACAGGGAGCTCATTTGATTGTTACACTTCAAACATGCATTTTACTACAGAATACAACCTATTAAGACATTTAAGAAAATTCTACATTCAGCTGAACTTTCAGATATAGCATGCAAATCATCTACATATTGGAAATATGCAAGGGATAGGAGATTTAGGTGTCATTCTGTTGAAGTCACATCTGTCATAGAATCTAGCAAAGATATCACAAGAGCTGGGAATCGGGAGGATTCCATGTCGACACCATCTGCAGAAGTTGTTGCATTCATAAGTTCAAAGAATATTGATTCATGCAATTATTGTGGACCAAGATTGCCATGGTATAGTGCAGCAATGCAAATCACAATGGCTTCCTTGAATGCAACATTACTGAATAGTCTAACAATGTCAAATGGGCATATGGACTCAGCTTGGCATATTGCAAGCCCTACATGGTCTTCGTAAATATATGGGAATCTTCCACAGTCTAAGAGGAAAACATGTTCACAATTGGCTGTAGCAAGCCAGTAAACCACTTGACCAATTCATGTTGTGCACACCTACTCATTGATGAGATAAGATGTAAAGCAACATCACTTTTGTGTGTCTTGATAGCCCGTACATTCATGGAAGCTGGAAGCCATGGGGGTGAAACATTATCATGTATACACCTGGCAGCATGTTGTTGTAACACAAGTCCAGCAAACACTTTTTTAGCTTGCTTTCAATTAAGGCTGTGCAGTCATCCCAAGCAGCAGGTCTAATGGATATAAATTTGGATCTGTCATTAAGAATGGTGTGTATTTTGTTTATGTAGTCATGCTTGTTAAGGATTACCTTTCCAGTCCCTTTGGCTAGCTTGCCGAAACAAATGTACATATTGGCCTTGAGTCCTCACGATGCTGCTACATGTTCATGTTGCATGTGAAAATTGGACAAGTCATTCAGAGTCCCATATTATGCTTTCAAGTGTCATTTTCTTTAGTGAATACTGATTTTTGGACAAGATAGCTGGTGATAGGGGTGTCCAGATTCACCCAATACCTCATCCTGTTTGTGAGATGAAGACCCACCAGAATTAAAACCATGTGTAAGAACAATCTCTGTGTTTTCAAAGACTACAAGGACAAAGTGATTTGCTATGCATTTAGGAGCATTGTTAGTTTCCAGAACACTTGTGAATTTAAAGTGCAGGTATGCTTTAACCCTCATTGTTATGGTAGGAAGCAACAAAGCAGCCTGACTGGATCAAATAAGAAAATGAAGAAATTTGCATGTTGCATATTTGTTAATTGATCTGATGAGTGAAAGATAAAAAGCTGCAAAAAGTTGTATTTTTTTCAATAATACCTTCCTATTAGTCTGATTATGAATATTTGAATCACATTGAGTTTCCTGTGATAAAGGCCATGTGTAGGTGCAAATTGTTGAGCATTTATACAAAGAGGTCTTCAATGGAAGTACTGTTTTTTTGGTCTGGCACACTTTTGAACAGGAATGTTTTAGTGTTTTGAAAATCGTCCCCTTACAAAAGTTTGAAAATCACTTTGATAAATGGGCTGGTGTCTCAGCATCAGAGAAAGGTAGAATCATATAAACTTACAGGTCCACAGCAGACCAATCAGCAAATAGTGTCTGCATTTGCATTGCCAAAAAGAACTATCTGGCCTCGTCTTACTTTCCAACACTTGGTTGTATCCTTGGCAGTTATAACACTTCAAAGTGCATGTATAAGTTTCTCTTAAACTCTTTATATTCTATGCTTGTGTTAATTGAAAAAAGTATCCCGTTTGCCCTTGCAGTTATAATTGGAGATAATGGGAACTGCAGATGCTGGAGAATCCAAGATAATAAAGTGTGAAGCTGGATGAACACAGCAGGCGAAGCAGCATCTCAGGTGCACAAAAGCTGACGTTTCGGGCCTAGACCCTTCATGAAGGGTCTTGGCCCGAAACGTCAGCTTTTGTGCTCCTGAGATGCTGCTTGGCCTGCTGTGTTCATCCAGCTTCACACTTTATTATCTATGCCCTTGCAGTTATGTTCACTGTCTAACCTGTTAAATTCCAGTAATCTGTATTCAAGTGCCCCAAGGTCCTCTGCATTTTCCAATCTTTTTTCTCTAGGAACCTTCTGCCTCATGCGATCACGAGGTAATGCTCTTTTGAAGAGCCAGTTCAGGCGCAATGGGCAGAATTTCCTCCTGGACAATAACAGTTGCCTAACCATGCGACTCATATCATTTCAAGCCTCCTATTTCAGATTAATGGTGAGGAAACTCACGGTTCATTTCATCAGAGAACACACAACTTCATAACAATTACATCAGTTCTGACTTATGTGCAACTTAATAGCCAGATAACAATGTTAACTGACAGCTGCTTTCTTAAATCTTGTGTAGTGGACAGAATGTGACTAATAATTTATTCAGTGGCATAGAAGATTTACTAAGTGGTAGATTTGACTCTTTCCCCCTTCTGACAAACGCCATTTTTGACTTTGCTATGTGTAAATAGGTTATTGGAGTGGCTAATCAAAAGAATGACTTACTTGTAAGACACTGTGGGACATGAAATCATAGAAGAGGCTATATAAATACAACTGTTTTTCTAACATGCAGCAGGACATGTATGTTGTGTTGAAAATCCTGTGTTATCATAGTACTTCATCTATATATAAATGAAGAACTTTGGCGTGATGCAGGATATATTTGTCACCAAATTCTATTCAACAGGCTGTAAACATTGCTATTTGGATTTAGTAAAAGTTGTGTAACTAATTTCTTACAAGGCTTATTTTGTCTAGCTGCAAAGATTCGGTTTTCTGAACTTTCATGGAGTGGATGGCAGTGAAGGAATGTTGGAATTGGCACGGTGCAAATCGATATACCAAACACTTCAGAAATGTATGCTGGACTCTGAGTTGCTTCCAGCATCTTCAGGTAATATTTTGTTCTTCGACCATGTTCCTAATATAATTTTCTAATTCAATCATTGCCTAGATTTTGTAGTGCTAAAGGAACATGATCTTACAATGAAGCTGATTCAAATGTCCAAATGAACTACTGATGCTCTAATTTCTTATGTTCGTGGTACAAAGTATGAAACAGAGTAGAACGATCGTTCATGGTATTTATACATTTTAAAAAGTCTGCAAATCAACTTCAGGTCAATCTGGGGCAAGAATAGGAAGGTTTCAGTTGACCTTAACATCAGCCTATGCAATTAAAAAATCAATGGCCTAATAATTTTATGCCCATGTCAATGTCAAGTGGAGCTAGATTTCACTGTTTATGTTGCCTCTGTGATCACATAACATTCATAAGCTTGAATGTTAAGATTATTAAAAACAAAAATTTGAACCTATCTCCTTCTAATCTGACTGCATCAATGCTCAGATCCAACCCTGACTTTGTAATCAAGCCTGTCAACAAAGGTGGTGCTGCTGTTGTCTGGCATACTAATCACTTCATTGTGGAAGCTGAGTGCCAGTTCTTGGACAGCCCCTCCTGTCTCCCCCAGGACTGGTTTCCACCATTGTTCATCAGTCTTTTGTGTCTACATGGGCTTCTAGTCTCAGTTTATCTGGGAATCTTCTCTCCCTAGGCTCCAAGCTTCTACCTTCATCACTAAATCCGAGGGACTGCCCGAGCAGACTCATTGTTCTTGTCCATGGAACTTGTTTTTTCCTCTAGACTCCTTTTTTTCTCCACTTGTCCAGTCCCTTTTCACTTACATCCTAGAGTGGGTCTTCAATCTAGATGTAGGGACCCTTTCCATTACACTACAATACCTCATCCATTCTTAAGCAGATATGAAAAACTAACATATTGTAAGTAGTACTAAAACATCACATCACCCTCCTTTTTCTGTCTCTGCTTTCTAGCACTCCTGATTTAATTTGTATTGCAGAACGAAACAAGGAAAGAAATTATTTCCGCAGTAGTACAAGGTCAGATTTTGCAGATGTTAATCTGTATTTATGTTAAATTTATGTTTTAAATTCTGTTTCAGACAGTTATGATGCTGTTGTGATTGTTGGGGCATTAAGTGGAGGGCAGGTCCCACCTGCCATCCTTCCTGAACTCCATCGTGTTACCAAACCAGGTAAGAAAGTTTTGAGGAAGGGTTACCAGACCCAAAACGTTAACTCTGATTTTTTTCTTCTCAGATGCTACCAGATCTGCAGAGCTTTTTCAGCAACTTCTGTTTTTTTGTCCCTGATGTACAGCATCCACAGTTCTTTCAGTTTTTAAGCAAGCTTCAGGTCATTTGCTAAACCTGAATGGTTCTATAGAAAATAAATGTAAATGACTTGGGATTGATTAAGTACAGAGGTGTGGCATGACTTAGTACAATCTTCCCTTAATTTTCCAAGTGCTTAGTGTAACGCTGAATTTGTATATTTATCCTCCACAAACCAGATTCAGTCAAGCAATATCTGAAAGGTCCTGAGACAATCACTGTCAAAATGATCTGGGCCTAACCTGTGCTACAAGCATATTAACATTCAGCAGATATTTCACTTATCTTGAATTGAGTTTCCTATTGCTAGGGGTCACCAAGCAGACAGTATTATCGATAGAATTGCACAGTAGTTAAACTAAGTGATACAACAATATTAGGAAGCTGCTAATAAAATAGTAATAATACCAGTGTGGAGCTGGAGGGACACAATAAAATAGTAACCTTCTTTTTGCTCTTTTCAAGAGCATAGTGAATGCATCAAGATGTTAGTTCCAAAATATTATGCTTATCAGAGAAGAAAAGTATGTCATTTGTGGTAACTTGAAGTGCAGTGGTAATTGAGATTTATTAATGGTTTCTGGTCATTCAATGCACTGCTGATGAACCAAGCTGTTGTCAGTATGAATCATTTTGACTCTGCTTCTGACAACAGCATCAGTCTAAAGACAGGCTAAGGAGACATTTTGATAATATTTTTGTACCTTTAATGTAGTAGCCCAATTTCTGCCTTATTATTGCACCTCCCTTTTTTACTCTCTGCTACCTCAAACTTGAATCCATTTTGAATAAACTTTACCCTCATACCTGTTGGAGAATCCAATGATCCTCCTTCACAGATAGCATGACTAACTGCCTTATTTGCTGATATATTCAAGCCTCTCAGCATGACTACTGGGAGCGAACTCCAACTACTTTCCCATCTCACTCACATTATAACTGTTTTGGTCTCTCCCAGAGGATCAGTGGTCACGGCCTCATCCCTCTTGCATTTTCTTCCAGAATATGGATTCATTTGCAGATAAAGCCACTGTCATTTGTCATGTTATTATGATGGATTGCATTGTCATTCAGACTTTGATTGAAACTTGAATATGTGACATCTTGCCTCTTAGTGCAGCCTTCCCGTACAGACAATTTGGACTTCTCAGCCACAAAAGGTATTACATCAAAAGAAATATGTCCATGAGGTTTATTCACCCTGGTTGTGATTGATTACAAGGTTGATGTGGGCTTATGTGCCTTGCCAGAAGTTAACCATGTACTCCTATCTGTGAGCAAACTCCTGACTCATGTCATGATTTTCACTTTCATCATCAAGGGTTTACTCTCACTCGTGTATCTTTTCTTCTCCCAAGACATCCCACTTTGTATAGGGATTTTGTGGAGGCTCCAGTGAGCCACTATAATGCAGGACTCTGGAGTATACTGGGCCAGGCATCTGAATTTCATTTTCAAAAGCCCTCATTGAAGCATGTGCAACATTGTACATCTCCTCAGTTTGAGGCTTCCTGACAGATATCATCCACCGTGTCTTGAGGTGGTAGACCTTGTCTCCACACAGTCTGCATGCACCAAGTGGTATTGAATGCTGCAGGCACCTGTGAGTATTCCATAATGTAAAAGTAGTGACAGCCCTCTGTATATCGTGCAAACTTTTGTTATTTGACTGGTGTCATCACAGGTGGTCTACAGATTTAGGGAGTGGAACCCTTTTCTATTGAAAGGCTGCTGTTTACTGATAGAGCACTCCGAATTCAAAATGGGTGCAATGGATTGTACCTGTAGAAATCCTGCAACAGCAGTGAAGCAGACTGCTCTGATTGTTTGTCTCCTTGCATCCAAAGGGAAATGAATAAATTGGTATGCTTTAGTGAAGAGAGCATCAGTCATTTCGCAGATACATTTGTGAATGGCCTCCTACAAATTTTTTGCAGAGGTCTCCAGTGGCTCCCTGAAATAATCAACTTGTATAGAAATTGCAGACCACTGTTACATTCAAGACAACTAGATTGGCCAGCAGCTTGCAGATGCAGAATGCACTGGCCCTGGGACATACTGAGGAAGCTTCGACTTTACCTGTCT